>NC_072023.1:1232500-1575000 GCF_027791375.1 Indicator indicator | reverse complement strand
AGGTCACAGAGAAATGCATCCAGAAGGGTCTTGAAAGTCTCCAGAGAAGGAGACTCCACAACCTACCTGGGCAGCCTGCTCCAGGGCTCCAGACCCTCACAGCAAAGTTTTTCCCCATGTTGAGGTGGAACTTCCTGGGTTCCAGTTTGTGCCTTTTCCTATTCCTGGGCACCACCAAAAAGAGACCATCACCTTCATCTTGACACCCACCCCTCAGGTATTTATAGAATAGTACTGATTGCATTTTCTCTTGCTAATTCTTCCCTCTTTTTCCACTAGGAGCAAGGAAATGCCAGACCCAGTCTCCATTCCCCTTCCTACCACGTCAGAGCCATGCACAGTGCCAGCTTGGATTGCTCTAAAGCAGCTGGCAAAGAAAAGCATCCATCTGACAACCACACAGGATGGCAAGGGGGAGGTGGGGACATGAGAGGACCTCACTCTCCAGGGTAGCTGTGTTTGGGCAAGCTGCAATCTGGCCTTCAGCATGCACCTGCCAGCAGCAAGGGTCTGGTAGCATCACTGCCAGGGGACAGCCTGCAGGAGGGCAGAAAGCACCGGGGCCACATCCTCAGCTGCTGCTCCTGCAGGACAATGAAAGCTGGCCCAGCTTTCACCAGGTGAGGAGCTGAGCCTGAAGGCCAACTCAGTGAATTTTTGCCTAATGCAGTTTATCAGAGCATTAGCCTCTCCCCTCAGACCAATGCACTGCCAAGACTGTAGAGCAGAAGCTTTTCCTGGAGCTTTTCCCACTGCTCCTGGAGATGCTCACTGCCCTCCACCCTGCAGCTCCATGCTACCCAGCTGTGTTTTCCTCCTCCAGCCCCCCTCAGAGAGAAGTGGTGTCGGCTGCCCACCCCACTACAGAAGCCAGTGCACACTGTCTCCCTGAAGAGAATCCAGGTGCTGCAGCCCAACTGACAGCTTGTGGTGGGGCCACTGGAGTGAAGCACTGCCTGTGCAGCCTAGCAAGGGGCTCTGCTTTATGCTTTTGGGGAATAACTGCTCACTGAAATGACAAAAGAGCTGCCAGCCCCTTCCTTACACAGATGGGGAACCTGCTTGCCTTGGCCATACTGCTTTTGACCTTTCCTTTCGTTCACCCACATAAAAGCATCTATCTCAGAATGCATCAGGTTGTAAGGGACCCTCAAAGGTCATCTTGTCCAAGCCCCCTGCAGGCAGCAGGGACATCTCCAACTAGAGCAGCTGCCCAGGGCCACATCAAGTCTGATCTTGAATGGCTCCAGGGATGGGGCCTCACCCATATCCCTGGGCAACCTGTTCCAGTATTTCATTGTGCAGAACTTCCTGCTGATGTCCAACCTAAATCTGCCCTGTTCCAGTTTCAGACCATTGCCCTTGTCCTGTCACTACAGGCCATTCTAAGCAGTCTCTCCACAGCTTTCCTGTAGGTGCCCTTCAGCTGTTGGAATGCAGCTCTAAGGTCTCCCAGGAGCCTTCTCTTCTCCAGGCTGAACAACCCCAACTCCCTCAGCCATGAGCCTCAGATCTCCTGTGGGCAGCTTTTGCACATGTCACAGATCTGTCTGGATGGAGGCTTGCTGGATACACCTGGCTTGCTCAGATTTCTAAAGCTGAACAAAAAACTACTGTATGTCATAGAATCACAAATTGTTTGGGTTGGAAAAGCCCTCTAAAGTTATCCAGTCCAACCACCAGCCCAACACCACCATGGCCACTAAACCATGACCCCAAGTGCCATGGCCACAGGTTTCTTGAACCCCTCCAGGGATGGGGACTCCACCACCTCCCTGGGCAGCCTGTTGCTATTTGTGACTGGTCCCCTTCCATTTAGTTACCCAAGAAGGGATGCCTGTCATGCTCTAAAATGGAGAATCATAGAATTGTTGTGGCTGGAAAAGACCAAAAGATCATCAAATCCAATCATAAAGATGATCTGTGTGCAGCTTGACCATGAACTTGTGACGCAGCTCCTGCTCAATCCCAGTAGAAATTAAACCAGGGTGGCAGGAACAGCAGCAGGGCAGAACAGTTTTATTTTAAGTGAAATGTAGAAGCCACTCCTAGCAATAATTCCTCTCCTCACCATGAGGCAGCAAGGAAGGGGGAACATATTTTTCTGAGCAAATTGCAAAAGTTCAGGAAATTCTTGGCTCAACTCTTTATTCCAAGTGACATAAAGGAGAGGAAGAGACCCTCTCCAGCATTTAAGAATTTCCCAATATTGCTTCCTGTCTTTGTGCTGGGGCAGCAGATTGTATGCAGAAACAAACCAGATTTGTTTTACCTCCTCAGAAGAAAGTGTCTGCTTTGGCATTTGCTGGCTCCCCTTCCTTCATTCATTCAAAACAGCAGGAAAAGGGCTTTTGTATTAAGAACAGTGAAGGTCAGGGATTGTTGGGTTGGATGTTGGCTGCCAGTAGCTTGGCTTCTCTGGCTGCTATTTCCAAGTCAACCTCACATAGCAACCTAATTGCCGGATTACAAGGAGATACTGGAAGGAATACTGGAATTAGTGGAACACTGGAACAGGTTGCCCAGGGAGGTGGTTGAGGCCCCATCCCTGGAGACATTCAAAGTGAGGCTGGACAGGGCTCTGGGCAACCTGATCTAGTGGAGGATGTCCCTGCAGACTGCAGAGGGGTTGGACTGGATGAGCTTTGGAGGTCCCTTCCAGCCCAGACCATTCTATGATTCTATAATTCTGTGATTCTGTGATTCTATGACTCTCTGATTCTATGATTCAATGATTCTTTAATTCTATGATTCTATGACTCTCTGATTCTATAATTCTATGATTCTATGACTATGATTCTATGATTCTATGATTCTATAATTCTGTGATTCTATAATTCTATGATTCAATGATTCTGTAATTCTATGATTCTATGACTCTCTGATTCTATAATTCTATGATTCTATGACTATGATTCTATGATTCTATAATTCTGTGATTCTATAATTCTATGATTCTATGACTGTGATTCTGTGAATCTATGATTCTATGATTCTATAATTCTATGATTCTATGATTCTATGACTGTGATTCTGTGAATCTATGTTTCTATGATTCTGTAATTCTGATTCTATGATTCTATGACTCTATGACTCTGTGATTCTGTGATTCTATAATTCCATGATTCTATGATTCTGTAATTCTGATTCTCTAACTCTGTGATTCTGTGACTCTGTGACTTTATGATTCTATGATTCTGTACTTCACAGCAAGCTAGCTGCAGCGAGTAGAGAACAGAAAGAGATTTCAGGACAAAATTCAAAGCCTAGTATTTGTCTCCCAGCCTCTCCTCATGCCAGTTTCAAATGCAGTTAATCAAACCTACTACAGGGCTACCAGGTTTGACCTCCATGCTGCAAACTCTTTTTCCTGCACACTCACCTTTGGAACCTGTGTGAGCAAGAGCTTTACCTACACCACTTGAGTTACACAACCAGGGCCTTGGGCACCAGGCTTCACCATAACAAATATTTTTTTTTTCCATAGCAAGCACTCCAAACTGCAAACCCATGTTGTGGTCTTGTTAAAAAGAGAACCAATGTTCTGCAAGTGATGACCTATGTGTCTGAGGCATTTTTCAAGCCATGCCACCTTGACATTGCACGCTCAGTTGCCCTGTTTGTACCCTCATTGTACCCTCAGTGGCCAGAAGGTCTAGGGATGTGATTGTCCCCCTCTACTTGGCACTGGTAAGGCCACACCTCAAATACTGGGTTCAGTTTTGGGCCCTTCACTACAAGGACATTGAGTGGAGAAATGGCCAAAGAGCAGCAACCAAGCTGGTGAAGGGCCTTGAGCAAAAGTCTTATGAGGAAGGGCTGAGGGAACTGGGGTGGTTTAGTCTGGAGAAAAGGAGGCTGAGGGGAGACTTTATCACTCTCTACAACTACCTCAAAGGAGGATGGAGTGAGGTGAGGGTTGGTCTCTTCTCACAGGCAAGAGGAAATGCCAAGTTGTGCCAGGGGAGGAGGTTCAGGTTGGATATTAGGAAGAGTTTCTTCCCAGTAAGGGTTCTCAGCCACTGGCACAGGCTGCCCACAGAGGTGATGGAGTCACCATCCCTGGAGGGATTTAAAAACCACATGGATATGGCGCTGAGGGATGTGGTTTGGTGGCAGTGGCTCAGAAGCAGTGCTGGGGGTGTGAACTTCTGGGTGACCAGCTAGACTTGATGATCTCAAAAGTCTCTTCCAGCCTCAACAGTCCTATGGTTCTATGGTTCTATTGTTTATGCTTCTATGGTCTCATTCCCAGTCAAACCACTGTGTTTTTAAAGATTCAAGTTAACAACTCAATGAAGGCAAAATAAATCGTTAGCCAAAACAGCTATGCCATAAAACATCAGGATGAGCACTTCTTGCTGAGTTTGTTTTCCTGGCTATAGGGTGCTTTGGTGGCAGGCAGGCAGAGCAGAGGCAGAAGCGTGTTGCAGTTTATTCCCTGATCTGTCAAACCAAGCCACCTTATAAGAGTGCAACTTAATCATACATCCACTGACAACCCCTGGCTGAGCCACCCATTAGGAGACTGGGACAGAGAGAAAGAGAGATTTTGCTTTTTTTTGCTGGTTTTGATTTGTTGTTTCCCCCTCCTACACTCACACACCCACCCCACCCCCCCCCACCCCCCCCCCCGACCCACACTTTTAAATCTAATTCTCAAGATTTTTCTGCATGTAGCAAATAGAGATTTCCAGTAATGCCAAGCAGGGGTTTCAGACTCTGGAGAAGCACAACGAATCCCCAAGCATATGGACTTTTGTCATCACAAGAGAGGCAGAAGAAGACAAAAGCTGCAGTGAGTTAAATCAGCTGAACAGCCATCCCCAGGCAGCCTCCTGCAAAGCCCCACCCCACCTCGGCTTGGTCACAGGCAGCTGCTTTAGAAGGCTGAAAGAAAACACACTTCTTTCCCCCTCCCCCCCCCCGCCCCAACCTCTTTATTTCTTGGCTGTGTCGAGAAGAAAGCAAAGAAAAAGCCATCTCAGTGCTGCTTTTCATGCTCTGCTCTACTTTGTTCTCAGCCCAGACCCTGCACTGCTACCTTTGTTGGTCGCTTTTTAGCGGGCGACACAATGGTGAGTCCCCAATACCGACAGGCAGTTGCTCTGAGGCCCTACCTCTTCATCAGGATTCACTCCAAGGAACCAAGAGGGCTGTGTTGAGCTTCTTTTGTTGTTGTTGTTGTTGGGTTTGGTTTTTTTTTCCATCCCTGGCCTTCACAGTTAGAGGGCCAGATGGCACGAGGTGGGCACACACACACAAATAACGATGATGAATAATTCCACGCCCTGCACTGCGGACCCAGCTCGGTTACTTCCACTCCACCAGGCTGTTTGGAAGTGCCTTTGATGTCCAAAAGCAGCCCCCCCCTAAGATAATGAAATGCAGTGGCAGCTGGCTAATGGCTGGGAAAGTGCAAACCCTGCACTGAACTCTTCCCACCAAGCTATTCAGCGCCCAGGCAATGTCAGTCTCAAGAAGAGGAGGAGACGCTGGGGGGAAAAGGAACAGAGGGAGCTGTTGCTGTGCAGCCTTTGGGCTGCTGGGCAGGATGCTGGAGGCTGGTGGGGATAGTATTTGCCTTGCTGAATAGAAGGGATGTGCCCCAGGCAAAGTTTTTAACTGTATTTAACGCATTAACCTTGCAGGCTGTGTCCTAGAGATGTGAAATGAAGCCACAGGGTCGTTCTGCTAGAAAGAGAAGTTGCTCTTGGGTCAACTTTCAGATGAGCTGCATTTCATTTATTTATCCATCCATCTATTTATTTATTCATTTTCACTCCAATCCTGCCAGTCCTGCAATCAGGGTTAGTTTCCTTTGCAGGAGGACCTTCTCCAGACTCAACTTCATGGGAAATTAAAATAAGTAAATAAAAAAATAAACACATCCAGATTTTAATCTCAGCTACTGCAGGACTAAATGTGGGACAGGGTAAAGATCCAAACCAGTGAGCAGACACCAGCCTGTAGGGTGAGGTGTCCCTGCCCATGGCAGGGGGGTTGGAACTAGATGATCCTTGTGGTCCCTTCCAACCCTGACTGATTCTATGATTCTAAATATGAAACCCTCCCCTCTACTCCGCTCTGGTGAGACCCCACCTGGAATACTGCATCCAGTTCTGGAGCCTCTATTACAGGAAGGATCTGGAGGTGCTGGAAGGTGTCCAGAGAAGGGCCACCAGGATGAGCAAAGAGCTGGAGCTGCTCTCCTATGAGGACAGACTGAGAGAGTTGGGGCTGTTCAGTCTGGAGAAGAGAAGGCTCTGAGGAGACCTTCTTGTGGCCTTCCAGGATCTGAAGGGGGCTACAAGAAAGCTGGGGAGGGACTTTTGAGGGTGTCAGGGAGTGATAGGTCAGGGGGGGATGGAACAAAACTAGAAATGAGTAGATTCAGATTGGATGTTAGGAAGAAGTTCTTCCCCATGAGGGTGGTGAGAGACTGGCACAGGTTGCCCAGGGAGGTGGTGGAAGCCTCAGCCCTGGAGGTTTTTGCAGCCAGGCTGGAGGTGGCTGTGAGCAACCTGCTGTAGTGTGAGGTGTCCCTGCCCACGGCAGGGAGTTGGAACTGGATGATCCTTGAGGTCCCTTTCAACTCTAACAATTCTATGATTCTATTTGTTCAGGAGCTTTGGAATAGCAAAGGGTTTATTCCTCAAACACAAAGGAAAGTTTCTGCTCTCTCCATGAAATGATCCTCTGGTAATGACATTAGCATGGGGGCTGAGCCTGCAGTTCCTTGGTCCTCTTCACACTTGCACCTTCTGATAGAACAAGGGGCAATGAATGTAAACTACAGCAGAGGAAGCTCCACCTCAACATGAGGAAGAACTTTTTTACTGTAAGGCTCACAGAGCACTGGAGCAGGCTGCCCAGAGAGATTGTGGAGTCTCCTTCTCTGGGGAATTTCCAGCCCCATCTGGATGTGTTCTGTGTGACCTGTGCTGGATTCTATGGCCCTGTTCTGGCAGGGGGCTTGGACTCAAAGATCTCCAGATGCCCCTTCCAACCACTAACACCCTGGGGTCCTGTGCTCCTGTGGTGTGCACTTACCTTCATGCACACCATTAGTTCTGCTAACCTCAGTGCTAGGATTTCTCACCCAGAAGTTCAGAACACCAACAGACTTTGCAGGTTTGGGGTTTGCCACTGCCAAACGTGGCAGCAGCCTGCTCAGCAGGGAAGGTACAAGGAGGGATTTGAAATGAGGGCTCATCAGAAAAAGAGTAAGTGGTGAAAGTCAGACTTCCCAGGATATTTTGGGAGGAATGGAGGTCAGCTCTGTCTTTTATATTTTAACAGAAAATTACTTTTTGTTTTTTTGGTTGGTTGGTTTTTTGGTTTGGTTTGGTTTGGTTTTGTAGTTAAATTCTGAAATTTTCATGCACAATCATTAAATTCAACTTGCCATAGTCTGGAGAAGAGGAGGCTGCTCTCTACAGCTCCCTGAACTCTCTCATTGCTCTCTGCAACTCCCTGCCAGGAGGCTGCAGTGAGGTGGAGGTTGGGCTCTTCTCCCTAGGATCAGGGGATAGAAAGAGAGGAAATGGCCTGAAATTGTGCCAGGGGAGGGTTAGGTTGAAGAGGAGGAAAAATTTCTTTGCTACAAGACTGATCAGGAATTGGCACAGGCAGCCCAGGGAGGTGGTAGAGTGCCCATCCCTGGAGGTGTTCCAGCACCCTGTGGCCATGGCACTTGGGGCCAGGGTTTGGTGGCCATGGTGGGGTTGGGTTGCTGGTTGGATGATCTCAGAGAGCTTTTCCAAGTCTGTGATTCTATGAACTGTCTATATTCAAGGCCTGGGTGTTAGGATCTTGCAGACATCAGATCAGGAGTGGGCATAAGATTAAGCAGGAGGCATTTTGCCATCCTTTGTCTCAGAGAAGCATCCAGATCCATGCTCAGGACCCAGCTATAGAATCTCTGTGTGTATTGATTGACTGTCTGCCAGAGCTCTATTGATTATTGTCACTTTGGCTAATGCCTGCACTTCAGTTCTAATATATTCCCTGAGAGTGAGCATAAGTCAATGTCACCACAATTTGCAGTGCTAAGTGGAACTAGCTCTGTTTCACAGCATCATAAAATGGTTTGGGCTGGAAGGGACCTTAAAAATCATCCAGTTCCAACCCTCCCTGCCATGGACAGGGACACCTCCCACTAGACCAAGCCTTCATCCAGCCTGGCCTTGAACACCTCCAGGGAGAGGACATCCACAACCTCCCTGGACAACCTGTTCTAGTGTCTCCCCACCCTCACTGGAAAGAATTCTTCCATATCTCCAGCCTTAACCTGCCCTCTTCCAGCTTCAACCCATTCCCCCTCCTTTTATCACTACAAGCCCTAACAGAGTTATAGAATCATGGAATTGTTTTGGTGGGAAAAGACTTTTAATATCACCAAGTCTTATCTAACTCTACCTAGTGTGGTGCTAAACCATGTCCTCTCTGCCTCTTTAATTCCTCCAGGGATGAGGATTCAACCACTTCCCTGTTCCAGTGTTTCAGGATCCTTCCAGTGAAGAAGTTTCTTCTAATAACCAACCTAAACCTATCCTAGGGCAGCTTGAGGCCAGAAGCCTCAATTTAGACCTATTTATTCATGTATTTTTAGGAGGAAGATCGTGGTGGTGGGAAAAACCCTTGCCAAAAGTCCCTCCCCAGCTGTCTTGTAGCCCCCTTCAGGTCTAAGCTCTCCCCAGAACCTTCTCTTCTCCAGGCTGAACCACCTCTTAGTTTAATACTAAGCATGTGGCAGCCAACTCCTGCTGTGTTCCTTATGCTCCCTTACCCTAGCCATGCTTGGTTGCTTTATTCAAGGAGCAGTCTTTTTTTGTCTGGGGAGATTGACATTTGCTGAGAGATCCCAGCCCTGCTGGCTCTGTTGACTCTCTCAGTCAGCCTCCAACCCTTCCTTGCAGAGCCTGCTTGCTAAATCTGCTCTGGAGAGCTATTTGCTCACCAGCCTGCTTCGCAGACTTAGGACTGTTTGTCTCCAGCTCTTTTTGATTGTTCTGCTAATCTCTAGACTTTGGCCTGAAGGCTTTTTATTTCTCTTGCACTTTTATTGGTGTTTGTTATTTGAAACTTTGTTTTCAGCAGACTCCCAGCCCCTTTCTCAACTGCTTTGCTTGATTGGATTTTGTTGCAGAAGTTGGGTGGATTGCTTTGCCTTTTTGGTTGGTTTGTTTTCCTTCCTCCTCATGGTGCAGTGGAGAATTCACCTGCCTCCTGTTTGTGCCTGCTTTGGTGATTTGTTCTCAGATAAGAAGGGGCAGCTGCACAGCTTTTACTTTTATTAATTCCTCTCCAGGCAAAATATTAACCACCCACTGAGAGGGACTGGCACAGGTTGCCCAGGGAGGTGGTGGAAGCCTCATCCCTGGAGGTTTTTGCAGCCAGGCTGGAGGTGGCTCTGAGCAACCTGATCTGGTGTGAGGTGTCCCTGCCCATGGCAGGGCTTGGAACTGGATGAGGTCCCTTCCAACCCTGACAATGCTGTGATTCTATGGTTCTATGGACTGTTCTTCCAAACCCTCAAGTGAATCGGGATAGAACTTTCCTCCAGGCTTCAGGAAAAAAAAAAAAAAAAAAAGTCTTTTATCTCCTGGCAAAAGAGGGTAGCAATGTAGTATAGTGGCCAGCACTGATTTTGTCTGTGCCCAAGTCTGTGTAGCTACACAAAAATCACAGATCCATAGAATATTTTGAGTTGGAAGGGACCTTCAAAGATCACCTAGATCCAACCCCCCCTGCAATGGGCAGGGACACCTCCCACCAGACTCTGGCACAGGCTGCCCAGGGAGACTGAGGATGCCTCCTGCCTGGGGGTGTTCAAGGACAGGTTGGATGAGACCTTGAGCAGCCTAGTTGAGAGGGGTCCTTGCCCATGACAGGGAGGTTGGAGTAAGTGATCTCTGAGGTCCCTTCCCACCTGAGCCATCCCAGGATTCTATGATCTACTCAGCCATCCCACTCCTAATACCATTTCTCTCCCTTCTCCCCATTTCAGCTGACAGCAGTGCTTTTGCTTGGCTCTTTTGCTTCTGAGGCTGAAGGCTTAGGTTATTCCCTCAGCTCTTTTAAGCTCATTCCTGTCCAGCTCTAAGTATTTGCCTCACATTTTTCAAAGGCACATTAGCATTCATCATCCTTCTGGCTCACTCTTTCTAACCTCCTGGCTGTGAATTGTTTCTGGGTTCGTTTCCACTGCTCACACTTGGTGAAGTTTTTGGCCACTGCAAGTTACATTTTTATCAGTCCTCTCAATCATCCATCTTTAGCTTTTATAATGTGTTAAGGGATTCTTCTGACATCTGGGGTTGCTGAAGCAGCAGAGAGGATGAGTCCCACTCTCTTTTCAGGCTGATAGGCTGAGGGAGCTGGGCTTGTTCAGCCCAGAGAAGAGGAGGTTCCAGGGGGGACCTAATAACAATGTTCCAGTACCTGAAGAAGGCTACAAGAAGGATGGAGAGAGAGTGTTTGTAAAGGCCTGCAGTGAAAGGCTGAGGGGCAATGGTTTCAAACTAGAGAAAAGTAGATTTAGATTGGATGTTAAGATCAAGTTTTTTACTATGAGGGTGGAATACTGCAGCAGGTTGCCCAGGGAGGTGGTTGAGGTCCTATCCCTGGAGATATTCAAGGTGAGGCTCAGCAGGGCTCTGGGCAACCTGATCTAGTGGAGGATGTCCCTGCAGACTGCAGAGGGGTTGGACTGGATGAGCTTTGGAGGTCCCTTCCAGCCCAGACCATTCTATGATTCTGTGATTCTGTGATTGTATGACTCTCTGATTCTATGATGTTCTGATAGATGGTCTCTTGAGGTCCTTTTAATGAAACCTTCTCCACTTTCTGAGCTCATTCCAAGGTCCATTTTCTTCCACTGCAGGTTCTACTAGCAGAGAGTCTCTGTGAACCACTGGAGCTGGAATATTAATAACTGGATTACAAGCACAGTGAGTGGCTGGATGCTTCATGCATTTTGGATGCTAATTCTGCTTTTAGCATTTGGGTTCAGTTTTAATACAAATTCCTTAAAATCCAGTTATTTCCCTAAGATAGGCACAGATTTGCTGGAGTGGCTCAGAGCCTCTTCTCCCCATTCATTTGGAGTTTTGTCTCCTAGCTAGAGCCTGTTCATGGCTTTTGAGAGAGGTTTTTCTCTCTCTCAGGAGTGAGATTCAACAGCTGCTGTAGGACTGACTTCAAAGGCTTTCTCCCAATGCAACCACAGTGGAAATTTAGCCTACTTACAGCAGCAAAGCTATCAGGGACTGGATTGCAGTGTCTTGCCTGCTGGGGTCCACAAAGCATTTGGTAGCATTTTTCAAAAACAATGCATTGATGTAGTTCATCTCCCAGGAAAAACACTTAAAAAGCACAATTTCTAGAATCCAGTACAAGAACACAACCACTCCCAAATGGTTAGTGGATGTTTTATTGTTGCTTGTTTGGGATTTTAGGGAGTTTTGGTTGGTTGGGTTTTTTTCTTAATAATCTGAACGCCTGTTCTTTAAAATATCATTTTTGACTTTTTTTTTAATTATGCTGAATGGGTTTGGATTTTTTTTTTAATTATCCTTTTTTTAAAAAAACAAAATTAACCTGAATGTGAGCATCCCTGTAGGTGTTAAAGAAATGTGTGGACATTGGCACTTTGGGACATGGTTTAATGGCCATGGTGGTGTTAGGTTGATGGTTGGGCTGGATGATCTCAGAGGGCTTTTCCAACCCAAACATGCGAGACCACATCTGGAGTATTGCATCCACTTCTGGGCTCCCCAGGTCAAGAGGGAGAGGGAAATCCTGGAGAGAGTCCAATGGAGGCTACAAGGATACTGAGGAGACTGCAACATCTGTGTGATGAGGAAAGGCTGAGAGCCCTGGGGCTGGTTAGCCTGGAGAAGAGAAGGCTGAGAGGAGATCTGAGCAATGGTTACAAGAAAGCTGGGGAGGGACTTTTTAGGCTATCAGGTAGTGACAGGACTGGGGGGAATGGAACAAAGCTGGAAATGGGGAGATTCAGACTGGACATGAGGAAGAAGCTCCTCACCGTGAGAGTGGTGAGAGCCTGGAATGGGTTGTCCAGGGAGGTGGTTGAGGTCCCATCCCTGGAGGTGTTTAAGGCCAGGCTGGATGAGGCTCTGGCCAGCCTGATCTAGTGTGAGGTGTCCCTGCCCATGGCAGGGGGTTGGAACTGGCTGAGCCTTGTGGTCCCTTCCAACCCTGACTGGTTCTATGATTCTATGATTCTATAAGTATCTGAAGGGTAGGTATCAAGAAGAAGGATCTAGTCCCTTTTCAATGGTTTCCTGTGATAGGACAAGGGGCAATGAATGCAAATTTGAACACAAAACGTTCCATCTCAACATGAAGAGAAACTTCTTCGCTGTGAGGTTGCTGAAGCCCTGGAGCAGGCTGCCCGGAGAGGTTGTGGAGTCTCCTTCTCTGGAGACTTTCAAGACCTTCCTGGATGTGTTCTTGTGTGAGCTGCTCACACAAGAACAGAGGTCCTTTCCAATCCCTGCCATTCTATGATTCTGTGACTTATAATTAATAAGATGTAGGTACTCTCAAAGTGAAAACACAGTGAAGCTACCAGCTGTCAGCTGGGAGAAGGAAGAAAGGAGGAAAAAACATGAAAAAAGCCTTCTTGTGTAGTTGATAATGAACCTGTAAGGTGCTGCAGACTGCACTTAGCCTTTGTAGAACCTAGGGAAAAAAAGGTTGTCATCCACAATCACAACATATTCTCCTCTACTTCCATCAGGAGGTTGTTCAGGCTTTCCCTGTTCAAAGACTCGTGCACATATTTAATCTTACTGACTTCTCAAATGAGTGGTAAAATGAAGCATGTAGGGCAATCTCTGCAGGAAGAAGATGTGCAATTTTCTTTTTTTTTCCACCTCCAAGTACACCTAAGAGCCAAATTAAACTGCAACAACATCAAAAAAAAAAAACAAAAAACAAAAAACAAAATAAAAGCCAGGGAGTGTTTGCAAACCATTGTTCGTAGACTTGCTCGAAGGCATTCCTGACTTACATCTGTTCCTCTCAGATTTCACTGATAGTGCTGAGTAGCAGGAGTGTGGTGATTTTATTTGAGTTAGTTCAAGTGCTTTACAGTGAGACAAATTTCCATCTTCCAGTAACTGAATTTTGAAGAGGGGAAAAAAAAAAAGGAAAAATAAATTAAATTCAACAAGGCCAAGTGCAAGGTCCTGCAGCTGGGCTGGGGCACTCCCAAGCACAAATATAGGCTGGGTGAGAGGTGGTTGAAGAGCAGTCTGGAGGAGAAGGAAGGACTTGGGGGTGTCAGCTGATGACAAACTCAACAGGAGCCAGCAATGGTCACTGCAGCCCAGAAGGCAGCTGTTTGCTGGGCTGCATCAGAAGTGTGACCAGCAGCATGAGGGAGGGGATTCTGTCCCTCTGCTCTGCTCTTGTGAGACCTCACCTGGAGCACTCCATCCACTTCTGGTGCCCCCAGCACAAGAAGGACCTGGAGCTGCTGGAGAGGGTCCAGAGGAGGTCCACAAAGGTGATCAGAGGGCTGGAGAACCTGCCCTAGAGGTTAAGGATCTTCAGCCTGGAGAAAGTGGTGGAGTCACCATCCCTGGGGGAGTTTAAACAGGATGTGGACCTGGCATTTAGGGACATGGTTTAGTGTTGACCCTTCAGTGCTGGGTTGAAGGTTGGACTGGATAAGCTTGAAGGTCTCTTCCAACCAGCTATATTCTGTGAAAAGAAGGCTCTGATCATCTTTGTGGGAAGACTAAGACCAGGATAAAACAGTAGAAGGCATAGGGAAGAGAAAGGCAGGAGCAGGAAAGTTTGGTCAGAGCAAAAGCCTGTGTCTCCTCTACCCACAGCCTGGAATGAAATGTCAGGGTTTGGCCCTGGCACCAAATTCTGGGCAATTCACTGCCAGATTCTGTGCCCATTCTTCTGGAGTCAAATCAAGCTTCACAAGGCAGTGATGCAGTGGAATTTGCAAGAGCTGTGGGTCAGGTAGGCTGTGCACACCCAGGCAGGGGCAGTGATGCAGTGGAATTTGCAAGAGCTGTGGGTCGGGTGGGCTGTGCACACCCAGGCAGGGGCAGTGATGCAGTGGAATTTGCAAGAGCTGTGGGTCGGGTGGGCTGTGCACACCCAGGCAGGCTGGGGAAGGAATGTGTGGTTAGAAAAGAGAGACCATATCTGAGGGCATTGGCAGAAATTGGGCTGGCTTGGTGTTGCCCAAGCAGTTTTCATTCAACCTTTCGAATGCTGACTGCAACTCCAGTGCAGTTTTTCATGCAATTTAAGTGTGTATGAGCGGAGATCAGCAGAGATCTGGCACACAATAGGCCACAAGGCTGGTCAGAATGAAGGATCTCCAGCTCCAGCTGGTGACTGGGGAGGCTCTGCAGTCCACCTTTGCCTTTCAACTGTTGTTGTTTCCTGGAGCCATTGAATTGAACAACAAGCAACTGAAAACCTCACAATGTGGGGTGAGGAAAGGCAGCTTTTTAATACCTTTTTACTGGCTGCCAAAGTTTTTTTGCAAGCATTCCTTTTAGGACATATTGCTGTGTACTGCATACTGTTTAGAATCTTACAACATGTTCAAACTTCTCAGTTATAAATCTGTTGTCTGCCAAGGACTGCCTGGGAAAACAAACTTGCACAACTTGCCCTCATCCTTCTTCCTTGACAGATTCTTAGAATCATAAAACAGTTTGGGTTGGAAGAGACCTTCAAGACCATCCAGCTCCAACCCCCTGCCATGGGCAGGGACACCTTCCACCAGCCCAGGTTGCTGTAAGGAATATGCTCAGGACCAGAGTATAATCTTGCTGTGTAGATTCATCAGGAGTGGAGGTCTCCAACTAGACCTGGCCCATTGTTACCCTGACTTAAACATTAAACATATTCATAGGATTCATAGAATGGTTTGGGATGGAAAGGACCTTGAAGATCATCTACTTCCACCCCACTGCCATGGGCAGGGACAACTCCCTCTAGCCCAGGTTGCTGAAGATTTCATCCAGCCTGGCCTTGAATACCTCCAGAGAGGGGGCATGCACAGTCCCAGAGTCTCACCACCCTCACTGGAAAGAATTTCTTCCTAATCTGCAGTCTCAATCTGCCCTCTTCCAGCTTCAATTCATTGTCCTCATCCTATCACTCCCAGCCCTTGTACCAAGTTCCTCTCCAGCTCTCTTGTAGACCCCAATGGGTAAGGAATATTGCCTTGGGGGAGTGAAGGTGTGCTACAGGTGTGCTTTATGAGTGCAAAGCAGCAGGGAATTCAGCAGTGCTGTTCTCATGAGGAGCATTTCTTTCCTTGCCAAGGTATTGCCCGTTCTCTTGTAGCATCTCTACCCTGCAGAGTCACCCTGTGTCACTGTTCAACAAACACATGTCACTGGCAGATGGGGTTTGGTCATTGGCCCTTAGCTGAAAAGCTAGAGGGGAATGTGAGGAGGGAAAACTCTGAGTCAAGCAGAAGAGAAACTATTCAAATGTTAAGATACATTCAAAATTTTTCATTCAATTTGAGGGATCTTCAATCCCAGCAGAAAGAGGACACAGAGCTGCTAGAGAGAGTCCAGAGGAGGCCACAAAGATGATCCAAGGGCTGGAGCAGCTCTGCTGTGAGCACAGGCTGAGGGAGCTGGGGGTGTGCAGCCTGCAGAGGAGAAGGCTCCAGGGGCACCTCAGAGCTGCCTGCCAGGACCTGAAGGGATCCTGCAGGAAGGCTGCAGAGAGACTTTTGCTGAGGGTGTCTAGAGACAGGCCAAGGGGGAATGGTTTGAAGCTGAGGCAGAGCAGGGTTAGAGTGGAGCTGAGGAAAAATTTCTTCATCACAAGGGTGGTAAGACTCTGGCACAGGCTGCCCAGAGAGGCTGTGGCTGCCTCCTGCCTGGGGGTGTTTAGGGCCAGGCTGGATGAGGCCCTGAGCAGCTGAGTCTAGCTGAGAGGTGTCCCTGCCCATAGCAGGCAGGTTGGAGCAGATGATCTCTGAGGTCCCTTCCAACCTGAGCCATTCTATGAATCTTTGCCAGCTGGAATCTTTTTAAAGCAGAAGATGCAGCTAACAAAATCAGGGGAAAAAGAAGGAAAGGAAGGAAGGAAGGAAGGAAGGAAGGAAGGAAGGAAGGAAGGAAGGAAGGAAGGAAGGAAGGAAGGAAGGAAGGAAGGAAGGAAGGAAGGAAGGAAGGAAGGAAGGAAGGAAGGAAGGAAGGAAGGAAGGAAGGAAGGAAGGAAGGAAGGAAGGAAGGAAGGAAGGAAGGAAGGAAGGAAGGAAGGAAAGGAGGGAGGGAGGGAGGGAGGGAGGAAGGAAGGAAGGAAGGAAGGAAGGAAGGAAGGAAGGAAGGAAGGAAGGAAGGAAGGAAGGAAGGAAGGAAGGAAGGAAGGAAGGAAGGAAGGAAGGAAGGAAGGAAGGAAGGAAGGAAGGAAGGAAGGAAGGAAGGAAGGAAGGAAGGAAGGAAGGAAGGGAGGGAGGGAAGGGAGGAAGGGAGGGAGGGAGGGAGGGAGGAAGGAAGGGAGGGAGGGAGGGAGGGAGGAAGGGAGGGAGGAAGGAAGGGAGGGAGGGAGGGAGGGAGGAAGAAAAGAAAAAAAAGAGCAAAATCCTGAGCAGAGCTTTTAAAGAGAGTCCTCCCAGTGGAGAATGTTGAACTGGTTGCACACTGTGAGTGTGAGATGTAAAGTCCTGGTTTAGCACAGGCTCCTGCCTTGCTCTTTGGTTTTCTCCCAAGGATGGATGTTGTTTCTGCCACCTGTGTGAAGACAATTGTGCAACTGGGACCATGGAATGACGTCCAGTTGCCTTTTTTAGAATCTGAATAGGGCTTTTGAATTTTGCTGTGCTGAGCACTTTGGGGCTGAATCACTCTGCAGGCTTGCCAGAGACAGCATTTAGCCTATGGACAGGAGCCAAAGCCCACTGAAGCTCACAGCAGGGCTCTCTTTATTTTCAATGGGCCTTGGCTCAAGCTCTACAGAACTGACAATTTCTTCTCTGGAATGATCAAAAACCTCTCATTTTCAGTTTCTGTTTGTGTTTTCCCAAAGAGTTTCAGCTATGTTTTTCAGCTTGAACCACCACCACCACCTGGTTCTGCTCTTCCTTTCTCTGAATGGGCTCTAAGGGCTGGTGGTAACATGGATCATGGAATCACAGAAGCTTAGAAGCACAGAATCATAGAGTCACAGAATGACAAAGTCACAGAATCATAGAATCATAGAATCACAGAATCATAGAATCATAGAATCTGAGATTCATAGAATCAGAGAATCATAGAGTCATAAAATCATAGAATCAGGGAATCAGAGAATCATAGAGTCACAGAATCACAGAATCATAGAGTCATAAAATCATAGAATCACAGAATCAGAGAATCATAGAGTCATAAAATCATAGAATCACAGAATCATAGAATTGTTTGGGTTGGAAAAGCTCTCCAAGATCCAACCATCAACCCAACACCACCATGGCCACTAAACCATGGCCCCAAGTGCCATGGCCACAGGTTGCTTGAAGCACAGAATCACAGAGTCACAGAATCATAGAATCTGAGATTCATAGAATCAGAGAACCATAGAATTGTTTGGGTTGGAAAAGCTCTTCAAGCTCACCCAGTCCAACCATCAACCCAACACCACCATGGCCCCAAGTGCCATGGCCCCAGGTTGCTTGAACACCTCCAGGGATGGGGACTCCACCACCTCCCTGGGCAGCCTGTGCCAATCCCTGACCACTCTTTCAGCAAAGACATTTTTTTTTCTCCTCATCTCCAACCTAACGCCCAGAGCTCAGCTGCCTGAGCTGCTCTGTACCCACTGTCCACTTTCCCTTGCTTTTCATTTCTGCACGTGTTCTGTTTTGAAACCCCTCCAGCCCTGTCTCTCTCCAAGGTTATTTTGGACACAAGTGTGTCATTTCCCTTCCCTCTGCTGCAGTCACAGTTGGATCCTGCAGGCATTTCCCAAGCAGGCCTCAGTTATCAGCAGCAGGAGTTTCTGAGTGCATTTCCCTTCACACAGAGCTGTGGTGCCAGATGGGAGCTGTTAGTTGTTTATCCCAGGCTATGAGTAATGCCCTTTTACTAGCACTCTACACAATGGCTGCTCTGACATTTATTCCTTCTGTTGTTGCACAATGGGAGCTTTGCAAGCTAGAAAGAGCAACCTTCTTTCCCTCAGGTGTCCTTTTGTATGCTTTGGGTTTGGGTTTTCTTTTTTTCCTTCTTCTTTTTTTTTTTTTTCTATTTTTTTCTCCTTTTTTCCCCCTCTTTTTTTCTCTTCTTTTTCTCTTTTTTCCCTCTTTTATTTCTCTTTTTCTCCCTTTTTCTTTTTCCTTTTTTTCTCTTTTTTCTTTTTCTTTTTTCTCTCATTTTTCTCTTTTTTCTATGCTTTTCTCTTTTTTATCTTTTTCCCCTTTTTCTCACTTTTTTCTTATTTTTCCCTGTTTTTCTCTTTCTTCTCCTTTTTAACTTTTTTCTTTTTTCTATTTTTCTTTCCCTCTTTTTTTCTTTCTTTTTCTCTTTTTTCTCCTTTTTTCTCTCTTTTTTCCTCTTTTTCCTCTTTCTTCTCTTTTATCATCTTCTTTTGTTTTTCTCTTTTTTTCTTGTTTTTTCTGTTTTTTCTCTTATTTTTTTCCTCTTTTTTATTCTATCTCTCTTGTTTTGGGGGTTGTTGTTGTTTTTAAGATTCTCTCTTTTCCAAATACAAAGGAGAAAAAGAAATAGAAAACTAGGAAAAGGAACAACAAGCTTAGAGACCTTTGCCTGGTCTGCTGCTCAGGGCTGTGATTAGATGCCAGACAGAGATTTGTGGGTCCACTTTCAAGGTTCTTTACCATGAGGGTGGTGGAACACTGGAACAGGTTGCCCAGAAAGATGGTTGGGACCCCATCCCTGGAGATATTCAAGGTGAGGCTCAACAGGGATCAGGGAAACCTGATCTGGTTGAGGA
Organism: Indicator indicator; assembly: GCF_027791375.1. NCBI lineage: Eukaryota > Metazoa > Chordata > Aves > Piciformes > Indicatoridae > Indicator > Indicator indicator. The sequence goes on along the minus strand of NC_072023.1, from coordinate 1,556,040 downwards.
TGTCCCTGCTGACTGCAGGGGGTTGGACTGGATGACCTTTGGAGGTCTCTTCCAACCCAGAGCATTCTGTGATTGATTCTGTGATTCTGTTTCTCAAATTCCATTTCTTTTTTGAGTCTGTTACAGCTTTCCTGCTCTTTTTCTTAGGTCCATGGGGTGCACCCTGAGTTTTAGGAGCTCCCAATGCTTCCACTAAATGGTGGTGTGAGCCCTTTCTCTGCAGACCTCACTCTGCCATCACTCACACAATAAGACCATTTCCTGAGGGCCACTGAGAAGAGCCCTCAACCCATGCTTATTCTGATGACTGACTCTCAGAATTTGGTCCCTCAGCATGAAGTCACATCTTGCTAATGAAAAATGTCCATGAGAACTTCAGCATCCTTCTCATGCTCTTCAGTTTCAGAGAGTAAATGGTTTTGTCCCTCTCTCTGCTTACTCCCCAACTCTTTTCTGCCTTTTATTCCAATGAGGTTGAGGGGAGACCTCATTGCTCTCTACAACTCCCTGTAAGGAGGTTGCAGGGAGGTGGGGTTTAGGCTCTTCTCCCTAGCATCAGGTGATTGAAGGAGAGGAACTGGCCTGAAATTGTGCCAGGGTAGGGTTAGGTTGGAGGTTTGGAAAAATTTCTTTGCTGCAAGAGTGGTCAGGGATTGGCACAGGCTGCCCAGGGAGGTGGTGGAGTCCTCATGCCTGGAGGTGTTCAAGCAACATGTGGCCATGGCACTTGGGGCCAGGGTTTAATGACCCAGGGTGGTGTTGGGCTGATGGTTGGACTCACTGATCTTGGAGGTCTTTTCCAACTGAAACAATTCCATGATTCTATCATTCTGTGGTTCACATACCTCTCAGAAATAGCCTTAAGCCCTTAACCCTGATAATCTAGGTGACATCTGCAGTGTGCACTCTACAGCCACAATTATTTTAGGAGAAACTTGGCTGAACTTCCCATCAGATCCTACTGATAGGGTTGACCTTCTGCTTTTAACAACTCCTTTGAGGTTTTCCCCTGCTTAGAACTGTGGAAGAATTTGTGAGGACAACACAAAGAAATAGAAGAGTGCAGTGAAAACTCTGCCTTCTCTCTAACCATGGTGAAAACAAAAATTAAAGGGAAAATATGCCTTCAGGTCCATTTTTTCCTTGCTGCATATAAAGTCAGGTCCCATGAAAACATTTCTGTGTAAATAAGCAGCTGGGTTTAGTCTTGTTCCTGCAGGTTATCTGGTTGCAGGGTGTCTGACTTGCTCCTTGGTAGTAAGAGCAAAAAGCAAGCTTGATCCCTGGCGTCCTGTTATTTTCCTCTTGCAATATTATGCAAGATCAAGGTAACAAATTTTGGTGCCAGCTGGAGCTGCAGGGGAACAGGCTGCTTGCTGCTGGGTTTTTTCTTTCTTTCTTTCTTTTTTTTTCCCCTTTTCCCTGTAGACAACAGCAAAGAACACATTTTTATGTCAAAGTAATTGCACTAACAGGTGCCGTTGAGCAACTGTGTTTTGGTTGCGACACTGTTGTGGGCTCAGCTCTTACCACAAATGTTTATAGCTTTAAAGGGAAAGAAAAAAAGTCAGTTCTGTTTTTAAATTCCTATTCAACTGACAAGAAAGAGTGGGGTAAATAAGGGGGGAGCAAGAGCTGCAGTTTAAAAGCTAGAAAGTTCCTTTCCCACTTCGGGTGGACTTTGGAGCATCCTACGCAAGAAGGATGTGGATTTGTTGGAGGGGATCTTAAAGATCACAGAATCACAGAAGGTTGGAAGGGACCTCTGGAGATCATCCAGTCCACCCCCCCTCCTGCCAAAGCAGGATCACTCAGGGCAGGTCACACAGGAATGCATCCAGGAGGGTTTGGAAAGTCTCCAGAGAAGGAGACTCCACAACCTCTCTGGGCAGCCTGCTCCAAGGCTCCAGCACCCTCAGAGCAAGGAATTGTCTGCTCATGTTGAGGTGGCACCTCCTGTGTTCCAGCTTGTACCTGTTGTGCCTTGCCCTATCACACTGAGCACCACTGTAAAGAGCCTGGAACCTTCCTCTGGACACCCACCCCTCAAATATTAATAGACATTGCTCAGATCCCCTCTCAGCCTTCTCTCCTCCAGGCTAACCAGCCCCAGGGCTCTCAGCCTTTCCTCATCACACAGAGATTGCAAACCCTTCAGCATCCTCACAGCCTCTGTTGCACTTTCTCCAGCAGGTCTCTGTCCCTCTTGAACTGGGGAGCCCAGAACTGGGCAGACTACTGCAGGTGTGGTCTCAGAGTGAAGAACTTCTTCCTACTGTCCAGCCTAAACCTACCCAGCTGTAGTCTCAAACCTTTGTCCCTTGTCCCAGTGACACAAGGCCTTGCAAACAGACCCTCCCCAGCTTTCTTGGAGACTCCTTTAAGATGTTTGGCTTTGCTCTGCTTTCCTCCTGGGTGAAGGCAAGAGCACAGTGTGTTTACCTCTAGATGTAGTGGAGCTGGTTTAGTCCAAGCTGCACCTTTCACTTCACACACCCAGACAGAAGAGCAAGTGGAGCATTGCCAAGCACACTGAAGTTTCTTTGCCATTTATCCAGCAGGGCAAGAGAGGAAATAATCCACTTGATGTTTTCTTGTGGGTGTTTGTCATCTGCTTTCCTGCTCCTCTGCCATGGCTAATTACTTTGAAAGGATTCCAGTTCTAGGTCACAAAGTGTATGAATAAAAGATGCCCACGTACAGCACCTAGGCCAGGTGCCACCAGTTAGTGCAGATATCCAGGTGACACAATTCCCTCCTGCTTTTAATTGCTGGTGGGAAGGGATCTGCTGATTGCACCAAAAAAAAAAAAAATCAATCAGTTATTAATCAGATAAAAGCAAGACAGCAGGTGGCCAAAGAGATCAGCATCTGGCTGTCCAAGACAAACAGATCTCTGCAAACAGGAGGGGCATGCTGATGTCAGCACTTGATGTACTGTGCCACTGGAACAGCCCCAGTCACCAAGGTGCCACCATGCAAAGCTGTTTAATTTTTAAGCAGAGGTAGGACATTGCCTCTTTAACCCACAGAGGCACTGACTGCTCCCTGCTGGATACAGATCAGTGCTGGGTTTTATACCTGACACAGGCAGGACTGAAGCCATTGAGGTGAAGACTCACAGAACTGTCAGGGTTGGAAGGGACCTCAAAGCTCACCCAGTTCCAACCCCCCTGCCATGGGCAGGGACACCTCACACTACAGCAGGTTGCTCAGAGACACATCCTGCCTGGCCTTAAAACCCTCCAGGGATGAGGCTTCCACCACCTCCCTGGGCAACCTGTGCCAGAGTCTCACCACCTTCATGGGGAAGAACTTCTTCCTAACATCCAATCTGAATCTCCCCCAAGTCCTATCACTCCCTGACACCCTCAAAAGTCCCTCCCCAGCTTTCTTGTAGCCCCCTTCAGATCCTGGAAGGCCACAAGAAGGTCTCCTGGGAGCCTTCTCCTCTCCAGACTGAACAGCCCCAACTCTCTCAGGCTGTCTCCAGAGCAGAGCAGCTCCAGCTCTCTGCTCATCCTTGTGGTCCTTCTCTGGACATCTTCCAGCACCTTCCAGATCCTTCCTGGAACAGAGGCTCCAGCACTGTACACAGAGCTCCAGGTGTGGTCTCAGCAGAGTGGAGCAGAGGGGGAGAATCCCCTCCCTGGCCCTGCTGGCCACACTTCTCCTGCTGCAGCCCAGGCTCTGCTTGGCTCTCTGGGCTGCAAGTGCTCCCTGCTGGCTCCTGCTGAGCTTCTCATCCCCCAGCACCCCCAAGGCCTCTCCAACCTAACCCTGCCCTGGGACAATTTCAGGCCATTTCCTCTCCTTCTATCACCTAATCCTAGTGGGAAGAGCCTAATTCCCACCTCACTGCAACCTCCTTTGAGGGAGCTGTAGGGAGCAGTGAGGTCTCCCCTCAGCCTCCTCCACACTAAACAACCCCAGGTCCCTCAGCTGCTCTCCAGACTTTCCAGACCCTTCACCAGCTTGGCTGCCCTTGAGTCCCCCTCCTCTTGTCTGCTCAGTGCCTTTGCTGACCTTAGAGTGCTCTTGTCTGATGTCACAGACTGATTGCCATTGCTTGTGGCTCTTTAGACCCCTGCGTTTTTCCAGTCTCACACAGTGCCTCTGCTGGAGGCATCAGGAACATTCACATTTTTATCTCTTCATCTTTCTTTCTGGTGTCAACAGCTCAGGGAAACCACCAAAGTTGGCACATTTCAACGGAACAGCCACAGGAGAGGGGTGCAACACTTCCCTCATCCTCTCTCCCCACACCAGATGTCCTCTCACCTTACACTGACACATCCATGATGTGGTTGGATGCTCCTGGCAGAGACTGAGTTGGGCTACAGATGGGAAAGAGCTGACAACAACGTTCTACCAGGACAGAACTGCTGTATCCCAAGAGGTACCAAAGGCATCGCTTTACATGCTGACATCAGGGTTTCTGGCAGGGGAGCTCACAGCTTCACAGATTGCATTGGGTTGGAAGGGACCCTCCAAGGTCAGCTTGCACAACCCTCCTGCAGTCATCAGGGACACCTCCAGCTAGAGCAGGCTGCCCAGGAACACTTCAAGGTTGATCTTGAATGTCTTCAGGGATGGAGCCTCAACCACACCTCTGGACAACCTGTTCCAGTGTCTCCCCACCCTCCTGGTGCAGAAATTCCTCCTGATGTCCAACCTAACTCTGCCCTGCTCCAGTTTCAAACCATTGCCTCTCATCCTATCCCCACAGCCCCTTCTCAACAGTCCCTCCCCAGCCTGCCTGTAGGTCCCCTTCAGATATTGAAGTGGAGCTTTAAGGTCTCCCTGGAGCCTTCTCTTCTCCAGACTGGAGATGAGGAAGAAATTGTTTCCAGTGAGGGTGGAACAGGTTGCCCAGGGAGGCTGTGGATGCCTCCTCCCTGGAGGTGCCCAAGGCCAGGCTGGAAGAGACTTTGAGCAACCTGGGCTGGTGGGAGGTGTCCCTGCCCATGGCAGGGGGTTGGAACTGGATAATCTTGAAGGTCCCTTCCAACCCAAACCATTCTAGGATTCCATGACTCTATTTCCCCATTCTGAGGGAGCTTGCAGCAGCTGCCACCCCACTGCAAAGCACTACAGACAGTGAAGAGACAAAGTCTGCTTTTGTTTTGCTGAGCTGCTGGGCTTCTTCTGCTTCCGTTCACCTGGCATGGGAGATAAAAGCAGCCTGCTGAAAGGGGAAGACTTTTTCTCTATGACTTTGTTAAGCAAACTACCCACAGATCATAACTCCTCTGTGTTGTTGAAAATGCAGGTGAAGGAGGAGAGGAGATTTCACTTTGGTGAAGCTTGACAGGGAACTGTGGCTTCCTGCAGCAGGAAACCACCTTCTGCAGAGGGCATTAAAAAAAGGCTGCAGCGTAACAGCTGAGCTGGAGCTGGGACTGCTGAGGGTCAGAGGGAGTGTTAAAGGAGGGATGGAATGGGAAGGAGGGAGCAAGGCAGGGCTGGCACTGGCATGAACTGCTGCTTCTTGGGGAGGTAACAGCTCTGGGTTTCTCCAGGTGGGAGCAGGGCAGAATGGGACATGGTCACCTGTGGGAGAGGCCCAGAGGTTGGTGCTTCTTCAGCCCACCAGGCAGCAGGACACTCATGGTGACCCCAGCCAATTACTGCTCCTTGACCCCATGGAATCATAGAGTCTTAGAGTCACAGAATGCAGCAGGTTGGAAGGGACCCTTGAAGGTCATCTTCTCCAACCCCCCTGCAGTCAGGAGGGACATAGAATCATAGAATTGTCAGGGTTGGAAGGGACCTCAAGGATCATCTAATTCCAATTCCCCTGCCATGGCCAGGGTCACCTCACCTCCAACTAGATCAGGTTGCTCAGGGCCACATGGAGTTTGACCTTGAATGTCTCCAGGGATGGGACCTCCCCCACCTCTCTGGGCAACCTGTTGCAGTATTTCACTACCCTGCTTGTGAAGAACTTCCTCCTGTCACTGAGCTTGCCTCAGGTTCCCAGACTGCTTCAAATGACACAATGGGCAGTGTGACACACCACTGCCTCCTGCCCTGCTTCAGAACCTGGCCAGAGGGCTCCCCTGTGCTCCTCCTCTCTGCCTACTGCCCCTGCCAAGGTTTTCTGTCACAACTGAAAACTACCAGAGGGGAAAAAACAAATAAACACACAAGCAAAACTCTTTTTATTTTGGTAAAGAGAAGATCTAGGCAAGCAGTACCCCTTTAATTCCCTCCAATACAAATAGATAGCAATAAATCCAGTGGAACACAGCTCCTGTTACCAAGAGTTTATAGCACATCCGTCTGAGCACTGTGTGTTTTGAGGGGAGAGATCATCTCACATCTTCTTGGTTCCTGATCATATTTCTGTTCAGAGTGCTTAGGAAAAAAAAAAAAAAAAAAAAAAAAAAAAAAAAAAGAAGAGGAGACTTTGGTGGCTGTGAATTGGTTCTGCTGCTGGGCATGAGCCCATGTGCTGTGTGTGTCTCCTCTTCTGGGGGGGGGGGGGGGGGTCTGCAGTGTTGCTGGTAGTTTGTTCTGCAAGGATCATAGAATTGTTTGGAAAAGCTCTCTGAGGTCATCCAGTCCAAACTTCAGCATAACACCAGCAGAGCCATTAGACCATGTCCCCAAGCGCCATGGCAAACGAATGAGTGCTCTGTCTCTGCCCACTGGCATCTGTGGGTGCTGAGGGGCTCCTGCTTGCTTTGAAATCCTGTGGTGAGGTTGCTGCTGGTGGTGGTGGGAGAAGGGAAGAGAAGGAGGGGAGAGATCATTTGCCCCAAAGAAGGCAGTTCCTGTTTAACTACACAGATTCATCTGCTGCACACTTTTCGTGTCAGAAGTCCCCAACCTTCCTGCAAAAGCTGTTGCTGGGAAACCTGTCTCTGCTGGAGCCATCAGGCTGTTTCTCTCTGGCTGGCTGCAGAATGAGCCCTCTCTGGGACTGCCCCACATCTCATCCCCAGGGAGAAATGTTTGCCCTTGTGCTGCACCAGCACAGGTGGGATTGTGAGCTGTGGGTGAGCAGTTGGACCCGGTGGTCCCAAAGGTATCTTCCAGCCTCAACAGTTCTATGATTCTATGTGGCACTATTGCAGCCCCTTCCAAAATCTCCTTGGATGGAGCAGGATTTGGCCTTATAATGGCTCAGCACTCTTTGGACCTATTGTTCTTTAACTGAAAGGCTTTTTCCTGTCATAGAATCACAGAATGGGCTGGGTTGGAAGTGGCCTCCAAAGGTCATCCAGTCCAACCCCCCCTGCAGTCAGCAGGGACATCCTCCACTACATCAGGTTGCTGAGCCTGACCTTGAATACCTCCAGGGATGAGGCCACAACTACCTCCCTGAGCAACCTGTTCCAGGGTTCCACCCCTGTGATGGCAAAGATGTTCTCTGGGTAACCTTTCTGCCTGCAGACTTGAAGCAGGAATGAGTGGCTCTAGCATTGTGCCTGTGCATGCTCACGTCCACAGAGGTTGTTAAAAATTAGCTGCCAGTCAGGAATGGTTCAGATGCTTATCTCAGTTTTTAAACAGCTGCTTTCCTATCAGTGTCCTTCCCCATGGCTTATTCCCACTGCCTGCCTGCTCTCATTGGTGTGCAGCAGCCTGCTGGTAAAACATCAGCTGGAGCCAGCACCAAGCAGGTATCCTGGGGTGGTGCAAGCCATGGACATGACTCTGAGCTGTTAACTTGAGGCTGGATGAGGAGGGGGAGTAACAGCTGCACCTTCAGGATGTTTGCACTATAGATGACACTTAAGGGCTTTTCAGTCTTTTCTTACAACCTAAGCAGACTTTCTGGTTTCTAGACCTTACATTCCAGCCAAAGACATCAGAGAATCACAAAATTGGTTGGGTTGGAAAAGACCTCTAAGATCACCCAGTCCAACCAGCCACGCAACACCACCATGGCCACCAAACCAGCTCCCAAAGTGCCATGGCCACAGGTTTCTTGAACACCTCAAGGGATGGGGACTCCACACCTGATGATGCCCCTCCACATCTGATGATGCCTCTCCTCACCTGATGATGCCCCTGCTCACCTGATGACACAGAAATCAGGAAGGCTTCACCTTTCATCCTCTGCTTCCACAGGAAAAGCAGTGATGTTTTGTTCTTTGCCCTTCTCTTGGCACTAATCTGTTCTAGCTCTCCAGCTTCCCCCAGGTCTTTGACAGCCAGTTCATTTTAGGGAAGAAACATCATTTTTATCTCAGCCAATATAACTTTCTACACCGACTGCAGGGCTTAAAGTGCTACAGGTCCCTGCATGAATCACAAGGAGACAAAAGGCATCTCAGATTTCATGGCTGTTTGTGGCAGGGCTGATATCCAGCCCTTTAGCCAGCAGAACACATTCGCTCAAAATTCAGAGGACTAGGAAAAAAAAATTGCCTTGCCTGATTAGCTTTAAGCTGACATGTCTGAGAACATCAGACAGGAATCAGCCTGCTTGGGAAAGTTGTTTCCAGTTACAGCAAAATGACCTTCTTGATTCCCAGCAGCATCATGTCCTAGCTGAACAGAGCTGCACTCTCCTCCCACATCCACAACGATGCAGCCCCAGGCTCTGCTGTTTTGGATTACACTGCTGGAGACCCCCACCCGTGTTAAGGGGGAAGGGCAATCACAATCATCTCCTTGCCAGCCAGCAGTGTGCCCAGGTGGCCAAGAGAGCCAATGGCATCCTGGCCTGCATCAGGCATAGTTTGGCCAGCAGGAGCAGGGAGGTCATTGTACCCCTGTACACAGCACTGGTTAGGCCACACCTTGAGTCCTGTGTCCAGTTCTGGGCCCCTCAGTTTAGGAAAGATGTTGAATTGCTGGAGCATGTCCAGAGAAGGGCAAGGAGGCTGGGGAGAGGCCTTGAGCACAAGCCCTATGAGGAGAGGCTGAGGGAGCTGGGACTGTTCAGCCTGGAGAAGAGGAGGCTCAGGGGAGACCTCATTGCTGTCTACAACTACCTGAAGGGAGGTTGTAGCCAGGAGGGGTTTGGTCTCTTCTCCCAGGCAACCAGCACCAGAACAAGAGGACACAGTCTCAAGCTGCACCAGGGGAGGTTTAGGCTGGAGGTGAGGAGAAAGTTCTTCCCAGAGAGAGTGGTTGGCCATTGGAATGTGCTGCCCAGGGAGGTGGTGGAGTCACCATCCCTGGAGGTGTTCAAGAGGGGATTGGACGTGGCACTTGGTGCCATGGTTTAGATGGTCATGAGGTTTAGGGTGATAGGTCGGACTTGATGATCTTTGAGGTCTCTTCCAGCCTTCTTGATTCTATGATTCTATGATTCTCCTGACAGGGAAGAATCTGCAGAATCTTTTATTGCAGACTCTCCCTGACAGCTCCAGGGAGACCTTAGAGCTGCATTTCAATGTCTGAAGGGGAGCTACAAGCAGGCTGGGGAGGGACTGTTGAGAAGGGGCTGTGGTGAAAGGCCAAGGGGCAACAGTTTGGAACTGGAGCAGGGCAGAGTTAGGTTGGACATCAGGAGGAAGTTCTGCACCAGGAGGGTGGGGAGACACTGGAACAGGTTGTCCAGAGGTGTGGTTGAGGCTCCATCCCTGAAGACATTCAAGATCAACCTTGAAGTGATCCTGGGCAGCCTGCTCTAGCTGGAGGTGTCCCTGATGACTGCAGGAGGGTTGTGCAAGCTGACCTTGGAGGGTCCCTTCCAACCCAATGCAATCTGTGAAGCTGTGAGCTCCCCTGCCAGAAACCCTGATGTCACAGGTAAAGTGATGCCTTTGGTACCTCTTGGGATACAGCAGTTCTGTCCTGGTAGAACGTTGTGTCCTTGCTGAGTGCAGGAGCGTTGTTCAAGCTGACCTTGGAGGGTCCCTTCCAACCCTATGCAATCTGTGAGGCTATGACTTCAGCTCCTAGAGATGTCAGTAGGCTGAATCCATATAAAGAGGCAAGGGCTGAGAATGTCCCAGCAGCCTGCACACTGTGGAACAAGCCTCCAGTGGGGCTTGGTTTGGGTTTGGTTTTTTTTTTTTTTTTTTTTGACAGTGTTTATTTTTCATTCCCTTTGGCAAACGTATCAATGCACAGAATATTAGAACCAAGAGATGAATCCACTGCTCTCAGCCTCTTTGCAGCTGATGTTCTGATGTGTACCCAGTCAGCAGAAGCAGGTCAATTGTTTTTGGCACAAGGCCATGAGCCCCAGTTCCTCTGTCTGGTAGGAGCTGTTTTTGTAGCCACTGGCGGCGCTGCTGTCTGGTCCACTTCCAAAACATCCTGGTAGGAAACAAGGAGCAGATTTAGCAAAACAGCCAAGCTGACTTGGAGCAAAAGCAATCAGCTCAGCCAGGTGAGTCCCATAAATGTATGTAAGAGTCCAGGGAACTGGTAAAAAAAGGGATAAATAGCTCCAGTTTACAGTAAGTGGATTCCCCAGTGCCATGCTGGGACCCAGAGCATACAGTCAGACACCAGCCCCCAGCTCCACAACCAAAGGAGACTGCAGTGAGGTGGGATTGGTCTCTTCTCTCCTGGGATTCAGCTCTGGGGAGGCCACACCTTGAGTAGTGTGACCAGTTTTGGGCACCTCAATGCCAGAGAGATGTGGAGGTGCTGGAGCCAGGGCAGAGGAGGGCAAGGAAGGGCCTGGAGAATAAATCTGATGAAGAGCAACTGAAGGAGCTGGGGATGGTTAGTGTGAAACAGAGGAGGCTGAGGGGAGACCTCATTGCTGTCTGCAGCTACCTGAAAGGAGGTTGTGGAGAGGCTGCTGCTGGTCTCTTCTCCCAGGTAATTAGTGATAGAACAAGAGGGAATGGCCTCAAGATGCCACTGGGGAAGGTTCAGACTGGACAGTAGGAGGATTCTTTTCCCATCAAGAGTGGTCAGGGATTGGAATGTGCTGCCCAGGGAGGTGGTGGAGTCCCCAAGCCTGGATGTGTTTGAAGGTGGTTTGGATGTGGAGCTTGGGGCTATGGTTTAGGGGTGACCCTTGTAGAGCAGGGTTATCAGTTGGGTTTGGTGATCCTGAGGGCTTTTCCAACCTGAATGATTCTGTGATTCTCCCCAGTATCAGGGGAAAAAAAAGGACAGGAAATGGCCTGAAATGGTGACTCTGCAAAGCACTTGTAAAAGCCATGGAGCCTCATTCCCCTGAATTTCAAACTCCCTTGGTGAAAGGTTGTGGCTAATCCTCAGGCTGAGGATTAGAGAGAGTGCAGGGTGAGGAGTGAAGCAGCCCAGCACAGGGACACCCATGGGGATGGCCTCACTGCTCATCATCATTTTCAGACCTTTCTCTTTGCACTTCACACTCACTGCAGCTGAGGAGACAATAACTCATTGTTTGTGGACAAATAAATTCACACTGTGCTGTGGTGTGAATCCTCTAGGCAGCAGGAGCCCTGCTGGAGTGTGAATTGTTTGCTTAGGGGCTTGGGATTTTTCATGCAGGAGGTGCACAAGAGCCTTTTCCATGGTGGGGCTTTGTTTCCCTCTACCACTTACTTAGTGGAGGTTGATCATCCTGGAATTTCCTCTCAGCTGCCTCATAAATAGTAAAGACTCAAGAAGGCTGTGTGAAGGTAGGCATGAAGGGTATGGGTTGTTTGCCATCAACCTTGGAAGCAGCAAGCCAGGTTATCTCCTGCAGCTTGCCAGGTGAATGTTCTGCTTGCCTTGCTGGATACTCTGTGTGTGTGTGTATCAATAAAGCTCACTTCAGGTGAGATGCTTCTGGGGTTTCTGTGAAGGCAGCACACTGAGCTGCCAGTGCAGCTGCCCTGGGTTCCTAACACTTGATAGGGATTTCAGACTGGTGCTGAAGAACCTGGGGGTTTTGCAGCTTGCTCTTTCCAGTCTGGTGCCAGGCACTGCTCAAGCCTGTGTCCCTCTCCCAGCAGAAACCCAGAGCTGTGAATCTGCATGCCACTGTTTGCAGATATCACAGAACTCTCAGGATTGGAAGGGACCTCAAGGATCAGCCAGTTCCAACCCCCCTGCCAGGGGCAGGGACACCTCACACTACAGCAGGTTGCTCACAGCCACATCCAGCCTGGCTGCAAAAACCTCCAGGGATGAGGCTTCCACCACCTCCCTGGGCAACCTGTGCCAGTGTCTCACCACCCTCATGGGGAAGAATTTCTTCCTAACATCCAATCTGAATCTCCCCATTTCTAGTTTTGTTCCATTCCCCTTAGTCCTGTCATTACCTGACACCCTAAGAAGTCCCTCCCCAGCTTTGTTGTAGCTCTCTTCAGATACTGGGAGGCCACAAGAAGGTCTCCTTGGAGCCTTCTCCTCTCCAGACTGACCAGCCCCAACTCTCTCAATCTGTCTCCATATCCTTCCACAGCCTGTGGTTGACTGGTGGAAGCTTGGTGGCAGAAGTCTGTGGAAGGATTTCACAGTGCTGAGCTTCTGGTTGCCTTTCCAAGCCTCAGTGCCACCATTTCTGAGGAGTGCCCTTTCCTCTTCAGTGCTGTCACTTGGCAGAAGGAGCCATGACCAGCATCTGTATGGGTGCAGGCACTGGACCACAGCTTGCAGGACCTGAGCTCATTTCCTGCCTCAAGCCGCAGGTTTTGCGCAGAAGCTTGGGAAGTTGCTTCAGCTCATCCAGGCATCACTTCCCCCTTGCATGGAGCCTGCTGCTTCACTACAGATTGCCACAGCAGCTCACCTTAGATCTCACTGTCTTACAGCAGAAGTCATGATGAAGACCCTCACTGGGAAAAAGATTTTGAGTTGCTGGAGTGTGTCCAGAGAAGGGCAAAAAAGGTGGGGAAGAGGGTCTGGAGAACAGGGCTGGGGAGGAGCAGCTGAGGGAGCTGAGGGTGTTCAGTGTGGAGAAGAGGAGGCTGAGGGAGACCTCATTGCTCTCTACAGCTCCCTGAGAGGAGGCTGCAGTGAGAGTTGGTTTCTTCTCCCTAGTCTTAGGTGATAGGAGAGGAACTGGCCTGAAATTGTGCCAGGGGAGGTTAGGTTGGATGTTAGGAAAAATTTCTTTTTTGCCAGAGTGGTCAGGGATTGGCACAGGCTGCCCAGGGAGGTGGTGGAGCCCCCATCCCTGGAGGTGTTCAAGAAACGTGTGGCCATGGCACCTGTGGCCATGGTTTGGTGGCCATGGTGGTGTTGGGTTGATGCTTGGACTCAATAAGCTTAGAGATCTTTTCCAACCTAACCAATCAATTCTGTGATTCCATGATTCCAAGATGCTATGGTTACTCAAATTATTACTTGAAAAAACAAAAATTCTTCTCAGTACTGAGTGTAAGACTTCAAAACAGTTAAACAGCAGAAGTCACAGCACAGCTTGGAGCAGCACAGCAGGCTCTGTGCAAGCACTGCTTGGTTCACTGGAACCTGTTACAGCCCCAGAAGACTTCCTCCCCCCAAGCTTCCTTTCCTGTTAAACCCTAGAAGTTTGAAGCAGTCACTGCAATGCCAGCTGCTGGCAGTTTAGCAAGAGTGTGTCTGCCTCTCCTTGCCAAGACCAATTAGATTCAAGCCTTGCATACATTTCCAAGGGAATTAATCTATCAGCACCAAGCAGTGGTTCACAAGAACTGCACAAAGTCAGCTGGGGCTGTGGCAACTGCCATGGAGAAGCAAACAAGTGACAGAGCACAGCAGAAGGCAGAGGCCTTTGGGGCCATATGACACCAGGAACAACTGGAAAAAATTGTCTGCGGCAGTGGGGCCAAATTGGTAGTGTTGTGACCCTGGGAGCCTGTTAGATAAGGGGTTTGCAGTTTCCCCCCTGCCTCCCTCTCACATTGTTTGTTTTCCTTTCTTCTCTGCTGCCTGGGTCTGACCCTGCTTTTTTCCTTCCCTACATCAAAGTCCATACTCTTTGCACACACTGCCTGCCATCTGGAGCTGGCTCATCCCTGCTGCCACACCTGGAAAGGAGCAACCCCATGCACCACGACAGATCAGGAGCTGCCCTGCTGGAAAGCATCTTGGTGTCCTGGTGGACAAGAAGCTCTCCTTGGGACAGCAATGTGCCGTTGTGGCCAGGAAGGCCAAGGGGATCCTGGGGTGCATCAAGAAGAGGTGGCCAGCAGGTCAAAGGAGGTTCTCCTGCTCCTCTGCTATGTCCTGGTGAGACCACATCTGGAATATTGTGTCCAGTTCCGGACTCCCCAGTTCAAGAGGGACAGGGAGCCACTGGAGAGAGTTTGAACTGTGTCCTAATGTTAAAGGGAAGCTGTAAGTGAGGCCATTTCTAGTTTGAGTTACTATCTAATTTTGAAAAAAAAAAACAAAATCAGTTTTTCAAGTGTCTGCCCCTCAAGCTCCTTGGTAATTAGAGAGCTGTCACTGTATATACACATAGAGATGTGTGTGGTCATGACAAGACTGTTGTTCCTCTTTGCAAAGCACCTTCATGTTTCTGGAAGAGCTGGGGAAATCTCAGCTCTTTGACCAAGCAGTGCAGGAAAAATTATTTCACCAAAAGGGTCATTGGGCACTGTCCCAGGCTGCCCAAGGAAGTGGTGGAGTCACCAGCCCTGGAGGTGTTTAAAAGATGTTTGGATGAGGTGTTCAGCAGCATTGTCTACCAGGGAGATGTGCAGGGAGATGTTTGGTTATGGTTGGACTTGACCTGAAGACCTTTTCCAACCAGGCTGTTCTACCTTTCTGTGATTTGTTTCTTCCAGTGCTGCCACATGACAAGAAGTGGCTTAGTTCCCCTTGTCAGGGTGGAGAAGAGTGGATGCTAAGTCAGCCAGCACAGAACAGCTGATCCCATGAAATGCATCTCAGAAGGAGATAAACAGCCCAGGAGCAAGCACAGCCTGTGGTTTAAGGACAGCTGAGGGATGGTTCTCCTTGTGCTCACAACATCCTGTGTCTCTGGGGCAGTGCTGTGGTGTCTGCACACGTAGCCCTCTGCAGCCAGCAGCTTCTGAGCAGATTTTCACCCTGGCTGAGCTGGCTGCTATTTCACAAGGCTCTTTGCCTGCCCCTGCCCTGGCTTGGTTTGGTTTTGTTGCTGTTGTTGCAGAAGTGAAAATCTTCTGATGGTGTTTTGCTGCAACAGTTGTTGCTGGGAGAGGTTCTTTGATGTCACCACATCTGTTCTGAAAAGGGGGTGCACAGTGCTGGATGGAGCTCAGCACCTGCACACATCTTAGCTAGGGACAGAGCTGCATGGGTTGGCAGAACATGCTTCAAAAAGAAATGTGTGCTCCGTGTCCTGGAGCAGAGAGGTGACAAACTCTGGTGATGAGGGAGGTGGGACCCAGGGGAAATGAATGACACAGGCCCTGCTGAGGGGTGCAAAACATGACCAGGAGCCAAGGGAGCCAAGGAAGCCACATTTTCTGTGGAGACCTTGCATTATGAATTAAAGCAAACCAAATAACATCAACATCTCTTACAAGACGTGGACAAGAAGTTATCCATGGCACAGCCCTTCTGGCCAAGAAGGCCAAGGGTATCCTTGGTCACAGTACGACCGTGACCAGCAGGTCAAGGGAGGTTCTCCTGCCCCTCTACTCTGCCCTGGTGGGACCACATCTGGAGTATTGTGTCCAGTTCTGGGCTCCCCAGTTCAAGAGGGACAGGGAACTGCTGGAGAGAGTCCAACACAGGCTACAAGAATGATGAAGGGACTGTGACAAGGAAAGGCTGAGAGCCCTGGGGCTGTTCAGCCTGGAGAAGAGAAGGCTGAGAGGGGATCTGAGCAGTGTTTACAAATACCTGAAGGGTGGGGGGCAAGAAGAAGGGGCCAGGCTCTTGTCAGTGGTGTCCTGTGATAGGACAAGGGGCAATGGACACAAACTGGAACCCAGGAGGTTCCACCTCAACATGAGGGAAAACTTCTTTGGTGTGAGGTTGCAGGAGCCCTAGAGCAGGCTGCCCAGAGAGGTTGTGGAGTCTCCTTCTCTGGAGACTTCCAAGACCTGTCTGGACATGTTCCTGTGTGAGCTGCCCTGGGTGATGCTGCTCTGGCAGGGGGTTGGACTGGATGATCTCTAGAGGTCCCTTCCAACCCCTTCCATTCTGTGATTCTATATCCGATTTCTTTTCTACAGGTAAAGAGGTTTGCTGCTAACCCTTCAGTGCTAGCTCAAAAGTTGGACTGGATGACCTTTGAGGTCTCTTCCAAGCAGACCTGTCCTGTGATTCTGCAGCTATCAATTTTCACACATAACATCCAAACACTGACACTCAGCTTCTCCACAGAGCCTTTTCTCATGGC
This sequence comes from Indicator indicator, assembly GCF_027791375.1. Taxonomy (NCBI): domain Eukaryota; kingdom Metazoa; phylum Chordata; class Aves; order Piciformes; family Indicatoridae; genus Indicator; species Indicator indicator. Next base: position 1,539,878 of record NC_072023.1, on the reverse strand, counting down.
TATCAATCCAGCTGCTCAGTGAAGTCAGACACCCTTCCGATTTCATGGGCTGCTGAACAGGGAAATAACAAATGGCTCATCCTAAAGACCTGGAGTGCAATGGACAAACCCTGCATGGAATTGCAATTTCCTTTGCTGTAGCCCAGTGCTTTAGGTGCTACAAATTGTTGCTTACTTATTTTGCAGTATGAAAAAGAAAAGAAAACAAAACAAACAGAAAAGCCCAGAAGAATGTAGAGCAATGGTGTTAAAAGAGCAGAAAGGACTCCAAGGAAAACAAATGTTAAGGAAAAAGAAAAAAAAAAAAACAAACAAAAAACAACCCAGACACAAACACAAAATTAATTTGGAGAGAAAATGTTCTCTGAATGGCAACAGGAAAGGAGTGACTGAGGTGTGCCTGGCACGTTCCAGCCTGCTTGGTTTTGCTGCAGCCATCCCTGCTCTGCACTCCTCTTGCTGCTGCCAGCATTGACACCTCTGGATTTCTCCAATGAAAATAATTATAATAATTTTTTTTTAAAAAGCACTATTTTTTTTTCATGACTTCATTTGCTGCAAAGGGAGGGAAAGGAAAGCTTGAAGGGCTCCTGAAAGGCCATTTATTGGGTGGAGCTTTTTTTTTTCCCCTATTTTTTATTTTCTTTTTTTTTTTCTTTTCTTTCATTATTTTCTTTCTTTTTCTTTTATATTTTTCTTTTATTTTTTCCTTTCATTATATTCTTTTTTCTTATTTTCTATTTTTCTTTTCTCTTATTTTCTTTTCTTTTGTTCTTGTTTTCTTTTTCCTTTTCTTTTTTCTTTTAATATTTTCTTTCATTCTTTCTTTTCTCTCTTTGCTATTCTTTTTCTCTTTTTTCTTTTCTATTTTTCTTTTTTCTTTTCTTTCTTTTTTTCTTTTCTGCTTTTTCTCCTCTTTTATTCTTCTCTTTTATTCTTTTCTCTGTTTTCTTTTCTTTTTTCTTTCCTTTTCTTTTCTTTCTTCTTTTCTTGTTCCTTTTCTATTTTTTCTTTTCTCCCATTCTTTTATTTTTAGATTTTTTCTTTTCCATTTTTTCTCCTCTTTCATTACTTTTTTTATTTCCTCTTTTTTCTTCCCTTTTTCTTTTTTCTGTTCTATTTTTTCTTCAATTTTTTATTTTTCCTTTTTATTGCCTCTTTTTTCTCCTATTTTTTCTTTCCTTTTTCTTTTTTCTTTTCTATTTTTCTTTTCTATTTTTCTTCTCTTTCATTTTTAATTTTTTTCTCTTTTTTCCTTCCTCTTTTTTCTTTTATTTTTCTTTTTCTAATTTTTCTTTCCTGTCATTCTTTTACTATGTTTTTTTGTTTCCTTTCCCTTCCTTTTCATTTCAAGCACTTCCCAAATGTGCTGCAGGCTCAGTTTCTAACATCTTTGCTAACCAGTGGCAACTGATGCAATATGATTTAAAAGTCTCCCCCCATCACATACAAATTAAAACCCAGTCCCCAGGAACAGTCCCTAAAACATCAAGCAGAGCTTTTCCTCCTCATTAAAACATTTTCTTGTGTGGGGAAAAAGAAAAAAAGAAAAGAAAAGAAGACAATGAGCTCTGAAATCTGGAGGGAAGTGATTACTGAACACCAACAGATGCTCAACAACTTCAATACCAGAACCCTTGGAGGCTGTCAGTTGCTCTTCAAGCCAAGAAAATGAACTGCTTGATCTTGTCTGTGTGGAGGGCAGTTCCAAGAGCTGTTGCTAACACTCACAGAAGCATTCAGGTTGGAAAAGTCCCTCAGGATCACCAAGTCTAACCATGAACCCTGCTCTACAAGGGTCAGCCCTAAACCATAGCCCCAAGCTCCACATCCAAACCACCTTCAAACACATCCAGGGCTGCTGACTCCACCACCTCCCTGGGCAGCACATTCCAATCCCTGACCACTCTTGTTGGGAAAAAATGTTTCCTAATGCCCAGTCTAAACTTACCCAGTCACAGCCTGAGGCCATTCCCTCTTGTTCTATCACTAATTACCTGGGAGAAGAGACCAGCAGCAGCCTCTCCACAACTTCCTTTCAGGTAGTTATAGACAGCAATGAGATCTCCCCTCAGCCTCCTCTTCTCCAAACTAACCATCCCCAGATCCTTCAGTTCCTCTTAATCAGATTTATTCTCCAGAGTAGTTAGTCCCTGGCAGCCTGTTTTCAAAACAGCAGCAGGAGAGCCAGCAGCCAGCAGTGGAAGGTGCCACTTTGTTTGGTGTGCAAGAAGTGTGTCCCACTGCCCTTGCACTAGCCCAGCAGTGCTCTGGCACTGAGTGATTGTCTCCAGTATTGTTGTGATGACGTACAAAAATGGTGTGAAAAGAAGCTACAGGTTGCCTGCTCAGGCACTCATTCAGAAGTTAGGGAATGATGGGCTTGCTGTTGCCTTGACAACATGGTTCTCTCCTGTCCCTTGCCCCCACTTTCATTCTTGGAAATGGCTAAAGCACTTTGCTGAGATCCTAGAAAACAGAGGATTCATCTGGGCTCGCATCCCTGGCATGGACAACTTCCTCCTGCCCTCCTCCAGAGTCTGACAGAATTATAAACAGACAAGAAACCCAACAGTTCTATGATGAGAAGAGTCAGGTGGCAATATGTGCCTTGATCATACAACCATAACACTGAATACTCCCCTGACTCAGATCAGAGCCCCCCAGCAGCCCCTTCACTGCCAGCAGTGATGGTGGCATTCATCCAGCAGTGACTGCTCCGCCACGTCCAGCAAGTTCTGCTCTGCCATCTGTACTCAGCTAAGGGCTGCCAAGAACTGGCCCCACAGGTCCTAACTGGGGTGTTTGTGACAAGGATCTACGGTCCCAAGGAAACCCAGAGGTCACCCAGGAGTGACTCACTGCAGGTGGCTGTGTGGCACATTCCTGCATGGGGAGTGCTGGCTGATACGGCTGCCCATGGCCTCAGCCAGGGCACTTGAGCGGCCTTTGGATTCCAAAGCATCTCCTCCCATCACATCCTTTGTTCATTCATCAACCCCCAGCACCCTACAAGAGCTGTTTCATTTCAGGGAAGGAAACCTGAGGGCATTTGGTATATCTCATTTCTTCTTATTTCTTCTTCTTCTTAATTTTTCTTATATTCTACACCAATCTTTTTTTTTTTTTCTCCTTTTCCCCTCAGCTAATCTCTCATGCTTTTGTCAGTAATTTAAGTTCTAAAGTCTAAAATCATTGGATCAGGTATTTGGGGGTGTAAGACAGTAAAACATCTTTCCAGCTGGTCAGTATCTGCCCTCAGTTCCTGGCCCTTTCATGCACTCATGTCAGAAGACAATGTCCTGCTTCCCAAGGTACTACTAATGGTCTCTTAGTAAGACCACATCTGGAGTATTGTGTCCAGTCCTGGGCTCCCCAGGTCAAGAGGGACAGGGAATCACTGGAGAGAGCCCAGCAGAGGCTCTGAGGATGGTGAAGGGACTGCAACATCTGTGTGAGGAGGAAAGGCTGAGAGCCCTGGGGGTGTTCAGCCTGGAGAAGAGAAGGCTGAGAGGAGATCTGAGCAATGGTTACAAATACCTGAGGGGTGGGGGGCAAGAAGAAGGTTCCAGGCCCTTTTCAGTGGTTTCCTGTGATAGGACAAGGGCCAATGGACACAAACTGGAACCCAGGAGGTTTCACCTCAACATGAGGAAAAACTTCTTTTGTGTGAGGGTGCTGGAGCAGACTGCCCAGAGAGGTTGTGGAGTCTCCTTCTCTGGAGACTTCCAAGACCTGTCTGGACATGTTCCTGTGTGAGCTGCCCTGGGTGATGCTGCTCTGGCAGGGGGTTGGACTGGATGATCTCTGGAGGAACTTTCTAACCCCCACAGTTCTACGATTTTGTGATTCATTGTCTAAAAGTCTTTATAAATATGGTAGTGTTAGGCAATGCACAGTACCCCGAGGTCAGGCAGCACCTGAGGTAAGGGAAGGGAACAATCCCATCAGAGCAGTCCAGGTCTGGCCTATACATTGGTGGTTAACAAATATGGAACAAGGAGGATCTGTCTAGGAACACCTGACTCCTGCTATCTGCTCCAGAGTGGAACTGGTTGCTCAAACTCTCCCAGACCTGTGCACACACTCTCCTGAGTTTTATCTCAGACATCACAGAATGGTAGAGGTTGGAAGGGACCTATGAAGATCATCAAGTCCAACCTCCCTGGCCAGAGCAGAATGACTCAGAGCAGGTCACACAGGAATGCATCCAGATGGGTCTTGAAAGGCTCCAAAAAAGGATACTCCACAACCTCTCTGGGCAGCCTGCTCCAGTCCTCTGACAGCCTCAAAGTCAAGAAGTTCTTTCTCATGCTTAGATGGAAATTGGAAGAAGGTAACTTGTTCTGTTAGGTCCTGGTGGCCAGAACCCCTTTTTCTGACACAAAGGAGACTTATCCACAGCTGAATTCTCTCTGATGTTGGTTGCCACATTCCTTGCTTGCCACACAGTGATGGTTTTGAAAGCAGAAAGCAGCTTGGTCCTGCATGGCAGTTTTTACAGCAGTGAAAAATCTAAATCCTGCTGGAGGAAAATCCATTTGGTCAGGGCAGATAGCCTGGGAAATGCTCTCTCAGTTGTATTTCACATCCATGAAAAGCTTCTCTTGATTTGATTTGTGTGCAGTGAAGCTTCACTGGAGAGATTACAGGAAGCCTTGCTGCAGAAGTGAGGCTGAGACATAGGTGATAGATCTATCAGGGTGGAGAAGTGTTTTCAACCCAAACAGTATTGAAAACTTGGCTGATTTGGCTAAAATTTTTCTCCTTGACCCTGGTTTCTGTCAGAGAAGACAAGAAGGTAGCATGTCAGGAGACCTAGGGGCACTGAATGCCACCACAGAGCAAAAAACAATCTTTACACTGAGGGGGGAAAAGAAATTAATGATCTGGTTAAAATCTGGGCAGGAAACCAGGGGTCACATCCTGCTCTTCTGGAGCAAAAATGATAACAACTCTGGAGAGCAGACTCAGCAAGCAGGGCCTTGGCTCTATGTCTCACCCAGGCACCACCACCTCATGCTGTACAGTCAGGATCACAGAGTGGTCTGGGTTGGGGAAGCCCTTTCAGAGCACCCAGCCCAAACATTCTCCAACCCTGCCAAGGCTGGGGCTAACACATGGCCCTCAGCACCATGGCTCTGCCTCTGAAGCACCTCCAGGGCTGAGGATGGTGCAGCACAGCCCTTCTTTGGGTCCTGGTTTGAGGGGACAATTTGGTGCTGAGTCACTCTGCTCCTCCCTGCCAGCCTGTTTCTCCTCTTTTCAGGAGGAACAGACTGGCAAGAGGGAGATGTCCACCCTCCAACCAGCACCATTACTTCTGGGCAGCTTTGAGTTCCACGTCCCACTCAGCTTCCTTTCTCTGTTCACAGAATCACAGAATGCCAGGTTGGAAGGGACCCCAAGGATCATTTGGTCCAACATTCAAACCCTTTCTTCTGTTTCTTTCTTACACTGAGGTTTAGTGATCCATTTTTTCACAGCTAGCAGAGCCCTCCTCTCCCTGTGGCTCACCAGCTGGGGTACAGCATTCACGAAGGTAGAGGCCATGCCAGGGTGGGTGGGTACCAGATGGATGGTGATGGTGCCCTGCAGAGACGGTGCTCAGGGAGACCCCTGGTTTACTGCTCTTCTGTTTGAATCCAGAGCTGAGGCTCCTGCTGGAAGAATCCAAGCCCAGTTGGTTTGATTTGGGCTCAGATCTTCAAGGCGCACTTTTTGGTGTTGGGATTTGGGCACCATCGCTCACCCCTTGTCAAGTCTGATGGCAACTGAGCTTCCCAGCCTGTTTTCATTTGCACCCTGGCTGTTATGACAATGGAATAGGTGACTCTGGCCACTCTTTGAACTGCCAGCTCTTTGTCACCATCTGCCAGCTAAAGAGGCAGTTACCTGCCACAGAGGATCACTCTTGATGTGTCTGCCAGCACAGCCACACAAGCTTCAGCTGCTGCTGGAGGTTTGCTGGCTTGACTTCATCCTTCGTGGGGGAAGGAGTGTTTGTACAGCCAGTCATGCCTGCCAGCAGGGAGGGAGGAAGTAAACACCCTCTGGGAAACAGTTGGGAGCAGATTTTAAGCCTCTTTTGCAGCGCTCTGGCCGTGTGGCTGCTCCACATCCGCACTGGTGCAAGGTCGCTGAGGCCAGATGGGCTAAGCCCTGTCGGTGCGCTTCGCACAGGGCAGGGGCAGTGCTGCAGCCACCACTGCTCACAGCAGGCAGCTGAGGTGGGAGGCTGCTCCTCCCTGCACCCTTGAGCACCTCACAGGGCTCCCACTACCGCTGGGCTGTGGGATGCTGAAGTTCAGGCTGGCCCAGGAGTGCTGCCGTGTGGTCCCTGCTGACTGCTGGGGAAGACAGAAGCTGTTGTGGTGCCAGCAGCCTGACAGAGGCTCCCTCTTGCAGCGTGGTCCTGAGCAGTGAGGCAAGACAAGGTCTCTGCCCTGGCACCACTCCTCTCTTTGGTGCTGCCTTTGATGAGCTGGACAGGTTCTTCTTGTCTCTTGCAGGCAAAGCTCTCTCCTGAGAACCATCCTGTCCTGGTGAGGGATGGCAGTTTCCCTCCCAGTCTGTCAGATAACCAGAGATACACATTACCTTGGGGAAGCCAGGAAGGATCAGCAGGTAGGATCAGCCAGCAAGCTGTGGTCACACACAGTAGAGGTTAAACCCAAGTACAAAAAGAAAACAGCAGAGTTATCCAGGGCCCTCAAGAAAGCTGGAAGAGTGTGAGCCATTAATTCCATCATGAAGCTGAGCCTCCTGAGTGTTACTTCAAGGCTTTCCTCTTGCAGAGTGCCAATAAAATCCTTCTTTCAGTGTGTGTGCATGGTCTGCTTTGGCTGCAGTGTGTCTCAACTCCCTCTGTCTTTTGCTGTCAAGAGCCTTCAAGCACTTAATTCTACTCTGACATCTTGTTTCTCAAAAAACAAAGCATGCAAGTAGAGCTACCTGCAGCTGAGGAACAGTCCCATCTCATCCATCAGCAAAGAGAAATGATGGAATAACAGAATGGTTTGAGGTGGAAGGCAGCTGAAAGCTCATCCAGTTCCAACCCCCTGCCATGGGCAGGGACACCTCCCATCAGCCCAGGTTGCTCAAGAACTCATCCAGCCTGGTGTTAAACACTTCCAGGCATGAGGCATCCACAAGCTCCCTGGGCAACCTGTTCCAGTGTCTCACCACCCTCATAGTAAAGAACTTCTTCCTAATGTTCAATCTCAATCTACCCTGCTCTAGTTTCAATCCAATGCCCCTTGTTCTGTCACCACAGGCCCTTATAGAAAGTCCTTTTCCACCACATGCCCTTACCAAAAGAGTTGTCACTCATCCCTGGGAGCGTTTAACACCAGACTGGGTGAGGGTTTGAGCAATCTGGGCTAGTGGGAGATCTCGCTGCCCACAGCAAGGGGGTTGGAACTGGATGATCTTTAAGGTCCCTCCCAACCCAGACCATTCTCTGCGTCTATGAGAAGCCAAACACACTCAGCACCATCCTGCAGCCCAGCACTAGGTTGTGCTCAGAAGCCAGGCTGCACAGCACAAGAGTACCTCTTGGCATCCTGGGTGCAGAGTGTCGTGCCAGCTGAGACTTACTGGCCTGGAAATCTCTCCCTGGCAATGCTCCGAGCCTCAGGCCCTTTCCTGTGCTGTGTTTTGCAGAGGAGTGGGGTCCAGCGTGGGACAGGCTTTGTTCTTCTCTTGTGAGCTGAGGTCTCCTCCCATTTCCCCTCCCAGATCCCCTTGCAGGATATGTTTTTATTGCACCCTCACTCTGGGTTCAAGCAGAGTTGTTCATTTCCTGGCTGTGTGTGTGACCAGATGCTGTTGTCAGTGGTGTAAATCCTCAGCCTCCAAGCCAGCTAAAATCCACCCCTCTGGTGTTTGATGTGCCCCATGAATGGGATGTGGCTCTGCTGAGCCTTCTGCCTTGCACACAGCCAAACAGCTTCAGCTGTGCCTTCAGGAAACAACGAGGACTCGTTGAGACCCCCACCCTGTGTTTCACTTTACATGCAGATGCTCTCCAGTGTGGAGCTCTAGACTGGCTGCTCCTTCTCTGCAGAAAATAGCACCAAGTCCCTCCCTCAGCCTCCTTTTACTCAAGCAGCACAGCAAAGGTTGCTCTGATGTCAGCTGCAAGGGTGAGATGTGATGTGGAATTGGACACTTACAATCCAAGTGAAAACAGCTTTCCAACCCCAAAAAAAAACCCAAACCCACCAAGCCTCTTTCCTTCTGTTGTTTTGTAATTGAACCTGCTAAGTCTGAGCACTTCAGACTGAGGCTGGAGAAGCCAGTTGGAGAACCACAAATTCTTCCCTGGAGTCTTTTAAAATTCAGAATACAAAAGAGATCTCTCTCCAGGACAAAGCCACCAAGATGCATGACAGAAACAGAGTTGCCCTACCAGAAGCAAGTGGAATCCCAAATAAAAGAGAGGCTGTGGATGCAGAGAACCTGTAAAGACCTCCTCTTTCCACTGATGCCTGGGGGAAGTGCTGGGTGGCTTTGTGAGGAAGAGGAGAGAGTGAAGGAAGAGTACCAATCCCCAGGGAGAAGATCTCCTGGGATGTTCAGCCTGGACAAAAGAAGGCTCCAGGGAGACCTCAAAGCAGCCTTCCAATAGCTGAAGGGAGCCTGCAAGAAAGCCGGGGAGGGAGTTTTTACAAGGGCTTGTAATGATAGGCTGAGGGTGAATGGATTGAAGCTTGAGGAAGGCAGATTTAGACTGGAGATGAGGAAGAAATTCTTTACAGTGAGGGTGGGGAGACTCTGACACAGGTTGCCCAGGGAGGTTGTGGATGTTCCCTCTCTGGAGGTGTTCAAGGCCAGGCTGGATGAGACCTTGAGCAACCTGGGCTGGTGGGAGGTGTCCCTGTCCATGGCAGGGGGTTGGAGCTAGCTGATTTTCAAGGTCCATTCCAACCCAAATCATTCTATGATTCTATGATTTATATATATATATATATATATATATATATATATATATATATATATATATATATATATATATATATATATATATATAATCTTTAAATCCTTAACAACAGCAATGAGAGCAAAAATTCATTCTGGAAGTGTGAGCCAGCACCTTTGCTAAAATGTCACCTTAGGGGTCGTGGCTGCACAGGTGGGAAAATCAAGGAAAAAAAGCATTGAAGTTTCCTGCAAGCAAGAAACAAAAAGAAAGGAGAAGGAAAATGCTTCCATCCCTTGCAAGCAGCAGCCAGCCTGAGTGCAGCAGTGACAGACAGTTTTCTTCAGTGTGTGGGTGAGCAAATGCTGCACTCCCATTGTTTGGGGGGATAAAATGTAGCCATGGGGAGGCTAATATTTATTTTTATTGCTATTATCATTATTATTATTTTATTACTACTATTATTATTATTATTATTTTAATCTTGAGAAGCTTTCAAATAAACCACAAGATATGACATGAAGGGACTGCAGCTCCTGGCAGGTTCTTGAATCATGAACTATTTATCTGTGAGCCTGAGCACAGCTAAACCCAACTTACATCAAAACCAAGCATGGAATGGAGCTGCTGCTGATTCTTTCAGCTTCTGTTTTAATTAGCTAATGCAGACACTCAGCAAATGGTGTGGTGCTTGTTGTTAAGGATGCTTTAGTCATCTGCCTTTGCCACTTGTTCTCCCCTCTGCTTAAGGGAAAGGAAAGCTCTGCAGTGGTGATACTTGGTGGCTGTGTCCATGGCTGTGCCTGTCAGCAGCAATTGTATTTCAGGTATCTCAATAATCTTGCCAGAAAAATGAACCAAACAGCACTTCCTAGGGAGAGAGTGGAGACCACCCCTCTGGCATAGCTTTTTATTGTAAAGTGTTCAGAGTGAGATTTTTTGTTGTTGTTGTTAATTATTATTATTCTTTTCTTTTTTTCTGGTTTTCTATTTTAAAACATCTTCCAAACAACGACTCCTGCCAGGAAAAACAGAGCCATTCTCTCACTGACAACAATGCTCATTGTGTTTTCTGTAACAGATGCCAGGATTTTATCACCAGGCCAGACATTAACCCCCTTGGTATGGCTCTGAAAGGAAGCATCCCTGCACTCCCCCTGACTTCTATTCCCCATGGTGCTTCATTTATGCCTCCTACCTCTAAAGCTTCATGCAGATTTCCTTGCCCAATGCATCAAGGAGATCTACAGAGATGACTTTATGATTTTTTTTCCTTTCCTTTTGAAAGGGAGAATTTGTGTTTTCTGGTTTCCCATCAAGCATGTGTAAGAAATGAAAAACAACAACACTAGAACTATATCTTGTTAGGATTTCTTTTTCCCCTCTCCTAAACATAAGGAAATAAATTCCATAATCAAGCTCTTAAAAGCTCTCTATTTTCTGGACAAGTATCACTAGAGCTTGTCCACAAAGGAGATGTTTTTTCCCACAGAAGTATCTGTTCAAGGGGTGCTGGTTGATGAAGCCCTTGAGATGAGCAGGCAATGTGTGATGGCAGCCCAAAAAGCCAACCATGTCCAGGGCTGCATCAAAAAACTCATGGCCAGCAGGTCAAGGGAGGTGATTCTGCCCTTCTACTCTGCTCTTGTGAGACCTACCCTGGAGCACTGCCTCCAGCTCTGAAGCCCCCAGCAGAGTCTCATTTTTTAGGTGTCTCAGCTGGACTTGATGATCTCTAGAGGTCCTTTCCAACCCCATTCTGTGATTCTATGATCCCTGTTTGCACCCACTTCTGGTGCCCCCAGCACAAGAAGGACATGGAGCTGCTGGAGCAGGTCCAGAGGAGGCCATGAAGATGATCAGAGGGCTGGAGAACCTCCCCTATGGAGACAGGCTGAGAGAGTTGAAGCTGTTCAACTTGAAGAAGAGAAGGCTCTGTGGAGACATTAGAGCAGCCTTCCAGTAGCTGAAGGAGGCTACAGCAAAGCTGGAGAGGAACTTTTGACAAGGGCATGTGGTGACAGAGCAAGGGGCAGTGGTCTGAAACTGGTGCAGGGGAGATTTAGATTTAGACATTAGGAAGGAATTCTTTACTATGAGGGTGGTGAGACACTGGAGCAGGTTGCCCAGAGAAGTTGTGGATGCCTCATACCTAAAAGTGTTTTAAGACCAGGCTGGATGAGGCCTTGAGCAAGAAATGTGAGGAGCTGTCACGTTGGCACATGGTTTAGTGGCCATGGTGGTCTTAGGCTGAGTGTTGGACTTGATGCTGATCTTGGAGGCCTTTTCCAACCAAAGCACTTCCCTGATGCTGTGTGCCTTTAGATCCAGTAGAGCGAGACCAAATGCAACATGAAGTCAGCCCTGAGAACTCAGTCACAGGGCATTACTGAGAGAAAGCAAGCAGCAGGGTTCAGAGAGGAAGGCTCAGGAATAAAAATATCATTTGCAGTCACACTGGGTAGGATAAAAACTCTCTGTCCTCATCCTTCAATATTTGAGCTGATTACCAGCTGGGGAAAGTCTTCCATTTCCCCCTCGAGCAGCAGCATTACACAACTGTCAAGTAGACTACAGGGAATTGAATGTTTGTCTCTGGAACATCTGCCACAGAACATTGCCTGAGCAGGGATATGGCAGCAGGCAGATCACCAGGCTGCTCCAGTGGGAATAAATCCCCAAATCATTTTAGCAGCATTATCTAGTCTGCTGCTTGGCAAAGGCTTGGGCTGAGCAGGGGCAGATACCTCCTTCTGTGTGTACAGAGTGGGGTGGATGTTTAAAAGTGCTCAAGAGGTTGCTTTGAGTGGTTGTATTTGATTGAATGTCTGTTTTCCTTTGCTTTTTCCTTTATTTTCTTCTTTTATTCATTAACTGTAAGATATTTTGTTTCAGGCATGCAGAAGGTTCTGTCAGGTGTAAAATACAGATCTGCTGTCTTTGCTGCCCTTAGTTTAAGGAGGATCATAGAATCACAGCATCACAGGATCATAGGATCATAGAATCACAGAATCATAGAATCATAGGATCACAGATCCAGAATCACAGAATTATAAGATCACAGGATCACACAATCATAGGATCACAGCATCATAGAATCATAGGTTCATAGAGTCACAGAATCATAGAGTCAGGATCACAGAATCATAGAATGGTTTAGGTTGGAAGACAACTTAAAGACCATCCAGTTCCAACCCCCTCCCACCAGCCCAGGTTGCTCAGGGCCTCATCCAACCTGGCCTTGAATACCTCCAGGGAGAAGGCATCCACAACCTCCCTGGCTAACCTGTCCCAGTGTCTCCCCACCCTTGCTGATGAGAAAGAAGAAGGAAAGATTTAAAACATCAATAATTAAACCCCCATCAAAAACACCTCAATAGGTTAATTCATAAATCTATTGATATTGCTACTATTGCTCTTATTATTCCTACTTAACCAGATTGACAGCAGCTTTTATCACCCTGCTAGGTGTCTTATCAAATTCTGGTGTCTGCAGCAGAGCTGATAAGAGGTGGGACCCCTGGGATCTCCGTGAATTATATTTCTTCAGGGCTGTTCCATGACAGCCAGTCACAGAGAGCTGGGAGGCAGTGGGAGTAGCTGGTGGGAGGTGTCCTTGCCCATGGCAGGGGGGTTGGAACTAGATGATGTTTAAGGTCCCTTCCAGCCCAACCCAAGCTATGATTCCATGAAAGCTCCTTGATCTTCAGGCTCCTCAGTGCTATTTACTGCTGAACCACCATGCTCTTGGAAAAGGTAATGCAGGTCTGCTGGCACTGCCTGCATCACTGCTCTGGCTGGAGAAGAGTGGATCCATGGAGGCTCTTAACAGCGTGAGCTGCTGCTAGGCATCAAGGACTTTTGTGCCCACATCTCCCAGGCACTGCATTGCCCATTCAGATGACTCACCCTTCACTACAGTTTTCTCTGTGGTAAACAATGATAAATGTCTCAGAATGCACCTTGTACTTTATGACTCCTACTTCCACACTCTTGTTCCCATGGAGATGGGAGGATGAGCTCATTGCAGTGACTTACTGCCCTCATTTTCTTTTCCCCTTCTTTTGAAACACCCCAACTATCTGACAGCTTCCTTCTCCATACCCAGTTGTACAGTTTTCCCTACAATTTCTGTTTGAGTTGACGCAACTCCTGTAAAAAAAAAAAAAAAGGCATCTAAGCTGAAATTGGATTTCAAGTGATAGTGTATCTGGCAAAATATTGGAGGAACGGTTCCAATGTTTGATTTGGGTCACTAATGTCATGTTTGTTTTCATTTTCCAGATACAACCTGTACAAAGTTTGCCTTTTTCAGTCTTCTGGACCCACACCTGCTCGCAGATTGCATAAGATCACAAATAATGTCCCTGAGGACTGTGTCAGCCAGTTGTCCAGGGCCCCTAGGGCAAATTTCATCAAACAGTGTTGATCTGAAGCAATCCAACTCTGTAAATACTCTGGCCTAGCTTATTCTTTACCCTTTTCTTTCCCTGCTCTAACCTGGGATCCTGCTCTGGCAGGGGGGTTGGACCTCATCTTTTGAGGTCCCTTCTAGCCCCTAACATTCTGTGATTCTGTGATTCTGTGATTGATTCCCTTGTTCCTGATGTTAAATGTGATATTTGCCTGATTGCCATTGATCTTCTAATTGAATACTGACCAAAACAGGAGTTCAATATCTCAGCTTTCTTAGTTCAGCTGTCACCTTTTCCTCCTCTTACTCCTGCCCTCATCACTGAATGGCTCTGCCCCATCTCTCTTTGCTCACTCAGTGAGCACAGTGCCCTTTCCTCTCTTGTCCACACGTGCTTCTGCTCTTCTTTCATACTCATCCTCATTTCTTTGCCTGGTTTCCACTTTCTTACTGTGCCACTCTTTGGGCAGCTTTGAGATCACTGAACAACCTGAGCCCCCACCGTTTTTCAGGAAGCTGCTGGCATCCACAACCTCCCTTCCTGACAACCTGTTCCAGCATCTCACCACCCTCACTGGAAAGAATTTCTTCCCAGTCTCCAGTCTAAATCTCCCCTTGTCCATTTGCTCACTGTTTCTGTCTCTCATTTTTGCCTCCCTTTCTTTATCCCAGGTTCTTCTTGGCTTGTGATTATGATCTGGTTAGACCCAACACTTTCCATCATTCCTTCCTTCCTTTCTTCCTCTCTTTCTTCCCCCTCTTTCTTCCCCTCTTTTTCCTCCTTCTTCTTCCTTATTTTTTCCTCTCTTTCTTCCTCTCTTTCCCCCTCTTTCTTCCTCTCTTTTTTCCTTTCTTTCTTCCTCTCTTTCTTCCTTCCTCTCTTTTTCCCCCTCTATCTTTCTCTCTTTTCCCTCCTTCTTCTTCCTCTCTTTTTCCTCTCTTTCTTCCTCTCTTTCTTCCTTCCTATCTTCCCCCCCTCTTTCTTCCTCGCTTTTTTCCTTTCTTTCTTCCTTCCTCTCCTTTTCCGCCCTTTCTTCCTCTCTTTTTTCCTCTCTTTCTTCCTTCCCCACTTTTTTCCTTCCTCTCTCTCTCTTCTTCTCTTTCTTTCTCTCTCTCCCTTCTCACTTGTTCAGTGTCAGAAAAAGAAAAAATTTAAAATGAAAACAAAAGACCTAGTCCCAACTGGAGCAGTTCTCAGCTGCTGTAATGTCAATAGTATGTAGCCCAGACATACAAAGAGCTGTGGGACTGCCAGTACTTTCTAGGCCCACACACTGGGAAGTGGGTGGAGAGGACAGGAAATGATTAGGAGAAAAGCAGAGCTCCACCAAGGCAGGCTGGGGTGGCTCTGCAGTTTCAGCTGCCACCAGCCCTGCTCAGGGCAGTCTCAGCCTCTCTTCAGCCTGAAGAAGAGAAGGCTCCAGGGAGACCTAATAGTCACCTTCCAGTACCTGAAGGGAGCTACAAGAAGGATGGAGAGACTGTACTGATAAGACAAGGGTCAATGGCTTCAAACTAGAGCAGATTTAGATTGGATGTTAGGAACAAGTTCTGCACCATGAGGGTGCTGGAGCACTGGGACAGGTTGCCCAGGGAGGTAGTTATGGTTCCATCCCTGGAGATATTAACAGGGCTCTGGGCAACCTGATCTAGTGGAGGATGTCCCTGCTGACTGCAGAGAGGGTTAGACTGGGTGAGCTTTGGAGTTCCCTTCCAACCCAGACCATTCCTATATGATCCTATATGACTGTGACTCTGTGTTGGGATGGGGCAGAGCAGCTCAAAGCCAGGCACTGAGGCTGTTTCCGCACTCCCTGGCATCCTCTCTCATCACCTCATGAGCCTGAAAGCACTCACAGGTGAATGATAATTAACAAGCATGTGGTAAAGAAAGTGAGGTAAAAGCTTTTATTGAACTGAAGGGTTAGCAACAGCACGAGCTGTGTCATACCAAAGAAAACCAACACAGCAGCGTAGGTGTCTGAAGCACCTCAGAGTTGCTCAAAGGAAGAAGAAAAATACTGTCTTGGACTCTCTACTTGGTTTGATCCCTTTCAGCTTGCACACACACACACAGACACTACACAGAGCTGTGCTCTTCAATGTAAAGCACAGATCATTGAGTCATCAGCTGGAGGAGCCATGAACTCCTGCAGTCACCAGGAGCAGACTTTCCACAGGATTCTTTGAAAGTTTCCTTCGTCTGGGCTGGAGCGTCACATCTGGCAGGAGCTCCCTTCTGCTGACTCCCAGCCCCATGTCCAGGACACGAATAGTCAGTGTGTTATTCACAGCCCAATTCCTCTCCTGCTGATGTGTTTCACTTCCAGCACCAGGGAGCACCTCCAGAACAGCTGTGGGGCTCTTGCCAGCTCTTACGACTTGGGCTAAGCAGGAAAAAATTCTCTTGTCCCAGGAAACTTTCCAGTATGAAGATCATTTTTCTTTTCTAATTTTCTTTTCCTTTTCTTTTTTCTTTTCTTTTTTCTCTTTAATTTTCTGTTTTCTTTTTTCTTTTCTTTTCTCTTTTCTTTTTTCTTTTCTTTTCTTTTCTTTTCTTTTCTTTTCTTTTCTTTTCTTTTCTTTTCTTTTCTTTTCTTTTCTTTTCTTTTCTTTTCTTTTCTTTTCTTTTCTTTTCTTTTTTCTTTTCTTTTCTTTCCTTTTCTTTCCTTTTCTTTCCTTTTATTTTCTTTTCTTTTCTTTTCTTTTTTCTTTTCTTTTCTTTTCTTCTCTTTTCTTTTCTTTTCTTTTCTTTTCTTTTCTTTTCTTTTCTTTTCTTTTCTTTTCTTTTCTTTTCTTTTCTTTTCTTTTCTTTTCTTTTCTTTTCTTTTTTCTTTTCTTTTCTTCTCTTTTCTTCTCTTTTCTTTTTTCTTTTCTTTTCTTTTCTTTTCTTTTCTTTTCTTTTCTTTTCTTTTCTTTTCTTTTCTTTTCTTTTCTTTTCTTTTCTTTTTCTTTTCTTTTCTTTTCTTTTCTTTTCTTTTCTTTTCTTTTCTTTTCTTTTCTTTTCTTTTCTTTTCTTTTCTTTTCTTTTCTTTTCTTTTCTTTTCTTTCCTTTTCTTTCCTTTTCTTTTCTTTTCTTTTTTCTTTTCTTTTCTTCTCTTTTCTTTTCTTTTCTTTTCTTTTCTTTTCTTTTCTTTTCTTTTCTTTTCTTTTCTTTTCTTTTCTTTTTTCTTTTCTTTTCTTCTCTTTTCTTCTCTTTTCTTTTTTCTTTTCTTTTCTTTTCTTTTCTTTTCTTTTCTTTTCTTTTCTTTTCTTTTCTTTTCTTTTCTTTTCTTTTCTTTTCTTTTCTTTTCTTTTTCTTTTCTTTTCTTTTCTTTTCTTTTCTTTTCTTTTCTTTTCTTTTCATTTCTTTTCTTTTCTTTTATTTTCTTTTCTTTTCTTTTCTTTTCCTTTCTTTTCTTTTCTTTTCTTTTCTTTTCTTTTCTTTTCTTTTCTTTTCTTTTCTTTTCTTTTCTTTTCTTTTCTTTTCTTTTCTTTTCTTTTCTTTTCTTTTCTTTTTCTTTTCTTTTCTTTTCTTCTCTTTTCTTCTCTTTTCTTTTCTTCTCTTTTGCCTTGCCTTCCTTCCTTCCAAATTCCTTCCTTCTGAATTCCTTCCTTCCTTCCTTCCTTCCTTCCTTCCTTCCTCCCTTCCTTCCTCATGACCACTACTACTACTACTATCACTCTTGTTATTTCCCTCTGGATTAAAGCCATTATCCAGCTCATCTGAGGTTTTGATCTGTTCTCATCAAGACTACCCCATGCTTATAGGACTCTGTGTTTTCCAGATGGACCACACCAAGTTCAGGCCAGCAGATGGATGACTGTGGCACAGGGTATACAAACCTCCCAGGAGCTCCAGCATGGCATTTCCACTCCCTCCCCTCCTCTTCACCCCCAAGATCAGGCTGAGCTCAGATTTCTTTGCAGAAAGCAGAGCCTGAAGCCAGGTATTTTGCCACAAACACTCACAGGCTTACAACCCAAGCAGTCATAACTGAATGCTGGCTCTCAGATGGAAAACAAATTCTGTACATGCTGTACATTCTTCAGTGCAAAATCAAATCCAGATGGCCTTGATTTTACCAAAAAAGAAAAAAGAAAAAGTGGAGCAAACAGCTGAAGAGACAGAAGCCCTTTCTTACTCACATCCATCTGGAAACCTTGCCAAAAGAAAGTAAACCAACACAAAGCTCTCCTGGCTGGCCAAAGGCAGGCAGTTGCTGAAATATGAGATAATAGAACAACAAAAACAAAAAAATCCCAAACAATGTTCTTTCTGAAAATAAAAATGTATTAGCAGATGAAAATCAATCCAATAAGTCTGTGTCTAATTTTGCAGTCCAGCAAAGTCAAGAGAGCTGGCCCAGACTGGGATGTGGAAACCTCAGGACTGGTGAAGCACAGGGGCTGATGTCACAGAACACTGGGGGGAAAAAATAAGAAAGAAAATAAAAATAAAATGGAGGAGGGTCATTCAGAGTGAAAAATGCAGACATTCTGTTCTTCATAAAGGCCAAGATGAGAATCTGCAGGGCTATAAAAATCCCTGGGAGTTCTGGTGGTTAACAAGTTCTGCATGGCACAGCAATGTGCCCTGGTGGCCAAGAAGGCCAATGGGGTCCTGGGGTGCATTCAGAGGAGTGTATCCAGCAGAGCCTGGGAGGTTCTCCTGCCCCTCTACTCTGCCCTAATGAGACCTCACCTGGAATACTGCATCCAGTTCTGGGGTCCCCAGTTCAAGAGGGACAGGGATCTGCTGGAGAGAGTCCAGTGGAGGGCTCCAAGGATGCTGAAGGGACTGGAGCACTACCCTGTGAGGAGAGGCTGAGAGCCCTGCGGCTGTTTAGTCTGGAGGGGGAAAGACTGAGAGGGGATCTGATCAATGTCTATCAATAGCTGAGGGCTGGGGGTCAAGAGGGAGGGGACAGGCTCTGCTCACTTTCACCCTGGGATAGGACAAGAGGCAATGAATGGAAACTCCAGCACAGGAGGTTCCACCTCAACATGAGGAGGAACTTCTGCACTATGAGGCTCACAGAGCACTGGAGCTGCCCAGAGAGGTTGTGGAGTCTCCTGCTCTGGAGACTTTCAAGCCCCATCTGGATGTGCTCCTGTGTGACCTGTGCTGGATTCTCTGGTCCTGCTCTGGCAGGGGGGCTGGACTCAGCGATCTGCAGAGGTCCCTTCCAACCTAATCACCACTCTTAGAGGCAATAAGAAGGAAACATTGATACCTGCAATAGGAGTGAACTGCTGGCACTGAGGAGGAAGGATGATAAGGAGACAATATTGTGCATTTAGACCTAGCACTGCTCAGCCTCACTGCTGAAACACAGGTCACAGCTCCAGCCATCAAAAATCTTAAGCAATTCATTTTAATTACTGTTCTGCACTCTGTGAGAAGTAATTGCTGGTGGTTCCCTGATGACTTGGAGAAAGACATATAAAAAAAAATGAATAATGTAAAATATAATTAATATTAGACAAGAACTTCACTTCTCCATGAAAAACATTTCCATCTTAACTGTGGTGTGGTTCATGAAGTTCAATAAGGACAAGTGCACCTGGGGAGGAACAACACCAGGCACCAGGACAGCCCAGGGGTCATCCTGCTGGAGAGCAGCTCCATGGAGAAAGACTTTGGAGTGCTGGTGGGCAGCAAGTTCTGCATGGGACATCAATGTGCCCTTGTGGCCAAGAGAGCCAATGGGATCCTGGGATGCAGCAAGAAAAGTGTGGCCAGCAGGGCTAGGGAGGTTCTGCCCCCCTCTGCTCTGCCCTGCTGAGACCACAGCTGCAATCCTGTGTCCAGTTTTAGGCTCCCCAGTTCAAGAGAGACAGAGACCTGCTGGAGAGAGCTGCAAGGATGATGAAGGGGCTGGAACAGCCCTGTCGTGGATGGGGCTGGAACAGCTCTGCCATGGATGGGGCTGGAACAGCCCTGTCGTGGATGGGGCTGGAACAGCTCTGCCATGGATGGGGCTGGAACAGCCCTGTCGTGGATGGGGCTGGAACAGCTCTGCCATGGAAGGGGCTGGTTAGCCTGAAGAAGAGAAGGCTGAGAGGGGATCTGATCAATGTCCATAAATATCTACTGAGGTATCAAGAGCAAGAGGCCAGGCTCTTTCAGTGGCACCTGATAACAGGACAAGGAGTAATGGATATAAGCTGGAACCCTGGAAGTTCAACCTCAACATGAGGGGAAATTTACTGTGAGGGTGACAGAGCCCTGGAGCAGGCTGCCCAGGGGGGTTGTGGAGTCTCCTTCTCTGGAGACTTTCAAAACCAACCTGGCTGTGTTCCTGTGTGACCTGCCCTGGGTGATCCTGCTCTGGCAGGGGGGTTGGACCCAATGATCTCTGGAGGTCCCTTCCAACCCCTCCCATTCTGTGATTCCATGACAAACACAATGCTTCACCAGGCTGCCTTCTCTTCCCTCCCTCACTGCAGACATACTGACATTCTGCCATGCTTTTTCTTTTATTCCTCCCCATATGCAGGACTCTACACTTGTCTTTATTGAACTTCATGAAACACCCCTTGCCAGCTCTCCAGCCTGTCCAGATCCTGTGATCTTTACCATGAGGGTGCTGGAGCACTGGAACAGGTTGCCCAGGGAGGTGGTTGGGGCCCCATCCCTGGAGATAATCAAGGTGAGGCTGGACAGGGCTCTGGGCAACCTGATCTAGTAGAGAATGTCCCTGCTGACTGCAGAGGGGTTGGACTGGATGAGCTTTGGAGGTCCCTTCCACCCCAGACCATTCTGTGATTCTGTGACCTCAGAGGATGGCAGCAGAGCCTGGTGGTCTATCAGCCACCCCTCCCAGCTCACACACCCCCAGCCCCTCACACAGACATCAGGAACTGGAAAATGCCTTCCAGACTGTGGCTCAGGAGATCATATCTAACCCAAAGGCTGCTGAGCAGCAGTGACACCAACCCTGCACAGCAGACATCCCTCTCATTTCACAGCCATACAGCAACTATTTGCTCTGCTGCCACGCTGGGTGCTGCCTGATAGGGCAAACTCTCTCCTCTCCTCTCCTCTGCTTTCAGGTTTGCTGGGGCAGAGAGCTTGGGGGATTTCCCCTTCCATGTTAATTACAAGCTCAAGACACATTCAGATGAGTGTGATAAATAATTCAAAGCTGTGCTAAGCAGTAACACAGAATCTGCCTCTACATGCACAATCCTGCCCCAGGCTTCAGTGGGAGATGCAAACTCCTTCAGCTTGCTCAGCTCTAGGATTAACTTCTTCCACTTCTGTAGTCTGAGTTAGATACCAGCAAGATTTTTCATGAGATCTTTTTTTGTTTTTTTTCATTTTCTTGTTGATTTTTGGTTGTGAGTTATTTAAATAAAATTTTAAGATAGAGACAGCAATCTTTTTTTTTGGTTCTCCAAAGCCATTTCACCCAACAGAGCTGCATCCAAACTTGAGAAATCAACAAGAAGGAAGCTTCAGATGATAAGCAAACAGAAAATCTCAGCCCCTGGGGAGGGCAGTTAAAGCAGTTACAGGGAAGCAGAAAGGGAATAAAATGTAAGGATGAGTGTAGGGTCCTGCACCTGGGGAAGAACAACCCCATGGACCAGTACAGCTTGGGGGCTGAGCTGTTGGAGAGCAGCTCTGGGGAGAAGGCCCTGGGAGCCCTGGGGGACAACAGGATGCCCATGAGCCAGCAGTGTGCTCTTGTGGCCAGGAAGGTCAATGGCATCCTGGGGTGCATCATAATTAGTGTGACCAGCAGGGCAAAGGAGGGCATCCTGCCCCTCTCCTCTGCCCTGCTAAGACCACATCTGGAGTATTGTGTCCAGTTCTGGCCTTCCCAATTCAAGAGGGACAGGGAACTACTGGAGAGAGTCCAGCAGAGGCTGTGAGGATGATGTAGGGACTGGAATATCTGAGTGGTGAGGAAAGGCTGAGAGAATTTGGGCTTCTCAGAATTTGGGGTCTTTTCTTGGAAAAGAAAGGCCTGAGGGGGGGTCTGATCAATGCTGATCAAGACTTCAAGGCTGAGTGCCAGGAGGACAGGATCAGGCTTTGTTAAGTGGTGCCCAGTGACAGGACAAGGAGTACCCGGACAAACTTGAGCATAAGAAGTTCTATCTAAACATGAGGAGAAACTTCTTTAAGTTAAGGGTGCTGGAGCCCTGGAGCAGGCTGCACAGGGGGCTTGTGCAGTCTCCTTCTCTGGAGACTTTCAAAACCAACCTGGCTGTGTTCCTGTTTGACCTGCCCCGGGTGCTCCTGTCTTGGCAGGGGGTTAGGACTGGATGATCTCCAGCCTCCTGATGACTTCCAACCTCTACCATCTCATGATTCTGCAATTTGGTGATGTTAGTGCAGAGTAGAGGGGCAGGAGAACTTTACAGCAAGGGTGGTGACACTGGAACAGGTTGCCCAGGGAGGCTTTGGATGTCCCCTCCCTGGAGGTGTTCAAAGCCTGAAAGGATCCTGCAGGAAGGCTGCAGAGGGACTTTTCCTGAGGGTGTCTAGAGACAGGCCAAGGGGGAATGGTTTGAAGCTGAGGCAGAGCAGGGTTAGAGTGGAGCTGAGAAGTTCTTGAGTAGGAGGTGATGAGACACTGGCACAGGTTGCCCACGGAGGCTGTGGATGTCCCCTACCTGGAGGTGTTCAAGGCCAGGATGGATGAGGCCTTGAGCAACCTGGGCAGGTGGGAGGTGTCCCAGCCCATGGCAGGGGACTGGAACTGGATGATCTTGAAGGTCTCTTCCAACCCAACCCATCCTATGAATGGTTGATCTACCAGAAGATACTACTTGCAAACAAGGCATAATGAACTATTGCACCTGTGAGCAGGGCTGGTGGTCACAGGCTGCCAGTCTTGGACTTTGTAAGAGCCTTTTAACAGAACAGAAGAATCAGGCAACACACTGGAGGGCTCATCAGCTAAGAGGCAATGATAATTTCGTTTAAAACCTGGAAGCTAATTTCAGTTTCTCATCCACTCTATCAGCCTTTAAAATCAGAAACCAGAAGCTCCTGAGGCTTTCCACCCCCTGTGTCATCATGCAAAGCAATGATCTATTATTGGAATCTGGTTTATTAGGAGCACAAACAGATTCAACTTGGGCTTGAAGAACAAGTGCAACCTGTCCTTGCCTCAAGGAGCAAACACTCCAACATTCAGGAACCCTCTGAATTAGCCTTTGAATGCTTGTGCAACTCTAGAACACTTTCATGGAGCAGCCTGTGTTAAAACCCTGCCAAGTCAGGACACAGCTGCTGGCCTCAAAGGTGCATTTGTATATTTTTAAGATACTTATTGCATGAATGCATGCAATGGATGGAGGTAGGGCTTCACCCCTCCTTAGCACAGCCCAAGGGTCAAAAAAAGCCACAAAGCTGCTGAAGGGACTGCAGAGCAAGTGTTTTGAGAAGCAGCTGAGGGAGCTGGGGGTGTTTAGTGTGAGGAAGAGGCTGAGGGAGACCTCATTGCTCTCTACAGCTCCCTGAGAGGAGGTTGGAGCCAGGTGGGGGTTGGTCTCTTCTCCCTAGGATCAGGTGATAGAAGGAGAGGAAATGGCCTGAAATTGTGCCAGGGGAGGTTCAAGTTGGAGATTAGGAAAAACTTGTTCACAGAAATGGTTTTCAAGCATTGGGACAGGCTGCCCGGGGAAGTGGGGGACTCACCATCCCTGCAGGGGTTTCAAAGCCACGTGGATGTGGTGCTGTGTTTTAGTGGCAGTGGCTCAGCAGCTGTGGTGGGGCTGTGTGCTCTGGGTGAGCTGCTGGACTTGGTGATCTCAAAGGTCCAAACACCCCCAGCTCCTTACTAGTCCTCTTCTCCAGGCCCTTCCCCAGCTTTGCTGCTCTTCCCTGGACATGCTCCAGCCCCTCAGTGTCCTTCTTGGAGTGAGGAACCCAAAACTGCACCCAGTGTCCTGCCCAGCACAGGGACACCATCACTGCCCTGTGCTTCTTGTGGTCTCCCAGTGCTTAGGCATCAGGGGAAGCTAGACAGCCATGTGGCATGACATAAGCCAAGGATTTGGCCTCAATTTCATACAATTTAAGTATTTAAAGCACTGGTCATGGAAGAAAAAAAAAAAAAAGAGAGAGAGAAAAAATAGTAGAATAAGTGAAGACAAAGCAGTTTTCTCTGAGGTTGCTTGATGGAGGCAGGGCTGCCTGAAGAGCAGCATTGGGTTGCAGTGACCTTTCCCAAAGAAAAAAAGCAGCCTGGCTGTCATTATGCAAATCCAACAACATCTGTTCCATGAAACCCTGCAATAATGGCCCCAGGTTTGCATTGCATGAGAAAGAGAAACTGTTTGGACAAAGGCTACAGAGAGTGCTTGTGTTAGCTCCTTGCTGCTAGTTCAAGGCTACCTCAAGAGCAGGGGGTGAGGGTGAGGGGTTTAGAGCAGCTCTTCAGCTGGGGTAAACTGGCATGGCTCAGTGGAACTGGTTTCTCAGGCTGCTGCTGCTTTTATTTGGTGGCTAATGTTGGGACTTAAGAACTGGGGTGTTTGGGGGGGGGGGGGGGAAATGAAACCTAAGTACTTGGACAGGAGCCAGCAATGGGCACTGGCAGCCCAGAAGGCCAATGGCAGCCCAAAGGCTGCCATTGGCCTTCTGGGCTGCCAGTGCCCATTGCCAGAGATGGAGAGAGGGGATCCTGCCCCTCTGCTCTGCATTTTGACATCTGAAAGGGAGCTAGAGGGGAGGGACTGTTCAGAAGGGGCTGTGGGGATAGGAGGAGAGGCAATGGTTTGGAACTGGAGCAGGGCAGGGTTAGGTTGGACATCAGGAGGAAGTTCTGCACAGGGACGGTAGGAAGACACTGGAACAGGCTGTCCAGGGATGTGGTTGAGGCTCCATCCCTGGAGACATTCAGGATCAGACTCAATGTGTGTCTGGGCAGCCTGCTCTAGCTGGAGACATCCCCGCTGACTGCAGGGGTTTGGACAAGATGACCTTTGGGGGTCCCTTCCAGTCTGTGAATCTGAGAAGTGACTTAGAGGCAGAGCTGCACTATCAGAGCTTTAAGTATGGCAGCAGCTGATGGGTGCCAGGAGGTGAAGTGTTTATTGCAATGTCCCTGTGGAAGCCACAAGAGAGGCAGTGAACAGTGCAAGTCTGCCAGTGACTGACTCACAGCTGCTTTAGTTTAATAAAAAAGGCACACACACACACAAAAAAAAGAAGTCAGCAATGCTGGCAGCACATCTGAACAGTAAGTGGAGTCTCAGTTCTGTGTGATACTTAATAAACCTCTGCAAATACTTATTAAAACCTATTGAGTGGGGCTTGGTTGGGTTGGGTTGGTTTGGTTTGGTTCGGTTCGGTTCGGTTTGGTTTGGTTTGGTTTGGTTTGGTTTGGTTTGGTTTGGTTTGGTTTGGTTTGGTTTGTTTTCCATGACTTTTACCACCTCTGGATGTAAGTGATGGAAGGGCTGATGTGCCCTGAGGATCCTGAGTGCTGGGAAGTTGTGCAGTCCAGTGGTGGCTGACAGAAATATTGTGAGCAGGAGAGCTCAGCCAGGAACAGGCTGTACAGCAGTGTACAGCAGCTCACATCATCCCTTTAGGAAGAGCAACCACAGGCTCCTTCCACAGACCTAACTGGAGCAGAGGGGAATTAGAGCAGAATTTCATCTTGCCCACAGACCTCCCAAGCTCCCTTTCACTATCAGAAACAGCCACCTCCTCTGCCTCTGCAGACAAACAATAGCTCTGACCTCAGCTGCAGAGGGAAGGAGGAGGCTGCTTGACTTCTCTCTGTGCTGGGGCAGTCACATCTCCTGTTGGGAGAAAACCCAACAGCCTTCCAGAGCCCAGCTGAGCAGTGAAGAACTCAAAGGATTATTTCTGCCATATACACTTTATAAGTTCTACGTCACAAAATGATTCCTGAGGGTCTCCAGGAAGACCTTCTAGTGGTCTTCCAGTACCTGAAGGGGGCTACAAGAAAGCTGGGGAGGGACTTTTGACAGTGGTGGCATTAGGAAGAATTTCTTTGCTACAAGAGTAGTCAGGGATTGGCAGAGGCTGCTCAGGGAGGTGGTGGAGTCCCCATGCCTGGAGGTGTTCAAGAAACCTGTGGCCATGGCACTTGGGGACATGGTTTGGTGGCCATGGTGGTGTTGGGTTGATGGTTGGACTGGATGATCCAAGAGGCCTTTTCCAACTCCATGATTCTATGCCTGCACTTTAGCTTCCTCTTAACCCACTAGTCCCTGAGTATTATGTAATGCAGCAGAAATGACTTCTCATTTATGTTTTTAGTTACAATGATTAACTTGAATTCCCTCTTCAAGAGTCCAATTGTTCCTCTTTATTTGCAATCCAAAGAAAGCTTCACTCAAACCTGAGGCACAGCAGAAGTAGCCAGACAAATTCTGTCAGCAGCAAGTATTTGATTGCTGCTCAGATGACAAGTTGGCACTCTGGTGGAGCTCTGCACTTCAGAGCAGTAAACAACCTTGCTTGGTCAGGCTGCCTATAGATAGTGACTGACACATTTGGTTAAGCATCACAGAATTGTCAGGGGTGGAAGGGACCTCAAGGCTCATCCAGTTCCAACCCCCTTGCCATGGGCAGGGACACCTCACACCAGAGCAGGTTGCTCAGAGCCTTAAAAAATTCCAGGGATGAGGCTTCCATCACCTCTTTGAGCAACCTGCCCCAGTAGCTTTCTTTGGAGGCAGAATGTGAAGAAGCAGAAAAACCCCCAAAAATCATTTATTTATGGCAGAATTCATATTTTAAAGCCATCATTTATTTACACTGCTGATGGAGTTTTCTTACCAGCCTGACTCTGAGGAGATCTTGTGATGGCCTTCCAGTATCTGAAGGGGGCTACAAGGAAGCTGGGGAGGGACTTTTTAGGGTGTCAGGAAGTGACAGGACTGGGGGAATAGAGCAAAACTAGAGGAGAGAGGATTTAGATTAGATGATAGGAAGAAATTCTTCCCCAGGAGGGTGGTGAGACACTGGACCAGGTTGCCCAGGGAGGTGGTGGAAGCCTCATCCCTGGAATTTTTCAAGGCCAGGCTGGATGTGGCTGTGAGCAACCTGCTCCTGGTGTGAGGTGTCCCTGCCCATGGAACTGGATGATCCTTGAGGTCCCTTCCAACCCTGACAGCTCTGTGATGATTCTGTCACTGTGCTTTCCAGCAGCACAAGACCCTAAACAATCCACAAAGCAGCACCCAACCATGGTGGGCTGTTAGTGCACACTGCACAGACATCCACACCCAGCAGAACATCAGAGCACAGCAAACCTTTCAGGCACAACTCACACTTCCAGCCTCTGCGTGCTGATGAATTACTCCCTTCTGCTGAGGTAATGGAGAATGAACTAAAGAGCAAATCATGGCAGGCATGTGCTGTAACCTCCTTGTTCTGCAAGCCTGCATTTTGCACTTCTTGCTTCCAAGACCTGAAGTAGAACAGCTTCAACCTCCATGATAGCTCAGTCCAGAACCTCACCTCCAAGGCTATCCACAGACTCACTGCAAAACCTTACACACAGCCCAGGAACCCCATTGGATTTAATTCTTTTTTTTTTTTTTTTTGGCCTGAAATGGGCCTTGACATTTTAAAATCATCCAATGCAATCTCTTTTCAGATGCTCACAAAAGGTCATGAAGGCTGTGGGACTGCCCCTGTTAGGCTACACCACCACAGCTCTGATTCACTTTAGCAGAGGGGGACTAAGTGCTCAAGGCATTCAAAATTGAGCTCCTGATGCATTAAGTACATTAGTAATAGTCACAGCTCTGCTAGAAATCTCCATTACAAGGTCTACATCAGCAAGATGAGCAGGCTGCTTGGGAGGCAGTTGCCTTTCAGAAAGGTTTTGGTATTGTGTTGGGTGAGAGCCTGAGCATAGAGTTGACATTCTCAAGATTAAGCTTTTAACTTGAAAAATATCTTTGGGAAGGTGTAGTGGTTTGGTTGTTTGGGGATTTTTTGGGGTTGGGTTTTTTTTTTGTTTTGTTTTGTTTATTTTGTTTTGTTTTCGTTTTTGGTTTTTTTGCAGGAGGACGATTGGAAACAAACAAAAAAAAAGAGAGAGGAAAGGAGTTTGGGCAGAGTCTGAGGGAAATACCAAGATGACAGCATAGGATGTGGATGAGTCAGGATGTGCATTCTTGCTGCATGCAGCAGGCTGCACGTATCAGCAGCTGTTTGCAAGCCTCTCTTGAATTTCACACCAAAAGTAGCCAATGACAACCTCAAAGGGGAAAAAAAAATAAAGTAAAATACTAGCACCAGGCACCAGAACAGCTGTGATGTGAATACCTCTCTTTCAGACCCTGCATTGTTGTCTGGTTCCCCTTTAAAAGGCAGTTTCTCAGGTTACTGGAAAAGTTCATCTGTTTGGAGAATATGATCCAGAAAGCCTTAAATCTGCTCAACAGAATCGATTTGCTCTAGCACTGGGCTGAGTTGGAGGGCTGCCTTTTTCATTCAGTGACAGCAGCAGTAAGCCCTAAATCTCTTCTGGCAAGGTTAGGTTGGCAGTGGCCAGACAGAGGTGTTTAAGAAATCCTTGCTCTCCTCTTCCCAGCCCTTCCTCCTCTCTCTTTTCTCCACAGTGCCAGGGCAGTGTTTGCCTGACCATGTGCCAAAGCCACCCTGATCCCCTGCTCACAGCACATCTGTGGCAACAGCTGTGCTGGCACAACAGAGGTGGTTGCAGAGGGTCACAGGTGGCCTGGGTACACCCAACCACACTCCCCCTGGAAAATGCATAGCCAAGGCTGCAGGCTGGCTGTCAGCTGGGTGCTCCCATGCCCCAGCAGCAATGTCACAGTCTGAAGGAAGAGCTGCAAGGATTCTGCTGCTCTGAATCCGTAAGGAACACAGCCAAAAGTCAGTGGATTTGCAAATCCAGATGTGTGAAACACATGCTGATGTCAAGTAAGAGAGAGCTGGCATTAAAAACCAGGCATTTTAAATGTCATGATTCATGCCCACTTGACTGTAAATCACTCTGCAAGTGGGGATGGAAAAAAAAGCATCTACCTGCAGAGAGCTGCTCCCCTGGCTCCCATAATAGCTGTTGTCCACTTCTGATCTTCTTGCAAGTAACAGCATAGATTCAGAGATTCAGAGGCTCAGAGATTCACAGATTCAGAGGTTCAGAGATTCAGAGGTTCATAGATTCATGGATTCATAAATTCAGAGTTTCAGAGATTCAGAAGTTCATAGATTTAGAGGTTCATGGATACATGGATTCATAGATTCATAGATTCAGAGGTTCATAGATTCAGAGGTTCATGGATTCAGAGGTTCAGAGGTTCATAAATTCATAGATTCAGAGGTTGAGAGGTTCATAGATTCATAGATTCAGAGCTTCATAGATTCATAGATTCAGAGGTTCATGGATTCATACATTCAGAGGTTCAGAGGTTCATAGATTCATAGATTCAGAGGTTCAGAGGTTCATAGATTCAGAGGTTCATGGGTTCATAGATTCAGAGGTTCAGAGGTTCATAGATCCATAGATTCAGAGGTTCATAGATTCATAGATTCAGAGGTTCATAGATTCATAGATTCAGAGGTTCATGGATTCATACATTCAGAGGTTCAGAGGTTCAGAGGTTCAGAGGTTCATAGATTCAGAGGTTCATGGGTTCATAGATTCAGAGGTTCAGAGGTTCATAGATTCATAGATTCAGAGGTTCATGGATTCATACATTCAGAGGTTCAGAGGTTCATAGATTCATAGATTCAGAGGTTCATAGAGTCATAGATTCAGAGGTTCATGGATTCATACATTCAGAGGTTCAGAGGTTCATAGATTCATAGATTCAGAGGTTCAGAGGTTCATAGATTCAGAGGTTCATGGGTTCATAGATTCAGAGGTTCAGAGGTTCATAGATTCATAGATTCAGAGGTTCATGGATTCATACATTCAGAGGTTCAGAGGTTCATAGATTCATAGATTCAGAGGTTCATAGAGTCATAGATTCAGAGGTTCATGGATTCATACATTCAGAGGTTCAGAGGTTCATAAATTCATAGATTCAGAGGTTCAGAGGTTCATAGATTCAGAGGTTCATGGATTCATACATTCAGAGGTTCAGAGGTTCATAGATTCATAGATTCAGAGGTTCATAGAGTCATAGATTCATAGAACTGTTTGGATTGAAAGGGACCTCAAAGCTCATCCATTTCCAACCCTCCTGCCATGGGCAGTGACACCTCCCACCAGCCCATGTTGCTCAAGGCCTCATCCAGCCTGGCCTTGAACACCTCCAGCCATTCTCTGATTTGTGTGCTTACACACTGCCAATCAGATGCTTTATTGCGTTGGCACCTGAATTTGCATCACATCTACCACCAGAGGCATGATGCAAGTGGAAATGTAAAGCTTGTACTGGCTATGAACCTCCCAATGAGAAGCTGATCTGCAACACCCACCTACCCTGCTGGAAATCCAACCTTGTGTGCAATGCAGTGCTCAGGAAGGTGATCTGGAGCACTAAAAACAATGTTTGCATTGAATTTTGATGTTGTGTTGTTTTTGGTTTTTTTTTTTTTATTCCAGTGTGCATGCACAGATGGTCTTGCAAGACAAAGAGCTTCTTGTTTACAACTCTCTTGATCAAAGCCATAACAAAATGCTGCTGCACAGCTCAGGGAAGCCCATGAATGGCATTTTTGGGGAGCCAGTTCAGCCCTAAAGGAATGCAATTTGCTGGGGGCATATTTTACCAAGATAAAGGCCACAGAGCAGCAGTGCAGGCTGCCACTGGCCTTATCTGCACAGCAGTGTGGTTGTTTGCAGAGGTTGCCAGGGCCAGAATCAGTGAAGGTGTCTGAAGTGAAGTGTAGGTGTCTGAAGTGAAAGTCCAGAGGAGTTTAAGGCTGTGCAGAGAAAAGTAGGATCAGACAATCCCCCTTGCAGCTCTTCCTTACAATCCACAGCTGATTTTTTTGTCTGGGAGAGGAGAGCTGATGGAAGTAAAGGTCTGCCCTAAGAGTGGTTGTCCTGTAGATACAAGGGGGAGATTCCTCACTACTCCTTTAAAGTTCAGAGCACAGACTTCTGCCTCTGAGCTTATCATCTAGGCTCCCTTTACAGTCACCAGAGAGAAATGGGCACCTCCAAAAGGCTCACCCCTTCTAAGTGAGCCTGAGAGGACAAAAGGCACTGTGCTTTGGAAATGCCACCAGAGACCAGGAGGGGCATGTGGATGATGACAGAGACACTGCAAGCTGGGCAGAGAGGGTCCCTCTTCAAGTCAAGGATTCACAGATACATTTATTCTGGCAATCTCCACCTTTAGAGTGGAAGTGATCTCCATTTGTCTTCTGTTATGGGTGGGCAGGAAGAGCTGACATCTTACACACACCTCTGGCTGACTTTGGAGGAGTATTACACTTCTTGCAGATTTGTTTCACAGGCATCCAAATCTATAGGTACCCTTCTCACTTGGGCTCTGTGATAGGACAAGGCACAATGGATGGAAACTGCAGCACAGGAGGTTCCACCTCAACATGAGGAAGAACTTCTTTACTGTAAGGGTCACAGAGCACTGGAGCTGCCCAGAGAGGTTGTGGAGTCTCCTTCTCTGGAGACTTTCCAGACTCATCTGGATGTCTTCCTGTGTGACCTCTGCTGGATTCTGTGGTCCTGCTCCGGCAGGGGGCTTGGGCTTGAGGATCTCCAGGGGTCCCTTCCAACCCCTAACATCTTGGGATCCTGTGATGTTGATCTCTGAGAAGCAAAGCAAATATAGAACACAGGGAGCTGTCCATGTCCTCACATCTCATCAGCTCTACAGAGAAGGACACTGGGACAAGCAGCCATGGCAGGGGGGTTGGAACTAGATGATCTTTGAGATCCCTTCCAGCACAAACTTTTCAATGAATCTATACCTCCCACTAGCCCAGGTGGCTCAAAGTCTCATCCAGCCTGGCCTTGAACACCTCCAGGGAGGAGGCAGCCACAGCCTTCCTGGGCAGCCTGTTCCAGTGTCTCCCCACCCCCACTGGAAAGAATTTCCTCCTAATCTCCAGTCTAAATCTCCCTTCTTCCAACTTAAATCTGTTCTCTCTCATCCCCCTATCCTATCACCACAAGCCCTTGCATAAAGTCCTTTCCTGACTTTCTTGCAGACTCCTTCTTCAGGCTTGCAGACCCTCAGTCTTCCCAGGTAAAGCAAAGTGCCTCTTCAGGAGTAACACCTTTGGAGTTTTATCCCCTTCTGATCCTTTTACCCAAAAGTCTGTGGTGAGACATGGCTGTAGGGATAGCTAAGCCAAGCCATTGGTGCTACATCATCCACATATTCCTGATACCAGCTGAACAAAACAAGGGGGAAAAAAACACAAAACAACAACAACAAAGAAAAAAAAACATAGCAAAGGAGAGAGAAACATTTGCGTGCAAGGTAACAGTGTGAGGAGCACAGCATCTCTTTGAAGCCAGAGGCTGCTCACAGGGGAGGGTTTGTTGGTGGTTATTGCTTTTTGGAAGGAGAGATATCAAAGGCTGAGTCTTAGTCATGCAATATGAGCAAGCTCTCACAGGTTGGGGAGGTAATTATAAGGCTTCATTCATTAGGAAGAATGTTGTAAGCCTGAGGGCCATGGTTTCTTGGGATGGGATAATTGTGCTTCCTTCTCATCAAAGGACTCTGCTCATTTCCCATAACAGCCTGGCAAGCAGAAATAGTTACCTTGACCAGACTCACATCACTCTCCATTCACACCAGGGGAAAGTGTTTCATTGTCCTGGTGGAGGAGTGCTGCTGGATTGGCTTCCTCCAGCCTGGTGAACTAAAGCATTTAAGCATGCAAATAGGCTGACTGCTCCAAATGGGAGCATCCCTGGGTTCTGCTGTCCTAATTAGAGAGGTCAGGCAGCATCCATCTAGCTACACAAGCAAGCAAGTTAGAAATGATTGCAAAGGCTTAATTTGGACCCACAAGCTGCAAATGCTCAGCTGGACAATACTAAGCTGATGGCACATGGGGCCCATGGAGCTTCAAACCACTGAGCAGGCTGCAGCTCTGTCCCTTTCTCTGGCTTCTCTTTAGTTCTCATGGAATGGTTTGGGTTGTCCCCCTGCCATGGGCAGGGACACCTCCCACCAGCCCAGGCTGCTCAAAGCCTCATCCAGCCTGGCCTTGAACACCTCCAGGGAGGAGACATCCACAGCCTCCCTGGGCAACCTGTGCCAGTGTCTCCCCACCCTCACTGGAAAGAATTCCTTCCTACTCTCCAGTCTCAATCTGCCCTCCTCAAGCTTCAGTCCATCCCCCCCGATCCTGTCACTCCAAGCCCTTGTCAAAAGTTCCTCCCCAGCTTTCCTATAGTCCTGTGCAGGTGCTGGAAGGCTGCTCTAAGGTCTCCCTGGAGCCTTCTCTTCTCCAGGCCAAACGGACCCCACTCTTGCAGGCTGTCCCCCTGGGGAAAGAGCTCCAGCTCTCTGACCACCTTCATGGCCCTTCAGTCCTGACTTTGCTGCCCATTTCCAGTGTCACCCCCAGACATTTCTGCAGTGAGTTCTCATTGCTCCTCACGTGGTAGCCACTCCACATCCTCCATCATCCTGGACAACCTTCCCTGTTTACACAGTGCCACCAAAGACAAGGCAAGGTAGGCAGATTTCAAGCTGTGGGCACATCAGGTCTAACAATGCTTCTGCTCCTGCCCCAAAACTTCATCTCTTTGCCTTTCTGCCTGCTGTTGGGCACCAAAAGAGAACTATTTATTTTCAGAGAACTATTCACAATGATGCTAACATCACTTTCCTGAAGACAGCAACCTAAAATCTGGAGTTGTCAGGAGCTTCTCCTGCTCTGTTTGGGCTCATTCAACTTCTCCACTGCATCCCTGGAGGCTGGGGAGGGTTTGTTTTGGCACATACAAGACTTTTTCCCATAGATCCCTCCTTTATTCCCAGCCCTTCAAGTGGCTTGTGCAGCTGCCACAGCACTGGGTGTTCTCCTCGTTGGGATGTTCTGGGACAAACTATTGTCACTTTGTGTCCTGCAGAAACACCAATCAGCTGTGGCTCATTCAAGAGACAGCTTGTTCTGGCACTTGCTGCCCTATTAATCACCCTCCTTAAGAATCATAGAATTGTCTGGCTTGTTAAAACCCTGGCTTGTTAAAATCCAGTCCAACCAGCAACCCAACACCACCATGGCCATTAAACCATGTCCCCAAAGAGCCATGGCCCAGAGTCACAGACTCACAGAAACATGCAGGTTGGAAAAGCCCCTCAGGATCACCAGTCCAACCCAGAAGCCTGCTCTACAAGGGTCACCCCTAAACCATAGCCCCAAGCACCACATCCAAACCACCTTTAAACACATCCAGGCTTGGGGACTCCACCACCTCCCTGGGCAGCACATTCCAATCCCTGACCATCTTGCTGGGAAAAAAAATCCTCCTACTCTCCAGTCTGAACCTACCCAGTGGCAGCTGGAGGCCATTCCCTCTTGTTCTATCACTAATGACCTGTGAGAAGAGACCAGCAGCAGCCTCTCCACAACCTTCTTTCAGGTAGTTGTAGACAACAATGAGGTCTCCCCTCAGCCTCCTCCACACTTTCCTTGAACACCTCCAGGGATGGGGACTCCGCTACCTCCCTGGGCAGCCTGTGCCAATCCCTGACCACTCTTGCAGCAATGACATTGTTCCTCCTCTCCAACCTAACCTTCCCCTGGCACAATTTCAGAATTTCTCCTCAGCTGAGCACTTAAATTCTTAACCTGTGGAAGGTAAAAATGTCCTTTTCAGCTGGGAACCTTCTTCACCTATCTGTGTGTGAGACTTTGCAGTGCATCAGCCTTGGCATTTCACATCAACACAGAGATCTGCAGCCATATTTTATGCAAATCTGTGCACAGCATCAATTCATGAAGTTCATTAGTGGCTCTTGATTGGGTCTAGACAAAACAAGGATGCCTTCACGGGATGCAAGGAGAAGAGCTCATTATGTGCATTCAGTTAAGTGGGATGAGAGCTGTAAGTAGAGCTAATATCTTTCATAAGACAACTGCTACAGTCTGAATAATAAACCCCCAAGCTCCTAGGCACAGAGGATATTCACATCTGGAAGCAAACCAACAGCTTTCCAAGCTAAAGGCAGGCCCAGACCAATTGCTCAGAGTTTAGTGAAACATCTATCAATGAGATCATCTCTGGAAAAAAAAAAAAAAACCAAAACAAAACAAAGCCCAGGGCAGCTGGTATCAGTGGAGCAGAGGTAGAGTACCACTAGAAAATGGAGAGTTTGGGTTATTTTAAGTTTTTTTTTTTCTCAGCACTTGGCTTTTATCAGCATTGCATTCCATTTGCAATTTTATCACCCTGTCTCTCCAGTAATGTGAAAGCTTTCTGCAGCTCTTCACAGCTCGCAGTAGATTTGATTATTCTGAATAACTTTGCCTGTCAGCAGCATTTATCACCTCACTATTCCTTGCTTTCACTAGATGGTTTACATTGGGTATCCCTAGCTCCTGCTTTATTGTACAGCACTGGGAGTGGATGGCAGCATGCTCAGAATTCCTTGCCATGCTCAGCATCAAGTTCTGGGAAGCTCTGAAGAGCTTGGTGAAAGTGACCATGGTGCAGTGAGGGAGGGTTTCAAGAACCTGAGGGTGTTTGAAGAGGGATTCAGCTAGCAGCTCAGTTTCAAACTAAATCCAGAAAACTTGGGGCATGTTGTGAAGCTCCTCTGGAAAATGTTGCTTTACATCAACTGAAGATTCTATCCAGGTGTACTTTCTACTCTGGGTTGTGCAGCTCATTTGTAGGTGGCCAAAGACTACTACAACATAGAGTCTGTACTGTGTTCACTTTGGGGCTCCCCGGTTTAGGAGGGACAGGGACCTGCTGGAGACGGGACAGGGACCTGCTGGAGACGGGACAGGGACCTGCTGGAGATGGGACAGGGACCTGTGGGAGAGGGTCCAGCAGAAGGCTAGGAGGATGATTAGGGGACTGGAGAACTGCCTGGTGAGGAGAGGCTGAGGAACATGGGGCTGTTTAGCCTGGAAAACACAGGACTTAGAGGGGATCTACTAAACATTTATAAATACCTGAGGGCTGGGGTCAGGAGGGAGGGGACAGGCTGTGCCCACTTGCTCCCTGTGCTAGGACAAGGAGCAATGGTTGTGAGCTGCAGCACAGGAGGTTCCACCTCAACGTAAGGGAAACTTCTTTACTGTAAGGGTCACAGAGCACTGGAGCAGGCTTCCCAGGGAGGTTGTGGAGTCTCCTTCTCTGGAGAGTCTCAAGACCCACCTGGATGTGTTCCTGTGTGACCTGAGCTAGATTGTATGGTCCTGCTCTGGCAGGGAGGTTGGACTCAGTGATCTGCAGAGGTCCCTTTCAACCCCTGGCATCCTGTGATCCTGTGATCAGAGAATGGATTCAGTTGGAAGGGACCTTAGGGCCATGAAAATGATCAGGGAGTTGGAGCACCTCTGCTACAAGGACAGGCTGAGGGAGCTGGAGGTGTTCAGCCTGAAGAGAAGAGAAGAAGAGAAGAGAAGAGAAGAGAAGAGAAGAGAAGAGAAGAGAAGAGAAGAGAAGAGAAGAGAAGAGAAGAGAAGAGAAGAGAAGAGAAGAGAAGAGAAGAGAAGAGAAGAGAAGAGAAGAGAAGAAGAGAAGAGAAGAGAAGAGAAGAGAAGAGAAGAGAAGAGAAGAGAAGAAAGAGAAGAGAAGAAGAGAAGAGAAGAGAAGAGAAGAGAAGAGAAGAGAAGAGAAGAGAAGAGAAGAGAAGAGAAGAGAAGAGAAGAGAAGAGAAGAGAAGAGAAGAGAAGAGAAAAGAGACCAGGTAGACCTAAGAGCATCCTGCCAGTACCTGAAGGGGGCTACAAGAAGGATGGAGAGAGACTGTTTGCAAAGACCTGCAGTGATAAGACAAGGGGCAATGGCTTCAAACGAGAGCAGAGCAGCTTGAGATTGGATGTTAGGACCAAGTTCTGCACTATGAGGTTAGTGGAACACTGGAAGAGGTTGCCCAGGGAAGAAGGGAAGAAATGCAGCTCCTCTAAACCTGGGACAAGAATACAATTTATCAAATGAGGCTGTGCTTCTCTTTATTTCATTATCAAGGAAATAGATTACATTTTGTTATGCTTCTTTCCCAAGACAAGAGGCTGGAAACTCTAAAGAAGAACAGATGGAAATTTGTTTTGAAAGGCTATAATTAAGGATCAAGAGAAAAACTAATCTGGATTTAAATAGCTTAAAGATGTTGTTGAGTGTATTAATGCAAGACAATATTAAACTGCAAGGCAAGGCAGAGGCTTTTTGAAAGAAGTTCAAGGATTCCAGTGTGTGAGAAGCTGTGCTGAAGCTTGGGGCATATGCAGATGATCCACATACATCGGGGCCAAAACCATTTCAAGGAGTTTAGTGGCAAGGTTTGACCCTGCAAAATTTGACACCCAGGTCTCTTGATGGTTTAGCTGCTCATCCTCCATCCTCATGCAGTGCATCTAGGAACAAAACTGAACTATGGAGGTTGGAAGAGACCTTTGAGATCGTCGAGTCCAACAGCTCACCCAGGGCTCACACTCCCATCACTGCTGCTGAGCCACTGCCACTAAACCACGTCCCTCAGCACCACATCTACATGGCCTTTAAATCCCTCCAGGGAAGGTGACTCCAACACCTCCCTGGGCAGCCTGTCCCAGTGCCTGAGAACCCTTGCTGGGAAGAATTTTTTCCTAACATCTAACCTGACCCTCCCTTTGCACAACTTGTTGCATGTGAGAAGAGACCCAAAGTCATCTCACTGCAGCCTCCTTTCAGGGAGCTGTAGAGAGCAATGAGGTCTCCCCTCAGCCTCCTCTTCTCCAGACTAAACACCCCAGGTCCCTCAGCCACTCATCATAAGACCTTGTGTTTAAGATCCTTCACCATCTAAGTTGCTCTTCTCTGGACACCATCACCTTGTACTGAGGAGCCCATCCCTGGCCATGTGCAGCTCTCTGTGGGGCTGTGCTACTGCTTGATGGCTCCCAGACTTTTGTGTCAGGACTTCACAAAGAGCTTAATCCACACAAGAGAGAGGAAGGAAGGCTCAGGAGGGTAGTGGTGGGAACAAAACCTTCAGGATGGGAACCTCTCAAACCAGCTTTGCAGCAGAGGGATTGCAATACAGAGCTACATCTCTAGGCATTAAATGCAGCATCATAAAGTTCCTGAAGCCAGGAACTGATTTTTAAGCACTGTAGAAATGAGTATTACAACATCAAAAGCTTTGCTTGTTTGCTTTCTCTCTTTCTTTTTTTTTTTTTTTCCTTTTAATGAATCCTAAATGGCTCCTGATAACAAATCTACCATTGGCAACCTGAGATCTGGAATCTTCAGCAGGTACAAAAGCATCAACTCTGGGCTTGTTGAAATTCTTTAATGGAATGATGGCAAAGCAGCTTTCTTCCTGCTCTGCTTTCTGAAATGTGGTTTGGCAGCACGGCCCTAAGCCTAGAGAGATGTTGGAGTTGTTCATCAGAAACAAAGAAACAATGGGAGAAGCCAGTGCCCAGAGCCACCTTTGCAAATAATTGTGATGTGACTCCCTGCGAGGAGGCTGCAGTGAGGTGGGGGTTGGGCTCTGCTCCCTAGGAGTAGGGGATAGAAGGAGAGGACATGGCCTGAAATTGTGCCAGGGGGAGGTTCAGATTGGAGATGAGGAAAACTTTCTTTGTTGCAAGAGTGGTCAGGGATTGGCACAGGCTGCCCAGGGAGTGGTGGAGTCCCCAACCCTGGAGGTGCTCAGGAAACCTGTGGCACTTGGGGCCATGGTTTGGTGGTCATGGTGGTGCTGGGTTGAAGGTTGAACTGAGAGATCTTTTCCAACCAAAACAATTCTATGGCTCTATGGAAGTCTATGGTGACTCTTCCAACCATTACCTGAGTCTAGATTTTCCCTCATTCTAAACCCAGTATTTTAATTAGAGTTTAATTTAGATGAGCTGTAGGAAAGCTCAGTGACAATCTTCTGTGCCTGAGAGCAGGCAAAACTGGAAGGTCCACGAGGGCTTGGCAGTTACACTTGCTAAATATTTTTAGTCTTATTTTAGACTAAATCATGAAACCAACTACATTCCCAACTCAAACATTAGAGTCTGCTCTATCTCACCAGTCTCCTTTTGAACCTGCCAGTGATTCCTTAACGAAGTATGAATGGTTGATTATGAAACAAGAAGAGAGAAAATGAAATCCATAATGCGTAGCCACCCTCTTACAGCTGAGCAGGAACTAAGGACTGATTGTATTCATAAACATCCTCTTCATATGGATAAGTGGAAGAACTCGTGAAAATTAATGCCAAGGTCTGAAGTTTTAGTGTATTTCTTGAATGAACTGCAAGGCCTGGAATTTCATTGACTAAACTAAAGCTTTGTCACAACCTGCAGCCTAGCAGGAATGTGCAGAGATTCAGAGGGCTGGGATGAGCTCAGATCTCCTCTCTGGAATTCAGCCATTCCCAGGGCTGAGGAGCATCATGCTTTTGACAGATTCACAGATTGCACTGTGAAGGTCTCAAAGGTCATCTTCTCCATTCGCCCCTGAAATCATCAGGGACACCTCCAGCTAAAGCAGGCTGCCCAGGGCCACATCAAGTCTGATCATGAATGTCTTCAGGGATGGGGTCTCAACCACATCCCTGGGCAGCCTGTTCCAGTATTTCACCTCTCTCATTGTGCAGAACTTCCTCCTGATGTCCAACCTAAATGTCTTCTGCCCCAAGTCCTTTTCTGCAGGACTACTCTCGATCTCATCATCCCCCAGCCTGGACCAGTGTCCATATTGTGCCTGAGTAGTCAGTTTGTCACTGCTGAAGGGGATGTCATAGAATCATAGAATCACAGAATGGTGGGGTGTGGAAGGGACCTCTGGAGATCATCCAGTCAGAGCAGGGTCAGAGCAGAGCCTGCCAGAGCAGGGTCACTCAGGGCAGGTCACCCAGGAACACATCCAGGAGGGTCTTGAAAGTCTTCAGAGAAGGAGACTCCACAACCTCTCTGGGCAGCCTTGCTCCAGGGTTCCAGCACCCTCACCCCAAAGAGGTTTCTCCTCATGTTCAGGTGGAACTTGCTGTGCTCCAGTTTGTGTCCATTGCCCCTTGTCTTATCACAGGACACCACTGACAAGAACCTGGTTCTTCTTCTTGACACCAGCCCTGCAGGTAGTTGTCAACATCGATCAAATCCCCTCTCAGCCTTCCCTAGCCATTGGACTCCAGAGGTCCCTTCCCATCCCTACCATTCTGTAACTCTGAACAAGCAGATGAAGAAATCCACACAGAATTTAGGAGTTTGGAATTTAATTGGACCAGATCAGCTTCATTTCAGGCTAGCTGAAGCCCTGGCTGGCTCCATCACAAAGCAGCTGTCTTTGAGAAGGGATGGTGAATGATCAGGTGTGAAAAGTTTCTGTTGGGACAAATGCAATGAATATCTTCTCAAAGAGGCCAGGAAAGCAAAGGCTTAATCAGCTGGATTTCGGTTTCCAGGGAAAACCCTGGAGCAAGCAGTCAAAGAAATATTTGAAGGCAGATGTTTTAAATGCGTGCTCCTGAGCAAGCCAGGAACTCAGGAAACTGATGTAAGGTACAAACCTCTCTGCATGTGCATAGCTGGGGAGCAGTCACTCAGGGAAATATTCCAGAGCATACAAGGGGAAAACAATCCTATAGAAACCCTTAGAAAGCAAATTTCATTTCATCCAATGCTTTTCTTTCCTCCCAGATAATAGGCTAAATATGATCTTTGGGGGGAAGATTGAGATAATTGGGTCTTTGTAGCCCAAAGGGGAGAAGACTGCAGCTAGCCAGGGAAGAGGGTAAAAAGAGCAGGCTGAGCATGTGAACATCTCTGCCAAGAGGAAGAGAATCATCATTTGGCCATGGACAGGCTTGGAAACAAATAGGGAAGGGTGAGTTTAAATTGTGGCAGGAAATGGTACAGTGAGACATTAGAAAACCTGAGAGGGAGAGATTATGGAATGCTCTAAGTGATGGCTAAGGGGGCTGGGGATTTGCCACTGGCAGAAGTTTTCAACTGCCTCAAGAGCTCTCACTGCCAGAATAGGCAGAGCTGATCCTGTCTTGGATCAGAGGAATGCAGGAGGAAGAGAAAAGATGTTGCTAAAAGAAAGTATGGAGATTTCTTTTCTTTTCTCTTTTCTTTTTTCTTTTTTTTTCTCTTTTTTCTTTTCTTTTCTTTTCTTTTCTTTTCTTTTCTTTTCTTTTCTTTTCTTTTCTTTTCTTTTCTTTTCTTTTCTTTTCTTTTCTTTTCTTTTTCTTTTTTCTTCTCTTCTCTTTTCTTTTCTCTTTTCTTTTCTTTTCTTTTCTTTTCTTTTTCTTTTTTCTTCTCTTCTCTTTTCTTTTCTCTTTTCTTTTTTCTTTTCTTTTCTTTTCTTTTCTTTTCTTTTCTTTTCTTTTCTTTTCTTTTCTTTTCTTTTCTTTTCTTTTCTTTTCTTTTCTTTTTCTTTTCTCTTCTTTTCTCTTCTTTTCTTTTCTCTTATTTTCTTTTCTTTTTTTCCTTTCTCCCTTCCCTTCCCTTCCCTTCCCTTCCCTTCCCTTCCCTTCCCTTCCCTTCCCTTCCCTTCCCTTCCCTTCCCTTCCCTTCCC
The DNA here is from genome assembly GCF_027791375.1 of Indicator indicator. Lineage (NCBI taxonomy): Eukaryota > Metazoa > Chordata > Aves > Piciformes > Indicatoridae > Indicator > Indicator indicator. The sequence continues at coordinate 1,498,962 of NC_072023.1, read as the reverse complement.
TTCTTTTCCTTTTTCTTCTCTTCTTTTTTCTTCCCTTTTCTTCCTTTCCTTTTTCTTCCTTTTTCTTCCTTTCCTTTTTCTTCCCTTTTCTTTTTGCTTTGCTTTTTTCTTTGCCTTTTATTCTTTCCCCCAGGAAACTTCAGAGCACCCTTGAGCTTTTTGGTTGTTCCCTAAATTTAAAGACCTTTGCTCTGGTTGTCCAGCATTTCCTTAGGACCACTGTTCACTCACTGGCATTAATTTCATGGTAAATATGGCAATCAATGCCTTTACTCATTGCCTTCTTGTTGTTCTTTTGCCAAGGCAAAGCACCACACCAGTATTATTGGGGGCTGGACTAGATGACCTTTAGAGGTCCCTTCCAGCCCAACCCATTCTATGATTCTATTACTGTTGCCAATGGAAACACAACCCAGGTGCACAAATGTGCAATGCCATCCCCCTGCTATCTTTAGCACAGAGCAACAATTCTGACGGCTCCTTTGCTTGCAAGTTGCTGAATTTCTGCTGCTCTCTTTAGCCTTTGGTTGTCATCACCTATTCTGAATTGAAAAGATTGATCACCCCAGTCAACAGCTGATACAAAACAACATAAAGGAGCTGCATTAATACTGGAATATGATGCAAGCATTGCTCCAGAGGGAAAAGAACAGAGGCAACAGGAAAAGTGAGGAGACATCTGTCATGCCAGTCAAGCCTCTATCAAGCTTGACAGTGATTATGAATCCATTGCCATTGATATATTGCATCAAGCTGTGGGGATAGGAAGCCTTTGACATTTCACAGAGAGGAATCAGGGTCTGGCAGAAGCAGACTCATCACACACACCTGCTGCGTGCCTCACGTCAGAAGATGGCCTTGGAAAAGCTCCAGGGGTGGCAGAAGGAGGCAGACAAATAACCAGATTCACTCATCAGCTGTTTTGTCCCTCTGCTAATGAGGTTTCTGTGGTAGCAGGAGAAGCAGTTGGCAGCTCCCAGCTACTGCTCAGGATGTGTTGACACACGTGTGGCTCTTTCAGGATTGCTGCTGGGGCTGTGCTGCTGCTTGTGGGGTCTGATTCAGCTTCCTCAACTACTGTCTGTCTAATAAAATCAAGAAGTTTTAGGTCTCATGTGAGAACAGATTTCTTGAAAGAAAAAGAAAAGGTGGTGGAGTCCCCATCCCTGGAGGCATTCAAGGAAAGTGTGGCCATGGCACTTGGGGATATGGTTTAGTAGCCCTGGTGGTGTTAGGTTGAATGTTGGACTGGATGACCTTAGAGGCTTTTTCCAACCCAAACCACTCTATGATCAATGGTCAATGATCTGTGGTCATTGAGTCAATACACTTCCAACACAGCCCAGCAATGACTCCAAGTTCTTTCTTCTGATAGAAGTCAGTTAGGGTGTCAGGGAGTGATAGGAGTGAGGGGAATGGAGAAAAACTAGAAATGGGGAGATTCAGATTGGATGTTAGGAAGAAATTCTTCCCCATGAGGCTGGTGAGAGACTGGAACAAGGTTGCCCAGGGTGTTGGTGGAAGTTTTTAAGGCCAGGCTGGATGTGGCTGTGAGCAACCTGATCTGGTGTGAGGTGTCCCTGCCCATGGCAGGGAGCTTGGAACTGGATGAGCCTTGAGGTCCCTTCCAACCCTGACAATTCTATGATTATGGAAGTCCAGCTGCTTGCATTAGAAAGATCTATTTCTTTCCTATAGATTTATGGTTATGGTTTTTGGTTGGGTTTTTTTCCCATGGACATTTATGCTGTTGTTGTTATATCTACTGTTGTTTCATTTCTTGCCAAGATTCACATTCTGTTATCCTGGCACCCCAGAAGCTATTAATGCAATTCAAAGAGGAAAAAAAGAACAAAAAATCAAGTGAAAGGGGAAAAAAACCCTCAGCTCTCTGAAGATCTGATTTATTTAAGTTAATAATACATTCATAGAATGGTTTGGGTTGGAAGGGACCTCAAAGGTCATCCAGTTCCTACTCCTCTGCCATGGGCAGGGACACCTCCCACCAGCCCAGGTTGCTCAAGATCTCATCCAACCTGAGCCCCTCCAGGGAGTAGGCATCCACAGCCTCCCTGGGCAACCTGTTCCAGTGTCTCCCACCCTCACTGGAAAGAATTTCTTCCTAAAATCCAATATAAATCTCCCCTTTTTCCTGCTTATACATATCCCAGAATCTGTACCCCTATGTGCTTGTAGTCTGAATGGATGCCCTAAAAGTCTCTGACTGCAAACAAATCTTATTTCCAGTTAAGCAGAAAAATGCCTTTATTTCAACCATTTGCTTTTCCACAGGGTTGATCTACATTCAAATGTGTAGAAAGTGACCAGGAGCCTGTGTTTTGAAGACAAGAAAACCACTAGAAAATTAATTCCTTCTAAGAAAGAAAAAAAACAAAACCCAAACAACATAAAGATGAGAATCTGGTTTGTTGGGTTGGCTTTGCTGGGTGTTTTTTGGGGGGGGGGCTAAACTAAGATAAAACATACAGCTCAGTGAATTGCTGCCCAGGAACTGCAGGCTGTGTTTTAAATACAGTTCCAGACCTTGCCAAATTATGCTCACTCAGCAGGAGAAACCAAAGAGAGAGACACACACACATGCATCTGCACATACACAGACAAAATGTTCCACCACATCCATCTCTAGATATAAACAGGAGCTCCACAGGGCAATGTTCTCCAGCACAGTTCTTAGATGTGTCAGGAAATATTTAGATTTTTTTTTGTTTTCCCTACTAACTACTCTGACTGTTCAGATCTGTATCGTAGCATCATGGAATGGCTTGGGCTGGAAAAGAGCTCTAAGGTCATGGAGGCCAACCATCCACACAAGAAGGACATGGAGCTGATGGAGCAGGTCCAGAGGAGGGTCAGGAAAATGATCAGGGGACTGCAGCACCTCTGCTACAAGGGCAGGCTGAGGGAGCTGGGGGTGTTCAGCCTGGAGAAAAGAAGATTCTATGTAGACTTAATAGCGACCTTCCAGTACCTGAAGGGTGCTACAAGGAGGATGGAGAGAGACTGTTTGCAAGGGCCTGCAGGGACAGGATGAGAGGCAAGGGTTTGAAATGAGAGAAGAGCAAATTGAGATTGGAGGAGCAAGTTTGTTACAATGAGAGTGGTTGAGCACTGGTTGCCCAGGGAGGTGGTGGAAGCTTCATCCCTGGTGGTGTTTAAGGTCAGGCTGGAGATGGCTCTGAGCAACCTGATCTAGTGTGAGGTGTCCCTGCCCATGGCAGGGGGGTTGGAAATTGATAGTCCTTGAGGTCCCTTCCAACCCTGACAATTCTATGATTCTGTGGTTGCCCTGTTAGGTTGGAGGTGATTGAAGTAATCCACTGAAGCTCTGCTTTCTGCCCTTGCTGCCTCTCTGTCCCGATCTGTCTCTGCACATTACAGTCAGAGCTGCTGGCCTGATGGGGCCATCAATGATACAGACCCAGCAGTAAATTCTCCCTGCTGAGGCCCAGGGTTCCAATCCATACAGATTTGGTGTTCTACGCAGACGGTCCCATAGAGGCTCCATCGACACAGCCAGGGCATTAATTTATTTTGACTTGCAGCTCTCATCAGCACACAGCACTAAGCTGACACTGGCACAGCTACTTCCAGCTCCCATTGAACACTGTCCTGATGATTGCTTTCCTCCCAGCAAGTTTTCCCTGATCAGTCCTTTCACCAGGAGCCATAGAACCTCTTCCCAGGTTTCTTCTACCATTTGTAGAGAAGTGTCCAGGTGTGGGCTCCCTGGTTCAAGAGGGACAGGGAACTGCAGGAGAGAGTCCCACTGAGGCTCTGAGGATGCTGAAGGGACTGAAACTTCTGAGGGATGAGGAAAGGCTGAGAGCCCTGGAGCTGGTTAGCCTGGAGAAGAGAAGGCTGAGAGGGGATCTGAGCAATGGTTACAAATATCTGAAGGGTGGGGGGCAAGAAGAAAAGGACAGGCTCTTGTCAGTGGTGTCCTGTGATAGGATGAGCAGCAACAGGTACAAACTGGAACCCAGGAGCTTCCACCTCAACATGAGGAGAAATTTCTTCGGTGTGAGGGTGCCCAGAGAGGTTGTGGAGTCTCCTTCTCTGGAGACTTTCCAGACCCACTTGGATATGTTCCTGTGTGACCTACCCTGGGTGATGCTGCTCTGGCAGGAGGGTTGGACTGGATGATCTTCAGAGGTCCCTTTGAACCCTTGTGATTCTTTAATTCTATATGGAAGCTGAAATGTGTTCAGTCACTTGCTCTGCAGGATGAGGTGCTCAAACCCAAGACTACTCACAGAGGCTAACATTTAACCAGCAGTCTCCTTTTTCAGATTTAATAGCTCTAAAACCTTTAAGCTCCCTTCGTTGTAGAAGGGGAGAGCCAGGCAGAATGAAATACAACTCATGGCAAATAGCCCTAAAATGTGAAGCCATCCACAAGATGCATCAGTAGGTTGCTGTGGAAATGGTGATGTGAGCTAGAAGAAGTCACTGCTGCAATTTAAATTAATGGTCTTTGAGAAGCAGAAATTCATTTAAGGAGAACAGACCTGCAGAACCTCAGTCAGAGGGAGAAATTAATTTAAGGAGAAAGGACTGACAAAGCCTCAGTCACTTGGACAGCTGCTTTAGTCAGTGTTGGCATCAAACAGCATCATCCCTACTGAATCCAAACTATGTTTACTCTCGTTTCATTTCTTGCCCAAATTCCCATTCCATTACCCTGGCACCCCAGAACTTGGAAGCTATTAATGCAACTCAAAGAGAAAAAAAGAACTGGAATGAAAAGGGGAAAACAAAACCCACGAAACAAAGCCTCAACTTTCTAAGTATCTAATTTGTTTAAGTTAATAATAACATCATAGAATCACAGAATGGGTTGGGTTGGAAGGGGTCTTAAAGCTCATCCAGTTCCAGCCCCCTGCCATGGACAGGGACACCTCCCTCCAGCCCAGCTTGCTCAAGGCCTCATCCAGCCTGGCCTTGAACACCTCCAGGGAGGGGACATCCACAGCCTGTGCCAATGTCTCCCCGCCATCACTGGAAAGAATTTCTTTCTCATCTCCAGTCTAGCTCTCCCCTCTTCCAGCTTCAGTCCATTGCCCCTTGTCCTATCACTCCCATCCAAAGTCCCTCCCCAGCTCTCCTGGAGCCCCTTCAGGTACTGGAAGGCTGCTCTAAGGTCTCCTTGGAGCCTTCTCTTCTGCAGGCTGAACAGCCCCAACTCTCTCAGCCTGATGGCCTCAGAATGAGGTGTCAGAGCAATCTTGAGTTGAATTCCTGAAATCACATTAAAAAGGCTTTGGTTTGGTTTTCTGACTTAGGTAGGATATGAGCTGCTGGCTGCTCTCCAACTGGTTTTGACCAAACGTGGAAGCTTGCAGATCTTCCTGGAGCCTTCTCTTCTCAAGGCTGAACTCTCCCAGCCTGTTCTGCTTCCTTTAAAGAAGTAAGTAGGAAAATGTGGGGAAACCCTCAAACGATAGGCAAAAACAGCTTTCTTACAGCCTGGGCTTGTCAGTGATGCCACACTACCTAATTGTGGTGGTATCATCTCTTGACAAAGCACTACCTGTGACACTGCTGCTTTGGTACCATCACTTCACTGGCAGACTGCAGAAGAGCAGCAGATGGTTTGCAGTTAAAAAAAAAAGACTTCTTTCATTAACAAAGATTTTTAAATGCTAGCCCCCCCCACCCCCCCATAAAGGTCATTAATAACATTTCCAATATAGCAATGCATTGACATATTCTTAGCTCTATCTTTAGAAGCCTTCCCCCACATAGCTACAGCCTTCTATTTTCAGTCAAACTCATTATTTGGGGAAATGGATTTGGATGCATTTCATGTCTGAGAGCACAGGGATTAGTGGAACAGCCCAAATGCACTACACAATCTCAGCTTCTCCAGGTCCTGACCTACATATGGTTATGCTGTCAGCTGTTCCTGAGTTCCTTTTCCACAGATTTCCAGTCTGCTGGTAGCAAACTCTTCCCTGAGGATTAATATTTCACCAGGGAATTCATTTCTTCTTGAGGCTGAATATGGAACTCACCTCCAAGCTGTGCATGTCCCACTTTGCAATACTCTATCTGTTGGGACAGGGCAGTCCCAGAGCCACACACGGAACATGAGGGGTTGGAAAAGACCTCCAAAGATCATCCACTCCAACTCCCCTGCCAGAGCAGGGCACCCAGGGCAGGTCACACAGGAACCCAGCCAGAAGGGTCTTGAAAGCCTCCAGAACAGGAGACTCCACAACCTCTCTGGCAGCCTGCTCCAGGCCTCTGCCACCCTCACAGGGACAAAGTTTTCCCTTCTGTTCCCCTGGCACCTCCTCTGCTCCAGCTGGCACCCAGTGCCCCTTGGCCTGTGCTTGGACATCCCTGAGCAGAGCCTGGCTCCAGCCCTGCACATCTTTATCCCCAGCAATGAGGGCAGCCCTCAGGCTCCTCTGATCAAGCTCCAAGTCCCTCAGGCTGTGCTCACAGGGAGATGTTCCACTGCCTGCAGCAGCTCTGTGGCTCTGGGCTGGATTCTCTCAAGCAGTTCTCTGAGGTCCTTCTTGAACTGAGGGGCCTCACCAGGGGGTTGGAACTAGATGGTCTTTAAAGTCCCTTCCAACCCAAACCATTCCATGGTTCTGGGTATGTGATTCCATATGGGGATGGAAAGATGAAGCAATCAAAGGCTTAAAAACAAATGCTGTCACATATATGATGGAGAGTGGGACCCCACTCATGCTCTAAGAAACCCCAGCACATCCCAATTAGCTGAAAGGGAAGGCAGAGTTTTGATCCAGGACATGTGCATGCTGATACTTCAAAACTGAAGATGCAAACAGCTCAGTTACCTTTGATCTTTGCTAGGAATTGTTCTCATTCTCAAGGGTTTTTGTTTGTTTGTTTGTTTGTTTGTTTGTTTGTTTTAGAAGAACTGGGAGAAGAAATCATCTTGTGGGTTACTCCCTGTGGGTCACACAAATGAGTCATCCACTCATTTGCTGAGCTGGTAACAGAACTGTCTCTGCTGGGTCTCTATTGCTTTCCCTGTCTGTTCCTGGCAGCAGGCTTACTCCTAGCTCAGGAGGATCTGCAAACTCCACACCACCATCTGCTACCACTCAAGTGGTACAACTCTTTCCCAGTGTTCCTGATGCCTCATGTGCCAAAAAGCAGAGATCTGAGGCTTCAGCAAGGGCTCTCCAGTTGGAAAGTGCTAAACTCCATCCATTTTTATGTCCAGCCTGCCTCACCACTTGCATAACCTGGGGGTTGGAGCTCTCTGAACCTGATGATACAGGAACTTGAAAAAAGGACAAAAAGGAAAGAAAGAAACATCAGAATGTAAAGAGTCACTCGGGGGGGGGGGGGGGGGGGATGGATTGATTATGATGGTTGTCATAAGACACACACCTCACACACCTCCTCTGTTCCTCCTGCCTCCAGCATAACAGAAAGAGACAAAAGAGAGAGGATCTGATCAGTGTCTATCAGTAGCTGAGGGCTGGGGGGTCAAGAGGGAGGGGACAGGCTCTGCTCAGTTGAACCCTGGGGTAATGGATATAAACTCCAGCACAGGAGGTTCCACCTCAACATGAGGAGGAACTTCTTCACTGGGAGGGTCACAGAGCACTGGAACAGGCTGCCCAGAGAGGTTGTGGAGTTTCCTTCTCTGGAGATTTTCAAGCCCCATCTGGATGTGTTCTGTGTGACCTGTGCTGGATTCTATGGTCCTGCTCTGGCAGGGGGTGGACTTGAGGATCTCTGGAGGTCCCTTCCAACCCCTAACATCCTGTGAGCCTGAGAAAACATATTTGACTTAAATCATAAAAACAGTGAATCAGATCCTTGCCAGTCTTGAATGGGAATGGTTGATGTGAACACAGAACCACTGGATGTCTGAGGGGTGGGTGGCAAGAAGGGGCCAGGTGACCTGTGACAGGACAAGGGGCAATGGACACAAAACTGGAGCACAGGAGGTTCCACCTCAGCATGAATAGAAACCTCTTTGGTGTGAGGATGCTGCAGCCCTGGAGCAGGCTGCTCAGAGAGCTTGTGGAATCTCCTCTAGGGAGACTTTCCAACCCCACCTGGATGCATTCCTGTGTGACCTGTCCTGGGTGCTCCTGCTTTGGCAGTGGGATTGGACTGGCTGATCTCCAGAGGTCTCTTCCAACCCCTCCCAACCCCTTCCAAGTGAAACTTGCATGTGCACTTCTAGAAGTGAAACCCAGAGCTTGCTGATGTTCAGGGGGAAGTCCTCCCACAATTTCCAGGAAGTTTTAGAGCTGATTCCATAAGATGCTAACTTGTCTTGAGAAAACATGCACCCAGGCAGCAGCATTTCTGCCCAGGGCTTTGCAGATGCATTCTTCCACTCTAAGAGGCATTTCTTGTGTGCAGCACAAATTCCTTGGGTTCCTGCCCTTCTGTTCTTCTAGTATTCAGCACACACACATAAAAAAATGTGATCATATCTTTCAGCTAGCGCTGTCATGCAAAAGACAAGCAGAATTATCAAATTCTTTTGAGCTCCTGGAAATCTCAGGCTGCTTTTGTTCCCCACCATGGAAAACTCATCTTGGATGCTGTGTTTTGGCTGCTGACTTCTACGTGCTGCTCAAGGGTCTTTGGAGGATAGAAAGATGTTCTATTTTGATATCATAAATTGAGCTTTCTACTACAGGCAGTTGAAAGGATAGAAGGAATTGCTTGATGATTGGGGAAGATAAGCAATTATATCCACACAACCATGCTGAGAGAGAGAGATGAATTTACTGCAGATAAGACTCCTAAGTGCCATCAAAAACCAAAGACATGTTAATAATAATTTAAAAAATGCTCTGCCTTTTAAAATAAAGATGAAACTGCAAGGGATTGTCAAACAGATCTCCTACCAACTCTTCTGAGTATGAAATTTTAACTGCTGGTTGGAGGCATGGCAGCCAGAAGGACCTGGGCAGGCTGGAGACATGGCCCAGATGAACCTCATGAGATTCAACAGGAGCAGAGTTCTGCACCTGGGCCAGAGCAATCCTCACTATCAATACAGACTGGGGGAGGAGGTCATAAAAAGCAGCCCTGCAGAAAAGGACTTGGGGGTGCTGATGGATGAGAAGCTGGACAGGAGCAGGCAGTGTTAGCTTGTAGCTCAGAGGGCAGATCACATCCTGGGCTGCGTGGAAGCAGCATTGCCAGAGATGCAGAGAGGTGATTCTGCCACTTTGCTCTGCTGAAACCTCACCTGCAGTGCTGTGTGCAGCTCTGGAGCCCTCAATACAGGAAGGACATGGACTTGATGGTCCAGAGGAAGACCATGAGAATGATCAGGGGTTTGGAGCACCTCTGCTCTGAGGACAGGCTGAGGGAGCTGGGGGTATTCAGCCTGGGGAAGAGAAGGCTCCAGGCAGAACTAATGGCAGCCTGCCAGTACCATAAAGGGGCTACAAGAAAGCTGGGGAGGGAGAGAAGCTTTTTACAAAGGCCTGCAGTGACAGGACCAGGGACAATGGCTTCAAACTAGAGCACAGAAGAGTTAGATTGGATGTGAGGAACAAGTTCTTTACTATGAGGGTAGTGGAACACTGGAACAGGGAGGTGGTTGTGGCCCCATTCCCTAGAGATATTCAAGATGAGGCTCAGCAGGGCTCTGGGCAACCTGATCTAGTGGAGGATGTCCCTGCTGACTGCAGGGGGGTTGGACTGGATGAGCTTTGGAAGTCCCTTCCAGCCCAGCCCATTCTATGATTCTATGACATACTTTGGTTCCTTTCCATCATCACAACTCTTTTCCTTGGTGTTTTATTTGCTCAGAACTCCACAACTCAGAGACTGACAGAACAAAACCCAGAGTTCAGTTGGGTGCCTTGAAGGCTTCAGCAGAGCACAGCTGCTTCACCTGTGTGAACCTCCTCAGCCCTGGGAACCTTATCATCCTTCAAATCAGACAATCCTTCAAATCGAGGCCACAGAAAGAAACTAATGGCATGGGAGCCTTGAGTCCTTGGGGGTTTTCCTCCACTGATAGCCCAAATTTTGTCATGTCTGGATCCTTCCACATCAAAATGAAGTGGGAAATATGGTTTGGCAGCTCACTTAATGGTATTGCCGTTTGCAAGACAAGTGGCTCTAGGTATAAAAATCAGTGTTAATAGTTAATGTTCAGCATGTTCTGCAAAGCAATTTGACTTTCAAGCCTGGCATGGTTGATTTTATGTCATCCTGATGGATTATATATATAAATATAATTTTTTTTTTTTTTTGCAGCTAGGAGTAGTGCTGTCAGGCATTTCACTTCCCTTTGTTTCATAAATATATCATGGTGCTCCATTTCCTGTAAGGATAAAGAATGGGAAGATTATTTCCAGTATTCTCTGACTTTAAATTTATTTCTTAAACCAAATTACCACAGGGTAGTTTGTGTTTCAGTTCAGGTTTTAACATTAAGCTGAGATTTTTTGCAGCCTGGAGAAGAGGAGGCTTGAGGAGAGACGTCACTGCTCCTTGCAACAACCTGAAGGGAGGCTGCAGTGAGGTGGGGGTTGGGCTCTTCCCCCTAGGATCAGGGGATAGAAAGAGAGGAAATGGCCTGAAATTGTGCCAGGGGAGGGTTAGGTTGGAAATGAGGAAAAATTTCTTTGCTGCAAGAGTGGTCAGGGATTGGCACAGGCAGCCCAGGGAGGTGGTGGAGTGCCCATCCCTGGAGGTGTTCAAGCACCCTGTGGCCATGGCACTTGGGGCCAGGGTTTGGTGGCCATGGTGGGGTTGGGTTGCTGGTTGGATGATCTCAGAGAGCTTTTCCAAGTCTGTGATTCTATGAACTGTCTATATTCAAGGCCTGGGTGTTAGGATCTTGCAGACATCAGATCAGGAGTGGGCATAAGATTAAGCAGGAGGCATTTTGCCATCCTTTGTCTCAGAGAAGCATCCAGATCCATGCTCAGGACCCAGCTATAGAATCTCTGTGTGTATTGATTGACTGTCTGCCAGAGCTCTATTGATTATTGTCACTTTGGCTAATGCCTGCACTTCAGTTCTAATATATTCCCTCAGTGATGGACCTCCATGAACTTTGAGGTCTTTTCCAACCCAAACAATTCTATGATTCCATAAAGTCCTTGGGGGAAAAGAAAAGGCACATTGGAATGATCTTTTTCTCGTGTACATTGTGCTTTCCACACTTTGGAATTTGAAAGAGCAGAGCAGTATCAAACAGTTCTTTGTTTCTGTTGCAGCTGAAGAGTGGATTTCTGTTTGGACCCACTGCCTGTGCCACAGCATTTCTGTTTGGACCCACTGCCTGTGCCACAGCATTTCTGTTTGGAACCACTGCCTGTGCCACAGGATTTCATACAGAGTAGCTAAGAAAAGGAGGCCAGAGCAATCCACATGTAGAAGCCAATCAACCTTTTCTGCAGTGCTCTGAATATCTTGGCCAGGTTTGTTGAAGAAACACCTAAGAACCACAGGACTCTGGAGGCTGGAAGTGACTTGTGAGATCATCAGGTCCACCTGCTCACCTGGAGCTCACAATCCCAGCCCTGCTGCCAAGCCACTGCCACTAACCCACACCCCTCAGCACCACATCCATGCAGCTTTCAGACCTCTGCAGGGATGGTGACTCCACCACCTCCCTGGGCAACCTGTTCCAACACTTCCTGGGCAGGAATTGTTCATCCTGAATTATTCTTCTACAAGTGCTCTGCCACTTGCCTGGCAGCAAGAAGCCTTTGGGTTTGCCATCTGTGGGGCACAGGGCACAGGCAAGGCTGCTGCCCCTGCAGAAGGCTCACAGAGCTCTGCTCTGGGCCAAGTCCTTCTCCTGCTCTCCCTTTTGCTGCTTCAGTGGCAAAGGTGGGTCCTGAGCTGTGAAGAAGGCCACCCCAGGCAACCACACTGCTGATAACCAGAGAAACCTGTGGAACCAGTAGGAGATGCTATCATCAGTGGTTCCACAGGAAAAAGGGAATCTGAAAGTCAGTTTTTGGCATTCTTAAATCTCAGACACCTTCAACTAAAAAAATTCCTTCTCTGTCCTTTTTTTTTCATTCTTGGAAGGCATCACCTTGCTTTGGCAGGGTCTGACAAGCTCTCTGCAAAGCCAGACACTGAAAAATAAACTTCCAAAATGAAACATTTTGACAAAAGATCTGCAGGCTTTGACATTGGTCGAAACCAGGTGGAGAGCAGCCAGCAGCTTGTATCCTACCTAAGTCAAAAACCAAAGCCAAAGCCTTTTTAATGTGATTTCAGAAATTCAACTCAAGATTGCTCTGACACCTCATTCTGAGGCCATCAGGCTGAGAGAGTTGGGGCTGTTCAGCCTGGAGAAGAGAAGGCTCCAAGGAGACCTTAGAGCAGCCTTCCAGTAGCTGAAGGTGGCTCCAGGAGAACTGGGGAGGGACTTTGGACACAGGCTGGGAAGAGAGGGGAATGAATTGAAGCTGGAAGAGGGGAGAGTTAGGCTGGAGATGAGGAATAAATTCTTGATAGTGAGGGAAGATGTTGCCCAGGGAGGGTGTGGATGTCTCCTCCCTGGAGGTGTTCAAGGCCAGGCTGGATGAGACCTTGAGCAAGCTGGGCTGGTGGGAGGTGTCCCTGTCCATGGCAGGAGGTTGGAGCTAGCTGATTTTCAAGGTCCCTTCCAACCCAAACCATTCTGTGATTCTATGATTTACATATATATATAAATCTTTAAATCCTTAACAACAGCAATGAGAGCAAAAATTCATTCTGGGAGGGGGCTGGAACTGGGTGATCTTTGAGGTCCCTTCCAACCCAACCCATTCTGTGACTTTATGATGTTATTATTAACTTAAATCAGATATTTAGAGAGTTGAGGCTTGTTTTGTTTTGTTTTTTCCCTTTTCATTCCAGTTCTTTTTTCTCTTTGAATTACATTAATAGCCTCCAAGATCTGTGTTGCCAGGATAATGGAGTGGGAACTTGGGCAAGAAATGAACCAACATAACCCATTATGTGAATCTATGAATTTAGGACACTTTGCTCTTCTCATCATCTATTTCCAGGTGGTGCCTACCTTTCTCCCACAGAAGTACTCAGACTGTCTCTAAGCCAGATGTAACTCCAGATCAGGAGCTGCAGGAACATCAGTGTCCAGAGCCAGCAGCACACCAGGAGGTGATGCATTTAATACTGCATTGGCTGCTGTGCTCAGTGACCAGTTCTGCTCCCTGGGGACTACATGAAGCATGGGAAGACCTCAGCTTCCAGATCTATAGCTGTGGTGAGATACTCCCTACAGCCTGCAGTGATCTGGGGAGTATCTGAGTCTTGCTCCTGGGAGCAGGAATGTAAGGTAGGCTGCATTAAGTTAAGGTGGTGGGATGGATCTGAGTCCCACTGTGGCAGCTGCTTTCTGTTCTTGGTGAGGTTTGAGAACCTTCAACTAAATCTGTCTGGGAGAAAGCAGCAGTGCAAAAATGAAAAAACAGCTGTTGGGTAAAAATGGCACCAGGAAGAAAAGGTACAGATGGGATTTGGGGCTTGCACAAAAGGGGCTGTCTGCTAAGGCAGGAGATTCCCTCAGGTATGGAACAAACTCTTCACTCAGGCTCCTTTTGCAGCCAAAACAAGAACTCAGCTGAATTTCAGGCTTGCTTTAATGCTGCTTTGCTCAAGGAAAGCTGCAAAATTGCTCAGGTTACTAATCATGGAGCACAGCTTGGGGAAAAAAACAAACAAACAATAAAATGCAAGGATTGAGGTAGGAAGGATTCCCACTCTTAGAGTTCTCTCTGAAATCAACCTTGGGAAGCCAAGGGAATGAATCACACTTCAATTCCCTTCACAGGGCAGGCCAGTGGATGGGGGAATAGTGAAAGGCAGCATTAAAACCAGACTGACTTCAACAAGTGGACTGGAAAGGACTCTGTGTAGATTGATGCTTGAAGCTGCTGCTTCCTTTAAGGGCAGGATCTGGGATTTGTAGCTCTGGGGAGAGTTCATAGATTCATAGAATGGTTTGGGCTGGATGGGACCTTGAGGATCATCCAGTTCCAACTCCCCTGCCATGGGCAGGGACACCTCCCACAAACACCTCCAGAGCTGGGACATCAGTGATGAGAATCCAACCCTGCCTGCTAGCCCTGCTCCTGCAACAAAGAGGCCAGAAGTTTGTTGTTCTTGATTTTCTTCTTCTCACTTAATGGAGAGCATTCAGCTCTGGGCTGTTTTCTCACATTCTCAGCTTAAAACAACCAATCATTAACTTGATTTCTTTTGGAAGAAGAAATCCAAAGCTATCAAAAGCTGTGCACTTTAAATAATGAGTCAAGCATGGCCTGTTTAATTCCTGGGAGAGTCAGGGAGATAATTCAAGGCATTTCAGGCAAAAGAAAATGTCCACCACCAATCTGAAAATCCAAGGAAGTCAAGTGAAAAAAAAAATTAAAATAATCAAAAAGGCTACTCAGTAATAAGCATAGATACATAGAGATTGGCAATAATAATCCATGCCTTCTGCTCATTCCTGACATGAGCAGGGCCTTGGGAATTCATGGATCTAACCAGCAGGAGGAAATGCCTGCAGGATCAGGCAGCAGTATTTACTTCTGCTCTTTTTGGAGGGTCATAGAATCATTAAGGTTGGGAAAGACCTTTAAGATCATCACAGTGCACCCATAACACTGCTCTGGTGAGACCACACCTGGAGCTCTGTGTCCAGTTCTGGAGCCCCTATTGCAGGAAAGATCTGGAGATGCTGGAAGGTGTTCAGAGAAGGACCATGAGGATGAGCAGAGGGCTGGAGCTGCTCTGCTATGGGGACAGCCTGAGAGAGTTGGGGTTGTGCAGTCTGGAGAAGAGAAGGCTCCCAGGAGACCTTATTGTGACCTTCTAGTACCTGAGGGGGGCTACAGGAAAGCTGGGGAGGGACTTTTGTAGGGTGTTAGGTAGTGATGGGACTGGGGGGAATGGATCCAAGCTAGAGGAGAGGAGATTTAGATTAGACATTAGGAAGAAATTCTTCCCCATGAGGGTGGTGAGACACTGGCACAGGTTGCCCAGGGAGGTGGTGGAAGTTTCATTCCTGGAGGTTTTTAAGGCCAGGCTGGAGGTGGGTCTGGGCAACCTGCTCTAGTGTGAGGTGTGGCAGGGGGGTTGGAACTGGATGATCCTTGAGGTCCCTTCCAAGCCTGACAATTCTATGATTCTGTGCTAGCCCAGCTCCCAGCAGTTTGGAGGGGTTGGGGTGCAGTGAGGAGGAAAACATCACAGGAGAAAAGCACCACAGTCCTGGGAAGGTCATCTAAATAAATCATAACCAATGAGGCATCTGCCATTAAAAATAAATCATCATCATCACTTTGGCACTATCCAATTTCCCCTGAAATTAGATTCCAGATATGACACCAGATCCAATCTTTTCCTGTCAGCATTGATGCTGCGCCCATGTCTCTGGTGGAAAGCTCAGTGTGCAGCAGCAATCAGATGCAGCAAAGGGGCTGCCTGGCAAGGTGTTCCTCATGCTGGGTTCCCCTTCCTGCTGGCATTTCTGATGTACAAAATAGAAACTGAACAACTCACTCCTACTCATGTGCTTTTTTTTTTTTTTTTTTTTGCAAGAAAGGGCTTTGCTCACACAAGGAATTCTGGTCTGGTTATTATTATGTTTAACTTGTGAACACAATTAGTAGAAAAGTAATAGAATCATAGAATCATTGAATGGCTGGAAGGGACCTCAGAGCTCATCTCCTCCAACCTCCTGCCATGGGCAGGGACACCTCTCAGCTAGACTCAGCTGCTCAAAGCTTCATTCAGCCTGGCCCTGAACACCAACCAGGCAGGAGGCAGCCACAGCTTCCCTGGGCAGCCTGTGCCAGAGTCTCACCACCTCCTACTCAAGAACTTCTTCTTCAGCTCCACTCTAACCTTGCTCTGCCTCAGCTTCAAACCATTCCCCCTTGGCCTGTCTCAGACACCCTCAGGAAAAGTTCCTCTGCAGCCTTCCTGCAGGGTCCCTTCAGGTCCTGGCAGGCAGCTCTGAGGTCCCCCTGGAGCCTTCTCCTCTCCAGGCTGCACACCCCCAGCTCCCTCAGCCTGTGCTCACAGCAGAGCTGCTCCAGCCCTTGCATCACCTTTGGGGCCTCCTCTGGACTCTCTCCAGCAGCTCTGAGTCCTTCTCCTGCTGGGGACACCAGAACTGGAGGCAGGATTGGAGGTGAGGTCAGAGCAGATCCCAGGGGCAGAATCCCCTCTCCTGCCCTCTGCCCACACTGCTCTGGCTGCAGCCCAGCACACAGCTGCCTGAGGGCTGCAGGAGGGCACTGCTGGCTCCTGGGGAGCTGCTCAGCACCCAACACCCCCAAGACTCTTTCTTCAGAGCTGTTCTCAACCCACTCTGCACCCAGCCTGGATTTGTGCTTGGGACTGGCCCAATTCAGATGCAGGACCTTGCACTGTGACTTGTTGAACCTCATGCAGCTGGCACTGGCCCATGTCTCAAGCCTGTCAAGATCCTTCTGGATGGCATTCATCACACTGCACCAAAGGCTGTCAATCCCAGAATTTCAGAGCCACTTAATAATTTGATCTTAATCAAAATGTTTCCTTGGAGTCATTTTTCCTCACCCCACTGCTCAGCTGTGCTGGCTGCCAGCCCCTGCCTCATACCAATCCTTTAAGGCAATGTTGTCAATATCATTGTTTTGCCACTTCATCTCCTTTACCTGCTCCCTCCTGTCCTTCTTGCAAGTTTCTTGTTTCCTTTGCAATTACATTTTGCTGAGCCACAGCCAAGGGTTCTGTGAGAGGTGGTAAATTCAGTCTGATCTCTTGCTGGTGTTCACAGAACCAGCATCTGAAGGGGTCCCTTTCTCAGCTGCAGGGCAGGCTCACTTACAATAAGGATGCTTCCACTTTTAAACCAGGTGTAAAAGGGGAGCAGAACTTGAGCAGAGCTTGAGGAGGGCAGATTTAGACTGGATATTAGCAAGGAATTTTTTCCAGTGAGGATGGGGAGACACTGGCACAGGTTGCCCAGGGAGGCTGTGGCTACCTCTTCCCTGGAGGTGTTCAAGGCCAGGCTGGATGAAGCCTTGAGCAGCCTGTTCTGTTGGAAGGTGTCCCTGCCCATGGCAGGGGTTGGAGCTGGATGATCTCTCAAGTCTCTTCCAACCCAACCCATTCCATGAATCTATCTCTCTCTCTGTTACCCTGAGTGGGCTCCAGGGGTGAGGATTTCCCCTCTGGTCCCTCCCTCTTTTAACTGCTGCTTTAGGCTGTAGGGTTGGAGGTTTAGTTTGGTGTAAAGCAGCATGAGTGACACTTCACAGCTGCAGGGTTTTTGGTGACGCTGCAATCAATCAGCTTCTGTAAAGCAGGACAAATAAAGCACTCCCAAACTCTGTGACAGGTGGAGGAGGACCCAGGATGTTTGCCTTGCTTGCTTGTGTGGTGCTCCCAGGGGCTGTGCTTTGTTTAGAGCTTGGTATGAAGAAGCCTCACTGTGCCTCTAGATGGGGGCCCTTTTCCATTTGCATAATCTTCTCATGGGACTCCAGCTACTCATTTGGTGATTAATTATCCATATTGCACACTGTTTATTTGACCATGCCTAGATTAATTTCTCTTTCCAAGGTAAATCACATTTAGATGTGAATTTGCATATCTTGATTACATTTTAATGCTTTGCCTATCATTGTTCCTTCCCTGGGTACCTCATCAGATTAGAGAAGAGTGCTCAAGCAAAGAATGATGGAATGTCTGAAATGACTTTGGCTAGCACTGGACAGACCATGCAGATGACTCCCTGTTAATGGAAAATCATAGAATCATAGACTCATATAGAGTTGGTTTGGTTGGAAAAGACCTCTAAGATGTGTTGGGTTTACTGTCAAGAAGGTGGGGACACCTAGACTGCAGGTCCTTTGCTCCCTGGAGGAGTACTGCATCCAGTTCTGGTGCCCCCAGCATAAGGACATGGAACTGTTGGAGCAGGTCCAGAGGAGGCCACAAAAATGATCAGAGGGATGGAGAACCTCCCCTATGGGGACAGGCTGAGGGAGTCAGGGCTGCTCAGCCTGCAGAAGAGAAGGATCTGGGGACACCTTAGAGCAGCCTTCCTAAAGGGGCTCCAGGAGAGCTGGGCAGGGACTTTGGACAAGGGCTGGGAGTGACAGGACAAGAGGGAATGGATTGAAGCTGGAGGAGGGGAGACTGAGTCTGGAGATTAGGAAGGAATTCAAGGAATTCTTTCCAGTGAGGGTGGGGAGACACTGGAGCAGGTGCCCAGGGAGGCTGTGGATGTTCCCTCCCTGGAGGTGTTCAAGGCCAGGCTGGATGAGACCTTGAGCAAGCTGTGCTGGTGGGAGGTGTCCCTGTCCATGGCAGGAGGGTTGGAACTGGATGAGCTTTGAGGTCCCTTCCAACCCAACCCATTCTGTGATCTGCACACTGACTTACAGACATCATTAACACCAATTCTCTGTGATCTCTTCTAAGTGCTCTTCCACCACCACTTGCATCCAGGAAAAGAAAGCTAACAAGGAAAATGACAGCTGTTGGAACTTCCTTAACCCAAACATCTTTTTTGGAGGGGATTTTGTTTTTTAATTTGAGGGGTTTTTTGGGGGTGCCTTCAGAGCATTTTAACACCAGGTGAAAGCCAATGTCTCCTACTCACAAAAACCTTCCATCATGTCAAAATATCAGGAGGGTGACCCTGAAAAACACAGCCCTGTTACAATCAGCCTGATCATTCCCACGAGGGAAGTGATTCACACATGTGAGTGTTTGGAGACCCTTGATCTGGGCTTTTCTGGGAAGACAACACAGTTGTCACGATTGCACAATATAAACAGACCCTGTTAAAAGCCTCTGATTAACAACACAGACTTCCTGGGATCAAAAACAAAGCATCATAAATGTTCATGGCTGTCACACATCAACAAAAAACAAACAAAGAAAAGGTAGCTTCACGTTCATGTAAGCTGTGCACATTTGTTGTTGGAAGTCCAAGCTCCTGGGCTGCAGGCCCTTCTCAAGAGCTTTCTGCCAACACAGGCACACAAATATCAGCATCAGTTTGAGCTTTCTTGGAAAAACAAACTGGGGTTGGTTGCACAATGAAGATGAAAAAAAAAACAAAAAAGAAAAAGAAAAGGGAAAAGTAGAAGAAAAAGAAAAAGGAAAAGGAAAGAAGAAGGAAAAGAAGAAGAAAAAGAAAAGGGAAGAGAAAAAGGAAAAGAAGATGAAAAAGGAAAAGGAAAGAAAAGGAAAGAAAAAGGAAAAGGAAGAGAAAAAGGAAAAGAAGAAGAAAAAGGAAGAGAAAAAGAAAAAAGAAAAAGAAACAGAAAAAGAAAAAGAAGGAAAAGAAAAAGGAAAAGAAAAAGGAAAAGAAAAAGGAAAAGAAAAAGGAAAAGAAAAAGGAAAAGAAAAAGGAAAAGGAAAAGGAAAAGAAAAAGGAAAAGAAAAAGAAAAAGAAAAAGAAAAAGAAAAAGAAAAAGAAAAAGAAAAAGAAAAAGAAAAAAGAAAAAGAAAAAGTAAAAGAAAAAGAAAAAGAAAAAATAAGAAAAAGAAAAAGAAAAAGAAAAACAAAAAAAATAAATAAAAAAAAAAATAAAAGAAAAAGAAAAAGAAAAAGAAAAAGAAAAAGAAAAAGAAAAAGAAAAAGAAAAAGAAAAAGAAAGAAAAAGAAATGCCTTGAGCAACCTGGGCTGGTGGGAGGTGTCCCTGCCCATGGCAGGGGGGTTGGAACTGGATGAGCTTTGAGGTCCTTTCCAACCCAACCTATTCTGTGATCTGTACACTGACTTACAGACATCATTACACCAATCCTCTGTGATCTCTTCTAAGTGCTCTTCCACCACCGCTTGGTTCACCTTCCATGGTCCCTCAGCCTGATGGGCTGAGTGTGTAAAGAGGAAAGGGTGGAACGGCACTGATGTGAGACAACCTTAGGATTTAATTTAATGATAAGTAAGTAAATAAATAAATAAATAAAAAGTGAAGCCAGTATTTAATTACCAAACTGATGCATTTCATCAGCTCTACACAACAACTAATCAGATTTTTTATGATGAAAAATGAGGCAAATCCATCAGGTTGAGTTCTGAGAAGGCTGGAAAATGACAAGTCCTGCTCCCTTGTGCTTGACTGTTTCACAGTGGTCCTTGTTGACTAATTTTATGCTTAAGGAGGGTCCATCCATTCCATTTGTTAGCCACTCTCCTTTCATGGAAATCAGCACAGTCTCAGGTGTAAATGTAAAGTGTCTTTCACACAATTTAGATCTTGGGGGGCGGGGGGAGGAAGAAATAGATCAATTGTAGCTTCAAGACTGAGAAAACCTTCTTTAGGATGATGGATTTTCAACAGATTCAGATGGATCCATCTGTTGCAAAAAGAAGAAGCTGTGCCAGGGAATTCATGGCTTTCACCTACCTGCAAGAACCAGAAAGAATAATTAGAATAACCTGTTAAGAACTGCTTGGTAGCCAGGAACCATGGAATCATAGAATGGGAGGGGTTGGAAGGGACCTCTAGAGATCATCCAGTCCAACCCCTCTGCCAGAGCAGGAGCACCCAGGGCAGGTCACACAGGAATCCAGGTGGGTGTGGGAAAATCTCCAGAGCAGGAGACTCCACAGTCTCTCTGTGCAGCCTGCTCCAGGGCTCCAGCACCCTCATAACAAAGAAGTTTCTCCTCATGTTGAGGTGGAAGCTCCTGGGTTCCAGTTTGTGTCCATTGCCCCTTGTCCTCTCACAGGACACCACTGACAAGAGCCTGGCCCCTTCTTGCCCCCAATCCTCAGATATTTGTAACCATTGCTCAGATCCCCTCTCAGTCTTCTCCAGGCTGAATACCCCCAGGACTCTCAACCTTTCCTCATCACACAGATGTTGCAGTCCCTTCAGCATCCTCAGAGCCTCAGTGAGATTGCCTGAAGTAGTTTCCTGTTCCTCTTGACCTGGGGAGCCCAGAACTGGACACAGTACTGCAGCTGTGGCCTCCCAGGAAGCATGTCTGTCAGTCTGGTTGCCACTCTGAAGTGCAACACATAGACACCAGCAGCCACAGCATGCCCTGCCTGTGGCAGCTGTCATTAGTCAGGGAGTAATTGAGGGAGGTACACCTGAAGGCCTTCTGCCCAGTGGGGATTGGCAGGAATCATGTTTGGATTTTGGGAAATTCCCTCCTGTCAAGCTGCATTAGGCCCCAAGTTGTCAGCTTAGCTTATCCTGCATGGCAGCTGATCCAATGCCACAGTGACTGACACCCTGCAGACAGAGCAGTGATGTGCAGTGCAGCACAGTGGGACAGCAGAGCTGGGCTCTGGGGGCAGAAAAACACACACATTCCTCTAGGAATGGACAAGAGAACACACTGAAAGAGAATCAGAGAACTACTTTGGTTTGAAAAGAGCTCTAAGGTCATCCAGTCCAACCAGCAACCCAACACCACCATGGCCACAGGTTTCCGGAACACCTCCAGGGATGGGGACTCCACCACCTCCCTGGGCAGCCTGTGCCAATCCCTGACCACTCTTGTAGCAAAGAAATGCTTTGAGCTGGAAGGGACTTTTAGAGATCTTATAGTGCAACCCCCAGTATGTGCTAAAAACCAGTAAGGAGGTACAAATGGAGCAAAACTGCTCTTTGGAGCAAAGAATTTTTCTTCCTCTCCAACCTAACCCTCCCCTGGCACAATTTCAGGTCACTTCCTCTCCTTCTATCACCTGATCCTAGGGGGAAGAGCTCAACCTCCAGCTGACTGCTTTCTGGGAGCTGTAGAGAGCCATGAGGTGTCCCCTCAGCTTCTTCCTTTCCTGTCAGACAACACACTCTGCTACACTGTGCCTACAGCCTGCTTGATGTAACTAAGAAATCCTCCTCCAGCAGATCAGGTTTTTTGCAAATGGAATCATCCTGTGGCAGATGGAAATGATCTGTTCACCACAGCATCCCACCCCCACTGGTAACTGATCCTCTCAGATGTGTGAATTCATCCTCCCTGCAGGAGCAACCCAGGGCTGAGCCATGATATCATCCAAGGTTATCTCTCCGGAGGAGATGAAGCTGCCTGGCAGAATGCATTGATTGGTGAATATAGAGTGTTGACAAATGAATATATGAGCTCCTCAGATGAAAGGAAATTCAATTCACAGGATGAAGCACCACTTAGATAAACCTGAGGAAGAGATGGAAAGCAACAAGTCAGGAAATTCTGCAGTAAAAGGCAAGTTCTGTCTGTGGCTTCTCTGCCTTGTGGGAGTTTATGTCACCATAGTCATTATTCAGCTACAGTTCCAAGGTTTTTTTAATTTGTGACAAGAATAAGTCAAGGAGAATAAATGTAGAGTCCTGTAGCTGGGGAGGAGCTACCCCATGCACCAGGACAGAGTAGGGGTTGTCCTGCTGGAAAACAGCTCCATGAGAAGGACCTTGAGGTCCTGGTGGACTAGAAGTTCTCCATGGGACAGCAATGTGCCCTTGTGGCCAAGAAAGCCAAGGGTATCCTGAGGTGCATCAAGAAGAGTGTGGCAGCAGGTCAAGGGAGGTTCTCCTGCCCCTCTACTCTGCCCTGGGGAGACCACATCTGGGATCTGGGGATATGGGTGGGAAGGAACCTCTGGAGATCATCCAGTCCAACCCCCCTGCCAAAGCAGGATCACCTAGGGCAGGTCGCACAGGAACACATCCAGGTAGGTCTTGAAGGTCTCTAGAGAAAGAGACTCCACAAACTCTCTGGGCAGCCTGCTCCAGGGCTCCAGCACCCTCATAACAAAGAATTTTTTACTCATGTCCCTCTAGCCTGGATGAGATGGGTGCTGCATCTTTGGAAGAGTCTCCAGAGAAGGAGAACCAAAGAACCATACAATCACAGAATCACAGAATCAGAGAATCCAGAATCAGAGAATCACAGAATCAGAGAATCCATCAGGTTGGAAAGGATCCTCAAAGGCCATCTTGTCCTTCCCCCAAGGAGACTCCACAACCTCTTTGAGCAGTCTCTTCCTGTGCTCAAATCAGTTCCTCCTTTAGGAAACTACTCCAGACTGTGCCCACAGGGAACATTAACCCAAGCTTGCTACCTGCTGGGTGACAGAAGTGCCTGAGTGTCCCTTCTGAATCCAGTGCAAAGAGATTCAAACCATGGCAGTGCCGACGTGGCTCTGATCCTATAAATAGGTTGAGCATTACTCACTTGAAGCAGTTCAGCAGAGAGAGACAAATCTGGGTCAGCAGGCTCTTAAATGAACTGTACCAACTCTGGAAGCATCAAGCTTCATTTCTCAGCTAATGAGCATAGGTTGTTTGGCTTGAAGGTGGTGTTAAAGAATTGGCAAAATGCTCCTAACTGTCCTCCTTTTGTAGATAAATACTAAACGCCTTGTGACACTGAACTCCAAGAGCCTGCTAAGGACTGAGGGGAAAAAAAATCAGCAGCACATTGATTTCAAACTTCTCCAGATGCATGATCTGCCACTGCTTTGCCACATTTACCAGGGAGAAAGGTGATTAGAAGCTACTTATGGCAGAGATATTTGTAGCTACAAAGAGGATATTGTGACTAATGTGTGCTAAGGAGATCTGTGCTACTAAAGTGCAGAATGTGAAGAGAAGGTTTATCAAATCCATAAAAGGAAAAAGGACCAGAATCAGGGATTCACAGAATGGGTTTTGTTGGAAGGGACCTTAAGGATCATCCAGTTCCAAACCCCCTGCCATGGGCAGGGACACCTCCCACCAGCCCAGGTTGATCAAGGCTCCATCCAACTTGGCCTTGAATGCCTCCATGAAGGAAGCATCCAGAACCTCCCTGAGCAACCTATGCCAGTGTCTCCCCACCCTCACTGGAAAGAATTTCTTCTCCAGTCCAAATCTCCCTTCTTCCAGCTCAAAGCCATTGCCCCTCATGCCCTCTCATTGGGGAGCATCCAAAGTCCCTACCCAGCTCTCCTGTAGCCCCTTCAGGTACTGGAAGGCTGCTTTAAGGTCTCCTTGGAGCCTTCTCTTCTCCAGGCTGAACAGCCCCAGCTCTCTCAGCCTGTCCCCAACAGCAAAGCTTCTCCAGCCCTCTGAACATCTTCATGACCCTCCTCTGGACCTGCTCCAGCATTCCATGACCTTTGGCCTTTAGCCCTTTGCAGGACATGTGGGTGCTGTCATGCAGCTCCATGTGAGTAGGTGGCACTCAGGTGAGGGCTCTGGGGGCAGCCTTGTGCCCTGCTGCCACCTCGTTGCCCTGACTGGCCAGCCCTAGCCACACTGTGGCTCTTTGTGTTGGGCTGCTGAGAGTCCCATCTGTATCCACCTGGAAAAATGTCTCAGCACTCAAGGCCAACACAAAAGCAGACTGGAGGAACACGATCTTTTTGGGGACTGAAGTTTTGGGTTGGCACAGAATTAGAACACATTTGAGATTTGGCTGCAAGTCAGCAACCAACATAGTAACTCCTGACATGGATCCCGTTATAGCCTGCTCCCAGCAACAAAAATCTCACTAGCCTTGACTGGAAAAGGCAACAGCTCTCAGGATTGTTGCTTAATTCAGCACAAGATGACCTTGCCTCACAATCTCTGAGGAGGAACAACATATTTCTGTTGAGGCACCCAGAGCAGAAGTGCCTACTGGCCAGGCCAATATTTTCCAAGCCAGCCTGGCTTAAAGCATAAATCAATGACAAATCAAATCAACAGCTCCCTTTGTTGTGTAAAAGTGGAATGGAAAAGCAAGCAGCCCAACTGATCACTGCTCTGCTCAGTCTCTCTGGAGTCATTATGCCTGAGGAAAAAAAGAAAAACCCCAGCAAAGCTAGAGTTGCATAATGCCCTTCAGGGAATGCTGCTTGCAAAGAAAGATCTGAATCACTGCTGCTTTACTACCTGTGTGCTGGAACATTAGCTTTAAAATCTTGGTGAACAGTTAAACAACACCCTTGAGGGTTTGGGGTTTTGTTTGTTTGCTTGTTTGTTTTAACCCTAATCTGAGATAGAGCTTTTTTTTTTTTTTTCCTTTCTTTTTAATTATTGTTGTGTGGTAAAAGAAGCTGAGAAGGATAAATCAAAAGGAAAGAGGAGGAAAGTTGGATTTGAAGAATGAGGCAGGAAGAAATAGGGCCCTGTTCCTCTAGGAGTGACTTGGCTTATACATTATAAAGGTAGGAATCAGGTTGGGATTTTTTTTTCTTTTGTTTATTGGCATGATCCCATGAAAAAGAGAAAAAAAAACCAAACAACAAAAAGGACTCAAAATAGTGCTGGCCTATGTTTAGAGACATCAGTTTGGTTTTGCCTTCTATGGAAAAGCTGAGCAGAAGGGGAGGATCCTGGCTGCTGTCATTGAAGTGGTTTCAGTCCAAGTGAATAAGAAGCACAGCTGCCAGAAATGAAGCCTTGCTGGCAAAAGTGTAAAGCCCAACTATTCATTTCCTCATTAAAATGAGGCTTTGCTGCTAGTGGATGCAAATAGTCTGGGAGGTTCATTTCTCCCTGCCTGGAGAAACTGACAGTGGGAAACACCATTCCTGCTTCAGAGGCACAACAAATAAAGCAAAGGTTCAATCCCCACACCACAGAGGTTGTGATGGTGCTGATCCACAGTCCACTGGCACTGCCCTGGGGCCAAACCTTGGGAAGTTCTCAGTAGTATCCCCAGCAGAAATGCTACACATGCAAAGGATTCCCCAGCAAAATGCTAGAAATGCAAAGGATGCCTCAGCAAAATGCTAGAAATGCAAAGGGTTCCTCAGCAAAATGCTAGAAATGCAAAGGGTTCCTCAGCAAAATGCTAGAAATGGAAAGGATGCCTCAGCAAAATGCTAGAAATGCAAAGGGTTCCTCAGCAAAATGCTAGAAATGCAAAGGGTTCCTCAGCAAAATGCTACAAATGCAAAGGGTTCCTCAGCAAAATGCTACAAATGCAAAGGGTTCCTCAGCAAAATGCTAGAAATGCAAAGGGTTCCTCAGCAAAATGCTACAAATGCAAAGGATGCCTTAGCAAAATGCTAGAAATGCAAAGGGTTCCTCAGCAAAATGCTAGAAATGCAAAGGGTTCCTCAGCAAAATGCTAGAAATGCAAAGGGTTCCTCAGCAAAATGCTAGAAATGCAAAGGATGCCTTAGCAAAATGCTAGAAATGCAAAGGGTTCCTCAGCAAAATGCTAGAAATGCAAAGGGTTCCTCAGCAAAATGCTAGAAATGGAAAGGATGCCTCAGCAAAATGCTAGAAATGCAAAGGGTTCCTCAGCAAAATGCTACAAATGCAAAGGGTTCCTCAGCAAAATGCTACAAATGCAAAGGGTTCCTCAGCAAAATGCTACAAATGCAAAGGGTTCCTCAGCAAAATGCTACAAATGCAAAGGATGCCTTAGCAAAATGCTAGAAATGCAAAGGGTTCCTCAGCAAAATGCTAGAAATGCAAAGGGTTCCTCAGCAAAATGCTAGAAATGCAAAGGGTTCCTCAGCAAAATGCTAGAAATGCAAAGGATGCCTTAGCAAAATGCTAGAAATGCAAAGGGTTCCTCAGCAAAATGCTAGAAATGCAAAGGGTTCCTCAGCAAAATGCTAGAAATGCAAAGGATGCCTCAGCAAAATGCTAGAAATGCAAAGGGTTCCTCAGCAAAATGCTAGAAATGCAAAGGGTTCCTCAGCAAAATGCTAGAAATGCAAAGGATGCCTTAGCAAAATGCTAGAAATGCAAAGGGTTCCTCAGCAAAATGCTAGAAATGCAAAGGGTTCCTCAGCAAAATGCTAGAAATGCAAAGGATGCCTCAGCAAAATGCTAGAAATGCAAAGGGTTCCTCAGCAAAATGCTACAAATGCAAAGGGTGCCTCAGCAAAATGCTAGAAATGCAAAGGGTTCCTCAGCAAAATGCTAGAAATGCAAAGGGTGCCTCAGCAGAAGATTAAACTGGCTTATTATTATTATTATTATTAAGGAAAAATCTTTTATTCATAGATTCATAGAATGGGCTGAGTTGGAAGGGACCTTAAAGCTCATCCAGTTCCCACCTCCCACCAGCCCAGGTTGCTCAGGACCTCATCCAGCCTGGTCTTGAACGCCTCCAGGGAGGAGACATCCACAACCTCCTTGGGCAACCTGTTCCAGTGTCTCCCCACCCTCACTGGAAAGAATTTCCTCCTAACACCTACCCTAAATCTGCCCTCCACAAGCTTCAAGCCAGCACTGGCCAAGGCAGCTGAAGGTTAATCTCTGCTTTTGGTCTACAGTAAGCCTCACAGGGGTGATCTTTATGCACTGGTGAGGTGCATTGCATGCCTGATCATGGGCCTTCATAACCAGGGTAAAGTTGAAGCCAGCCCAAAGCATTCTCAGGGTTTGTTGAGTCCCAGAGATGTCCCTGCTGGGACCTGCTGGCCTCACTTCAAAGAGAAGCTGCTGCTGCCCTCCCACAAGCCAGCTCCCAGGGGGCACAAGCAGCTGGGCTTAGTTAAACAGTTGCCAAGCACAAGTCATCTTCTTGCTCTGCTGGGCAAGAGGTTGCTCTAAATATTATTTCCACTACTTATTTAAGTCTACTCAAAGGGCAAACTGTTCTCTTGAGAGTAATGCTTTGGCTCAGCTGGTCAGTGAGTGCTGTGTTGGGGCTGTGGCTGGCCTGTCTTAAGTCACAGTTATCATCTAGGCTCCCATTCATGAAGCCTACAGATGGCCTTCTTTTATTTTGATGTCTGTGGAAAGGGATGAAATGCTTCTCTGATTACAGTATCACAGTATCACAGCACATTAGAGCTTGGAAGGGACCTCCAGAGATCATCCAGTCCAACCCCCCTGCCAGAGCAGCATCACCCAGGGCAGCTCACACAGGAATGCATCCAGGAGGGTTCTGAATGTGTCCACAGGAGGATACTCCACAATCCCCCTGGGCAGCCTGCTCCAGGGCTCCAGCAACCTCACACCAAAGAAGTTTGTCCTCATGTTGAGCTGAAACCTTCTCTGTTCAAGCTTGAACCTTACTGTGAACCACCCAAAAGAGCCTGGCCCCCTCCACTTGACACCCACCCCTCAGATATTGATAGATATTGATCAGATCTCCTCTCAGTCTTCTCTTCTCCAGACTAAACAGCCCCAGGGCTCTCAATCTCTCTTCACAGGGGAGATGCTCAAGTCCCCTCATCATCCTCTTGGCTATCTTGGATTCCCTCCAGCAGGTCTCTGTTTCTCTTGAACTGGGGAGCCCCAAACTGGACACAGGATTGCAGCGGTGGTCTCAGCAGGGCAGAGCAGAAGGGCAGGAGAACCTCCCTAGCCCTGCTGGCCACACTTTTCTTGCTGCACCCCAGAATGCCATTGGCTCTCTTTGCCACAGGAGCACATTGCTGTCCCATGCAGAACGTGTTGCTCACCAGCACTCCAAAGTCTTTCTCCATGGAGCTGCTTTCCAGCAGGACAGCCTCCAACCTGTCCTGGTGCCTGCTGTGATTCCTCCCCAGATGCAGGACCCTGCACTTGTCCTTATTGACCTTCATGAGCTTTGCCTGCACCCAGCTCTCAGCCTGTCCAGATCTCATTGGATGAATTCAGAGACCTCCAAATAATTTATACAGCAGTGCTTAACCCTTTTAAAGTCAACTTCACAGTATATAAAAATGTCTTTTCATGCTTTTGGAAAGTTAGAACAAGAAAATCATCATCTCATGGGAAGAATGCTGTCCAGTGAAGATTGATTTAAAAGTTCTGTGTTGTGAAGAGAGGCTTTTATTTATGTCAGTTGGAGTTAAAGACTCCTAACAGACTGTTCCGTTTATCTGGGGCTTGGCCAGAGATGTGGATTTCACTCAGTGGAAAAATCCCAGCATGTGGGATCCCAAACACACTAATTAGGGCCTCAAGTTGTGCCAGGGGAGCTTCAGGTTGGATATCAGGAAACATTTCTTCCCAGCAAGGGTTCTCAGGCACTAGCACAGGCTGCCCAGGGAGGTGGTGGAGGTCCCATCCCTGGAGGAATTTGAAAGGGTGCATGGACGTGGTCCTGAGGGTTGTGGTTTAGTGGCAGTGGCTCAGCAGCAGGGGTGAGGTTGTGAGCTCCAGGTGAGTGGTTGGGCTTGAAGATCTTAAAGGTCTCTTCCAATCTCAACAGTTCTATGACTCTATGGTTCTGTAATTTCTGGGTCAGTTTTCTTCACACCCAGGTGGAGCAGAGTTCTGGCTGGCAAGCTACACATTCCTCACCTGGGATAATTCTCCAAAGGAGAACCAAAGGAACTGTGGATATTTACACCAGTGGAGGATCCCCAGCTGTGTTTTCCCTTGATGGTGCATTTGAGCAAAACAAAGGATGAAAATGTTTATACTCTACAGAAGACCCTGGATCCTGCTTTCTCCCTTGATAGCAGTTCTGGTCTTAAAATAGCTACAGCCCCAGCACCCTGAGCTTTAACAGAGATGGAAGTTTGAATTAGCTGCTTGATTTATTGCAGAGTCTTTTTCTTAGGTGTCTCAGTTGCACTCAATGATCTCCAGAGGTCCTTTCCAACCCCATTCTGTGATTCTATGATTCCTGCTTCCATGCAGTTCTGGTGCCCCCAGAACAAGGACAGGGAGTTGCTGGAGCAGGTCCAAGGGAGGGACACAAAGATGATCAGAGGGATGGAGAACCTGTCCTACAGGGATAGGCTGAGAGAGTTGGGGCTGTTCAGTCTGGAGAAGAGAAGACTCCAGTAGCTGAAGGGGCTCCAGGAGAACTGGGGAGGGACTTTGGACAAGGACTTGTGGTGACAGGATGAGGGGCAATGGATTGAAGTTTGAGGAGGGCATATTTAGATTGGAGATTAGGAAGAAATTCTTTCCAGTGAGGGTGGGGAGACGCTGGCACAGGTTGCCCAGGGAGGCTGTGGATGTCCCCTCCCTGGAGGTGTTCAGGGCCAGGCTGGATGAGGCCTTGAGCAAGCTGGGCTGGTGGGAGGTGTCCCTGCCCATGGCAGGGGGTTGGAACTGGATGAGCTTTAAGGTCCCTTCCAACTCAAGCCATTCTATGGATCTATGAATCTGTTTAGTTTTGGTGACACTCAGTGACATGTTGGCAGCAGGGGACATTACTCAAGGATCCAAAGCAAAAGCTGTTTATTACCTCTTGGCAGATCAGTGTCAGAATACTCAAAGAGACATTTCACAGGTTTGAGAGCAAGCTGAGGAATCATCATGCATGCAATCTGCCTACCTCCTGCTCCTTCTGGGAAGGGCAGAAGGCAATATGTGGAAGGCAGGTGTCTCCAAAAGAAGTGTGGGGAGGGAAAGCCCTAGATAAATGAATCTCTTTTAGAGACAAACTAATTGCTTCATTTAATCTGTGTCATTCCATCACTGACCTTCCCATTTCTCCACGCTTGCCTTTGACCATCAAAGAGCATTTGGTAATAGTCACATGTTGTTTAGAGTTGATTAAAAGCACTAATAAGTTCAGCCATGAGAGTTTCTATTGACATTTAGCCAGCAAAGAACAGCCTGCAGAATGCCATCAGCTGCAAGCACTAGTGCAGGGTATTGATAGCAGCCCTGGAACACAGACTGAGAAATCAAGCTGTTGCTTTAGTGACTGATGCCTCCTTGTTTTGCAGCTTTCACTGTCCTCAACTGTGCTAATTATATTAGTGATTGCTCTGGTGCTTGGATGTGTTTGTGCTGAGTGGGTTTGTGGCTTCATAAATCAGCATCAAGCTTTTGAAAAGTCTTCACTCAAAGGGAAAAAAAACAAACAACAAACTTGTAGTAAAATGATGCCCTTAAGTTCCAGCAGAAAGTGCTCAAGAGGGAGAATTGGTCTTGATTTTTGTCACTGTTCCTGTCATGGACACAGGTCGAAAATAGGAGTGGAAGGATTGGTGGAACCACTGGATGCAGATCCCAATTAGGAGTGGAAGAAGTGGTGAAACCATTGGATGCAGATCCCAATTAGGAGTGGAATAAGTGGTGAAACCACTGGATGCAGATTCCAATTGGGAGTGGAGGAAGTGGTGGAACCACTGGATGCAGATCCCAATTAGGAGTGGAAGAAGTGGTGGAACCACTGCCTCCCAGCCACTGAACTTCTTAAAAGTAAAAGCAACTGAAATCAGCACCAACCAAAGGTTGGCACTGATGATCTCAAAAGTCTCTTCCAACCTTGGTGCCTGCATGCTCTAACTCAGGTCCCTCCAACACAGTTGACTTCATCTGGCATTGATCAGTGCAACAGGAAGCACATCTGGGTGCCTGGCTCTTTCACTTCCTGAGGTGGGTTCCCACTGAGATTCTCATGGATCTCTGTTGCCACAGATTTCTAAGACTTGAAGAAGAGGAGGCTCAGGGGAGACCTTATTGCCGTCTACAACTGCCTGAAGAGAGGCTGCAGCCAGATGGGGGTTGGTCTCTTCTCCCAGGCAACCAGCACCAGGACAAGAGGACACAGTCTCAAGCTGTGCCAGGGGAGGTTTGGGCTGGATATTAGGAAGAAATTCTTCCCAGACAGAGAGATTGGCCATTGGGATGTGCTGCCCAGGGAGGTAGTGGAGTCACCATCCCTGGAAGGGTTCAAAATAAGTCTGGATGAGGGACTCAGTACCATGGGTTAGTTGATCAGATGGTGTTCGGTGCTAGGTTGGACTTGATGATCTTGAAGGTCTTTTCCAACCTGGTTAATTCTGTGATTCTGTGAAGCTCAGAGACTTCTTGTTATCATCAGAGCCAGAGGACAGTTAGAAGAGCCAGCAGCCTTGGATGCTTGCATTTGATTCACAGCTGAATCATTTCTGTGCCCTGAGACTCTGAGTAAGTCATTGGGGTTGGAACCAGATGGTCGTCAAGGTCCCTTCCAACTCAAACCATTCCATGATTTCCTGTCCAGCAAGGATGTAAGGATTAATATTAAATATGGAATATCCAGGAGTGGTGATAAATTCCAAGGGACTCTGAAGAGTCATTCTAAGCAAGTCCAAAATAAGAGTGAATGAGTCAGGAATGGTAGCAGCAGAAAAAACAACTCATTCAGATTTAGCCTAATACATGGAAAAGTAATTTCTCCTTGTGGGATTTTGGAATGTGCAGGTAAATTTGTGCTATTTAATTTCCAGAATCCTGGAGCAACAGACAATAAAGCTGCAAAGATGGAAAAGAACGGACATACAGCATTCAAAGAAAACAAGCTGGATCCAGGGAGAAAATAAAAATGGTAGGAGGGGGGGAAAGGGACAATGCACAGCTGCTCAGAAAAGTCACAACCAAAACTGTGCTGGGATTAAAGAGGTGAGGCAGCTACTTGGGTCATAGATTGATAGAATAGGTTGGTTTGGAAGGGACCTCAAAGCTCATCCAGTTCCAACCCCCTGCCATGGGCAGGGACATCTCTCACCAGCCCAGGTTGCTCAAGGTCTCATCCAGCCTGGCCCTGAACACCTCCAGGGAGAGGACATCCACAGCCTTCCTGGGCAACCTGTGCCAGTGTCTCCCCACCCTCACTGGAAATAATTTCTTCCATATCTCCAGTCTCAATCTGTCCTCCTCCAGATTCAATCCATTCCTTCTCATCCTGTCACCCCCAGCCCTTGTCACAAGTCCCTCCCCAGCTCTCCTGTAGCCCCCTTCAGCTACTGGAAGGCTGCTGTAAGGTCTCCTTGGAGCCTCTCTTTTCCAGGTTGAACAGCCCCAACTCTCTCAGCCTGTCACAGTAACAGAGGTTCCCCATCCCTTTGATCATCTTTGTGGCCCTCCTTTGGACCCACTCCAGCAGTTCCAGGTCCTTCTTGTGCTGGGGACACCAGAACTGGACAAAGTGCTGCAGGTGTCTCACAAGAGCAGACCAGAGAAGCAGAATCCCCTCCCTCACCCTTCTGGTCCTACTGCTTTGGATGCAGCCCAGGACACAGCTGGCTTGGTGCTTTTTTTATCAAGGCAACCATGTCCTGGGCTGCACCAAAAGTGAGGATAAGGAGCTCAGGGAGATGGTCTAACAGTTGTGTACAGGCAGATGTTAAGTTATGGTTGGATGACCTTAAAGTCTTTTTCCACAAGGTGATTCTCTGATCCTACTAATTAAGCCAGAGTTCTCTGAGTGTTAGTAAAAGCTAAAGCAGCAGATGTGCTCCAGCAGTCAAATTTCTCACAAACTGCATTACCCTTTCTAAAATAAAGCTGAAAAAAAAATTAAGAGCAGCTGACAAGTGGCATTTTACTTAAATGTAGGTCAAGGATCCATAAAAGGATTTTATTTCTTCCTTTGAGTGTGTGAGGCACTCAGAGTGATCTCTCCTTTTGTTTCTGGAATCTAGAGCTCTGACCTGGTTTCCTAGGGGCTGGTTTCCTCCTCCAGAGCAGAACTCCCTGCCCCAGGGTGGCATCACTGGTAGTACCAAGCCTGCTGAAGAGCTGCTGGGTGGTGAATCACAAAGCCTGCAGCATCCAGTTTCTTTCCTTGCTCCTTTGCATTGTTTTTCTGCAGTATGCAGAGCCTGGAGATAACTGCCCAGGAAAAAAAAAAAAAAGGAAAGAAAAAAAGAAAATACAACCAACTAAAACTCCTACTGCAGTCTGTGAGTCACTGATGTTATTTTGTCACAGTTTTACTCTCCAGTATCACCCCATGGCATCTGACTGATTTTTGTGTTGGTTTTGGTTTGGTTTTCTTTTTTTTCTCTTCATCAGCCTGTTCAGAAACCAAATGGGAAATTCAGGATGAGCCTCTTCTGACAAAAGCCTGCTCTGAACTTCAGTTTGCTTGACAAGGAATGAAGCCTGCAGAAAACAGTCACCAGCTGCACTGCTTCGAAGGAACTGGACCATGAGGATGCTTAGGGGACTTGAGCATCTCCCCTGTGAAGAGAGACTGAGAGCCCTGGGGCTGTTTAGTCTGGAGAAGAGAAGGCTGAGAGGGGATCTGATCTATGTCTATCAATAGCTGAGGGGTGGGTGTCAAGGGGAGGGGGCTCTTTTGGGTGGTGCACAGTGATCAGACAAGGAACAATGGGTTCAAACTTGAACAGAGAAGATTTCAACTCAACATGAGGAGAAACTTCCTTACAGTGAGGGTGACAGAGCCCTGGAGCAGGCTCCCCAGGGGGGTTGTGGAGTCTCCTTCTCTGGAGCCTTTCCAAGCCCACCTGGATGCATTCCTGTGCAGACTACCCTAAGTGATGCTGCTCTGGCAGGGGGGTTGGACCTGATGATCTCTTGAGGTCCCTTCCAACCTCTGATACGCTAACTGTGAGACTGTGAACCAATATCTGGAGCCAGGTTGAGTACTTCTCCTCCTAAAGAAGGGGTAGAGAATGGTTTGACAGTGCTCTGGGAATCTGCCCCGTGCTCTGGGCTTGCCAGACCACAGCACATTGCCCACTTTCCTCTTCTGTCCTTTGGCTGCTTCCCCAGAAAGTCCTTTTTCTGGGAACTGCAAGAGAAGGTAATTATATTTTCTTTAATGAGTAATTTCTCTATTGTGTCAGCTCTCCATAGGAGAGCTACTTGAGGCTCAGAAGACATTTAAGATCCTTGTAAATATTTGCAGGAAGCAAACTTAAACTCAGAATTCTTTTAATTTTTTTTTCTGGCAACATTATCTGGCTGTGGCTGGCAGGGGAGTCAAAGCCAGGTTCAGATGCATGGGAGCAGAGGGAGAGTTGAAAAGTCCCAGGCAGCTGAGTTTGCATATCTGAAGCACAGCTGGCTCCTGGGCCACCTTGGGAAAGTTTCTATCACAAGGAACTTGAGCTAGGGCTGAGCACACCACTGAGCACACCTCTGGTGAGAGGTAAATGGCCTGGACATAAATGATGATGAGGATGCTGCTGGAGGTGTGGGACAGAGGGTGCATGGGGTCCTCCAGGGACACTTGCTCCCTGCTACAGACTATGGAGGTCATCAGAATCTGTCCTCCACCAACCTGGGAAGTGCCCTTCCCAGACAGCTGGCAGGACATATGGGTACAGCTGAACTGCTCTTAGGCTCTGTGCTTGTCAGGCCATGGCCACGAGCTCCTGTGGCAGCAGAGGCTAATGCCACTGCTGAGATGGCCACAGCCAGCAGCATGTAGCACCAGTAGAGGAAGAGAGAGGTGAAAGGTTGCTCTACCTGCCACAAGGGAACTGGGTAGGTCCCTGCAAGGTGTGAGTGTTGTGCATCTGTTGACTGCAGCTGAGGTTCATGCCCCTGAAGTGGAGCAGCACATTTACAGCTGGCACAGTGACTGAGATTGTGAGCAAAGCCCTGAGTAACCTGAGCACAGCTGGACTTCCCCTGACCCACTGATGATCATAACCCCAGGAGGACAGAACCACAGAATGGCTCCAGCTGGAAGGGCTCTGAGAGACCATCCAGTTTCAACCCCCCTGCCATGGGCAGGGACACCTCCCACTAGATCAGGTTGCTCAAGGCCTCATTCAGCCTGCTCCTAAACTCTCCATAAGTGGGAATTTGTGGGCAATGGCAATTCTGGGAGTGTTTTGCCAAAGTTCAGTAAGAAGAGCAGAAAGTACCTGAGCAACCTGGTCTAGTGTGAAGTGTCCCAGCTCATGGCAGGGGGGTTGGAACTGGATGATCTTTAAGGTCCCTTCCAACCCAAATCCTTCTCTGAATCTATGAATCTGTACCTGGCAGCACCAAACTGCTCATCCGTCCCCAGATCTGTGGTAGTGTCTCAGCAGTAGCAGTGGGATTGTGAGCCCCAGGCTAGTGGTTGGACTTGATGATCCCAAAGGTCTCTTCCAACCTCAGTCTCTATGGTTCTGTGATCCCAAGGCAGCTGTGATTAGTGCCCAGTACTGCCCCATCCTGAGGGAATTACCAATGGACTGCAGCATTAATCCCACAAGCTGAGAGTCATTCTGTGCTCTCTGTGGCTCAGCAGCTCAACCTTGCTGTGAGATCTTTATTTTCTGTTTCTGCTACAAAAGCTTTTGGCCTAGTTTGGTGAGACCCTGGAACAGGTTGCCCAGGGAAGCTGTGGATGTCCCCTCCCTGTGTTTAAAGTCAGGCTGGATGAGACCTTGAGCAACCTGGGCTGGTGGGAGGTGTCCCTGCCCATGGCAGGGGGTTGGAACTGGATGAGCTTTGAGGTCCCTTCCAACCCAAACCATTCTATGAATTCATTTCCACTGATTAGAAACAATTGCTAGAATATTATTCACTAGGGCCACAGCAGGATCACTACCATGCATATAAACTGAAGATACTCAATAAAGGAATGAATAAATAATAGCTCCAAAGAGTATCAGCAGGTCTCACTGTGCTCAACAGCACCACAGTCACCCAGCAAACCTCTCTTCCTGCCACAATGTTCTTCATTTACCACCCAGGGGTCATCAAGAAGGATCTGAGAGATAATGGAGCAAATAGAGGGCAGGCCACGTTTCTGGCTGATAATATTGAGTCCAGGTGTGCTGAGAGACAATGAACTCAGTCATCTGCTCCAGCTTTGGTGTTGAAACAGCTCCTCACATTCAGCAGACCCCAACCACAGATCCAAACTAATTACAAATATTAAGCTGATTGGTTAAAAGCTGGCAGCAGAGTGCAGATCAGAGACACCAGCAGCTGACTCTTTTCTCTGCTGCGTGGAGTTCAGGAGAGGAATGATTCACAGCTTCACACACCACAGCAGGTTGGAAGGGACCCTCCAAGGTCATCCTGTCCAACCCCCCTGCAGGCAGCAGGGACACCTCCAACTAGAGCAGGCTGCCCAGGGACACAGCAAGTCTGGTCTTGAATGTTTCCAGGGATGGAGCCTTCTCCTCTCCAGGCGGAGCAGCCCTAATTCTTTCAGCCTGTCTTCACAGCAGTGGAGTTCCCTAGCAGCCCACAAATAAATGTTATGAAGAGACATGAAGCCAGGCCAGATGAATCCCAAGCCCAAGACGCAGTTAGCAAATAAATTCATTAACATTCAAACTAAAATAATTACCATTCTGATCACATACAGATAGTGAGCTGTCAGATCTAAGCTCTGTTTGGGAGCACAGCATTTGCCTGTATTGATGGATGGAAGAATCAGAGTCACTATTGACCTGGAAGCTCAAAGTCTATTAAATGCATCAGCTCTGGATTTCAGCCTTTGTTCACTGCCACATCTGAGTGACATCTGGTTAATGGTTTGCTCTTGGTAATGTATTTAGCTTAATCTCTCCCACACTGTGATTAACTGCACTGCTGTGGGGCCCCTGACACAAGGGAAACATGGAACTGCTGGAGCAGGTCCAGGAAGGGCCACAAAGGTGATCAGAGGGCTGGAGCTGCTCTCCAGCAAGGACAGGCTGAGAGAGCTGGGGCTGCTCACCCTGGAGAAGAGACGGCTCCAGGGAGACCTTAGAGCTGCATTTCAACGTCTGAAAGGGAGCTAGAGGGGAGGGACTGTTCAGAAGGGGCTGTGGGGATACGACCAGGGGCAATGGTTTGAAACTGGAGCAGGGCAGAATTAGGTTGGACATCAGCAGGAAGCTCTACACCATGAGAGAGGTGAAATACTGGAACAGGTTGCCCAGGGATGTGGTTGAGGCTCCATCCCTGGAGACACTCAAGATCAGCCTTGCTGAGGCTCTGGGCAGCCTGTTCTAGTTGGAGATGTCCCTGCTGACTGCATGGGGGTTGGACAAGATGACCTTGGAGGGTCCCTTCCAACCCAATGCAATCTGTGAAGCTGTTACCTGGAATGCTGCTGGCTGCTGTGTCATTTACATCTTCTCCAAAGAATTCCCTCCATGCTTTCAGCAATTTAAAGAGAAACTAAATGTGTGGACACAGCTTCTCAGTGCCCCTTGAGAGCTTCATACCACAGCTGAGATGGCTGGATTTTTGCCACCTTCTCTGCACACCCAGGCTCCCCAGGCTGAGTGGTATTTTTGGGACATACCTGTCTGTCTTTTGTAAGACAAAAAGTATTTTACCCAACATGAGGTGACCCTGGGTTGGACTTTCCAATAGATTAAAACCAAAAAATTCATTCCCAGACGAACATTTTATGGTTGCTTAAGGACCAGTCATCATGTATGGCATGGAAAGAAAGGAATCATTGAATCAACCAGGTTGGAAGAGACCTCCAAGATCATCCAGTCCCTTCAAAGAGAAAGCTACAATAAAAGAAGGCTGGAGACTAAAACCTCACAAAATCCAAGTAGAAAGTGCAAATGATCTCTAAATTAGTACATTAAATATTTTGTATTGTGAATTCGACTTCCCCAGGTCTCCCAAGCCCTTCACACTCAAATGTTGGGAGATAGTAGGAAAAAAGTGATTTGGATTCATTAAAAGAAAAAGAAAAAAAAAGGAAAAAGGAAAAGAAAAGGAAAAGGAAAAGAAAAAGGAAAGGGGAAAAGAAAAAGAAAAATTAGAAGAAAGAAGAAGAAAAAGGAAAAGAAAAGGAGAAAAGAAAAAGAAAAAGAAAAAATTAAAAGAAACAAAAAGTAAAAAGAAAAGGAAAGGGGAAAAGAAAAAGGAAAATAAAAAATTAAGAGAAAAAGAAAAAAAGAAAAAGAAAAAAAAGAAAAAGAAAAAGAAAAAGAAAAAGAAAAAGAAAAAGAAAAAGAAAAAGAAAAAGAAAAAGAAAAAGAAAAAGAAAAAGAAAAAGAAAAAGAAAAAGAAAAAGAAAAAGAAAAAGAAAAAGAAAAAAGAAAAAGAAAAAAGAAAAAGAGAAAAAGAAAAAGAAAAAGGAAAAGAAAGAAAAAGGAAGAAGAAAATGGAATGGAAAAAAAAAATAAAAATAAGAAGAATGAATAAACATTGGGAAATAGTAGGGATAAAGTGATCTGGATTCATTAAACCTTGAAATTTTCAAATAATGAATTCCAATTGAGAAGACATCAGAAAAAAAAAAGAGAGAAATCAGAAGAAAACCAAAACAACAACCACCAAAAAAAAAAAAACCCACCCCCCAAAAAAATCCCCAACAAAACCAAACCCAGGAACTAAAGAACATTTTCCCAAAGCTAATTTTGTGCCACAGCAGCCTGCAATGGCATTGCCAGGAGCTGTTTGCCTGTCAGCTCTGCTGCTCTGTCACTCTCAGCACTCCAGCACCTCAGCCTAGCACACGAGATGTAAACACATGGGGGTGGGTATGGTGACATAGCAACGCTGTAAGGCAGG
The DNA here is from genome assembly GCF_027791375.1 of Indicator indicator. NCBI lineage: Eukaryota > Metazoa > Chordata > Aves > Piciformes > Indicatoridae > Indicator > Indicator indicator. Next base: position 1,459,953 of record NC_072023.1, on the reverse strand, counting down.
GGCAAGGCAGGCTGGAAATGAGGTGGGCACAACAGGCTTTGCAGTTCTCCAGAGGCCTTGGAGAAATGCAGAAATAAATGAGGAAGAAATGTCAGTGGAAAGAAACAGTCTTTTCTTTTTTTTCTTCAGAAGGTCTGCAATTCTAATTGCAAATTTGGACTGGCATGAGAATGGAACACACAGAGTGGAAGGTCAATAAATGAGCCCAGGACATGGAAAAAATGTCTCACTGGAGAAGCTGATGGACACCATGAGTTCTGGAGTTCCATATCGTGCTTCTTCACCCAGTTCATAGAACTACAGTGTGGCTCAGGCTGGAAGGGACCTCAGAGCTCATCTCCTCCAACCTCCCACCATGCCCAGGGACACCTCTCAGCTAGACTCAGCTGCTCAAGGTCTCATTCAGCCTGGTCCTGAGCACCCCCAGGCAGGAGGCAGCCACAGCCTCCCTGGGCAGCCTGTGCCAGAGTCTCATCACCTCCTACTCAAGAACTTCTTCCTCAGCTCCACTCTAACCCTGCTCTGCCTCAGCTTCAAACCATTCCCCCTTGGCCTGTCTCAGACACCCTCAGCAAAAGTCCCTCTGCAGCCTTCCTGCAGGATCCCTTCAGGGATTGGAAGGAAGCTCTGAGGTCCCCCTGGAGCCTTCTCTTCTCCAGGCTGAACAGCCCCAACTCTCTCAGCCTATCTTTGTAGGAGAAGTGCTCCAGCCCTCTGATGATCATTGTGTGCTCCAGCAGGTCTCTTCACAAGCTCACCTTTGCATGGTTTCTCTCACTGTTTATATGTTCCAAAGCTCTCTGCCCTCATAGGCAAGGGAGTGCTGTTCAAGTTTGAGAGCTGAGACCACTCCCCATCCACTCAGGGTCCTTCTCCTCTCTTGAATAGTTGTTGTTGAAGTGGGAGGTGATGCATTAAATCTTGCTGATGCTTTTGGTTGGTTTCTCCTTTCCATTCTGATGTTGCAACTCGTCTCTGTCATTTTTATAGATGTACATAAAATTGGTTTAAGGAACAGATTCAATCTGGCATCCAATTTTTCACCAGGGTTGCTCATAAATCACACACAGCATGTATGAATTTTAAGAGGAAAAGGCATGGATGTCCAAGGCTTAGGAGCTCCTTGCAGCTCATAAATCCTCCTGGAGACCTGGCTCATAATAATGCAGGCAGAGACTTTCCACTTCCCTTCTTCTGTAAGTTTGACTAAGCTTCAGATCAAACTTTAAAGCCATAGGAGGTTCTGAAGTACATCTGTTAGAAACTCAGCATTGCTAAGCTGCTCCTTTGCTCTGTCTTTGACTACAGTGACAAAGAGGACAATGCTGCTGCACAGAAATCGGGGGAAGGGGCATGTTGGCTAAATTAGCTGTGGAAGAGTGCGACGGATGCTCAGGGGACTTGAACATCTCCCCTGTGAAGAGAGCCTGAGAGCCCTGGGGCTGTTTAGTCTGGAGAAGACTGAGAGGGATCTGATCAATGTCTATCAATAGCTGAGGGGTGGGTGTCAGGAGGAGGGGGCCAGGCTCTTTTGGGTGGTTCACAGTGATCAGACAAGGAACAATGGGTTCAAACTAGAACAGAGAAGATTTCAGCTCAACATGAGGAGAAACTTCTTTCCAGTGAGGGTGACAGAGCACTGGAACAGGCTGCCCAGGGGGGTTGTGGAGTCTCCTTCTCTGGAGACTTTCCAAACCCACCTGGATGCATTCCTATGTGGACTACCCTTAGTGTTCCTGCTTTGGCAGGGAGGTTGGACCTGATGATCTCTTGAGGTCCCTTCCACCCTCTGATATACTGTGAGACTGTGAATCTGAAAGCTGCAGATCCACTCCATACACTTCTGACTATACTGGAGTGGGGCCAGAGAAGGGAAGCTGGTGAGGAGTCTGGAGAAAAAAACCTTATGAGGAGAGGCTGAGGGAGCTGGGAATGTTTAGCCTGAAGAAGAGGAGGAGGTAGCTCCCTGAAGCTACCTGAAAGGAGGGTGGAGTGAGGCTAATGTTGGCTGATGGTACCAAACTGGGAGGACTGGTTGACACACAGGCTGTGTGGCCACTCAGTGATATCTGGGCAGGCTGCAGAGCTGGGCAAGGAACCTAATGAGGTGCAACAAGGATGAATGTAGAGTCCTGCACCTGGGGAGGACCAACCCCATGCACCAGGACAGGGTAGGGGTTGACCTGCTGGAGAGTAGCTCCACAGAGAAGGATCTTGGGATCCTGGTGGACAGTAAATAGACCATGTTACAGCAGTGTGCCCATGTGGCCAAGAAGGCAAATGGTTTCCTGGGGTGCATTAAGAAGAGTGTGGCCAGCAGGTCAAGGGAGGTTCTTTTGCCCCTCTGCTCTGCCCTGCTGAGAGCACATCTGGGATATTGTGCCCAGTTCTGGGCTCCTCAGTTCAAGAGGGACAGGGGACCTACTGCAGGGAGCCCAACAGAGGCTATGAGGATGCTGAAGGGACTGGAACAGCTGTGTAAGGAGGGAAGGCTGAGAGCCCTGGGGCTGTTTAGCCTGGAGAAGAGAAGGCTGAGAGGAGATCTGAGCAGTGGTTACAAATCTCTGAAGGGTGGCTGTCAAGAAGAAGGGACCAGGCTCCTTTCCCCATAGCCTTCATTTGATTCTCTCCGGTAGTTCCCTGTCTCCCTTCAAGTGGGGAGCCCAGAACTGGACACAATACCCCAGACAAGGGCTCCGTAGGGCAGAGCAGAGGGGGAGAAGAAAACAGATGCAGGCAAAAAGAAAAGGCAGTGTGCAGTGCTGTCCTGCCTTGTCTTTGCTACTGAGGCAACAGCAAAAGCTCTCAGGTCAGGGTTTATTTGTGATATTTGTTATTATGTGAGTGTAGCCTGTGTCTGATGCTCTTTCCTGACAGTGTTTGGTTTAAATAACCCCAGCAGGACAGAGTCTCACACTCAGAGCCTTCTGTTTCAAGCCTCCTCCCAAGGAAACTATTGCAGTTTGAACCTGTCTCTTGCTCCCCTTCCTGAAGTGCACAAGCTGTGTGGTTACAGAGGAAGGGTGCAGAAGCAACATCAGCTCTCTCTCTTAATCTTCTTAGAAACCTTAACAGATTCTCAAGAGGAGATTTGGCAACCGTTAATTGCATGTGCAGAATTCACCCTGGGAACATCTTCAGATAAAAAAAAAAGGGGGGGAGGGGGGTAGAGACAAAAAAAAAGGGAGGGAAGGAAAGAAGCTGAGTGCACAGCCAGGCTGTTATGTAAGATGTTTATTTCCATCAGATCCAACCCAGTGGAGGCTGTGCAGAAAATAGGCCAAAGCTGCAGAGTCCTGACATCATAACATCAGCAGACAGGTCCAGGGAAAGCTTGGCACACTCCTGAGGAAGAGGAGTTCAAAGGGCTGGTCATTTGGCTCCATATTTTACATCTTTCTTTGTGATTTTACTTTTTTTTTTTCCCCTGGTAAGCCAGCCCAGGCTGCTTTAAAACTGTCAGAGAAAGATGTTGGTGCTAGAAGAAGGCAGCAACAGAGGAAGATGACTGTGAGGCAGCCCATCTGCGGGAATCTACCCATTCCTCTACAAAAGTCACTTTTTTCTTTCTCTCTTTCTTTTCTCATTCATTTCAAGACCAAAATAATGTCATAGAATCATAGAATTGTTGATGCCAGGTGGGGGTTGGCTCTTCTCCCTAGTCTCAGGTGATAGAAGGAGAGGAAGTGGCCTGAAATTGTGCCAGGGGAGGGTTAGGTTGGGGATTAAGGAAAAAAATTCCTGCAAGAGTGGTCAGGGATTGGAAGAGGCTGCCCAGGGAGGTGGTGGAGTCCCCATCCCTGGAGGTGTTCCAGAAACCTGTGGCCATGGCATTTGGGGACAGGGTTTGATGGCCATGGTGGTGTTGGGTTGAAGATTGGACTGGGTGATCTTAGAGAGTTTTTCCAGCCAAATCAATTCTTGATTCCATGACTCCATGGTTCCATGATTCCATGATTCCATGATTCCATGGTTCCATGATTCCATGATTCCATGATTCCATGATTCCATGGTTCCATGTTTCTATGATTTCATGATTCTATGCTTCTATGCTTCTGATAATTGTTTTTGTTTGGGCTTTTTTTTTTCTCCTTTCAGGTTCCCTCGGTTGTTATTTTGCTGTCAAAGCAAACTAAGTCTCCTGATCAATCCGAGGAGCCTTTGAAGGTCTCATGCATGGAAACTCTACAGATCTTACTGCTTGCCCTTTCAGCTTTTATGTGATTGACACTGAACACTGGGCCTGATAAAACTGGTAAGAGATTTCCTTCTGTTCTCTGGGGTTCCCTTTTCATCCTCCCAACCTCTGCACATCAAGATTAATGTTTCAAGTCACAGAGAGCTTGGAGATGGCAGCTATAGATGAGGTTTCCCAATATTGATCTTCTCTTCCCCCAGCTCTTTTCTTTCCCCATCTGAATCATCTCTGTCTGAATTATGAGCCAGCAGAGGCTTCTTGCTCTGGCAGATTGCATTAGAATCAGATAGCAGTGGGCTGCAGGTTATTGATTAGCCGCAGCCTTACTATGCTGTTAATCAGACATTTCTTCTTCTGCCACAGACATCTCCATCCCTGTGGAGACACAGACAGGAGACTGTGCTGCCACTGCTCGAGTGCATGGTAGCCAAAGGACCCAAACCCTTCTCTGCCTGTGATGTCTGTCAGAACTGACACAGACACACAGACACTGCTGAGCCTCTTTTCACAGGATCTGTCCATGTTCATAGAATCATAGAATGGCTCAGGTTGGAAGGATCGTCCAATTCCAACCCCCTGCCATGGGCAGGGACACCTCCCACCAGCCCAGGTTGCTCAAGGTCTCATCCAGCCTGGCCTTGAACATCTCCAGGGAGGGGACATCCACAGCCCCCCTGGGCATCCTGTTCCAGTGCCTCCCCACCCTCACTGGAAAGAATTTCTTTCTACTCTCTAGTCTAAATCTACCCTCCTCCAGCTTCAATCCATTCCCTCTCATCCTATCACTCCCAGCCCTTGTCCAAAGTCCCTCCCCAGCTCTCCTGGAGCCCCTTCAAGTTGCTGCTCTAAGGTCTCCCCAGAGCCTTCTCTTCTCCAGGCTGAACAGCCCCAACTCTTTCAGCCTGTCCCCACAGGGGAGGTTCTCCATCCCTCTGATCATATTCATGGACCTGCTCCAGCAGAAGGTTGACAAAGACTAGGTGACCCCAAGGTCTTTTTCAGACCTTTGCTTCTATGACAAACAAGCAGGAAAAGCCATTTGTGCTCCATGATTCCTGCTATGAGTGCAGTGACTGAAGCGAGATCAGAACTGGGAACACTTGGCCATGACTGTTGGTTCCCAAACAAAAGAATTAAGTGTGGCAGCTTTCAACCTGACTTTCAAGAGGTTTTTCTGTCAGCTGACTCTGAAGGTGACTCACCACATCATGCATGGAAATGCAAACTGCCTTTGATGGCTGCTCCTGGTGGGGGTGTGCACAGAGCACACAGCACACAGCAGTATTGATTTGCCAGCAGCCTGTTATGCTATTTACCGGAGCCAGCTTTGGTCTCACGTGGTTATTTCAAAGGGGACATCCATGACCTTCAACCCCTGAAGGCAGGAATGTGTGCAGAGCACTCATTTTATAAAGCCTGGAAAACAGGCACTGGAAAGGAGAGTCCTGAGAAAGGAAACCCAATTGTGTCCCAGGACAGGACCTCTTCAGTGGTAAAGGACTGGAACAGACTAAGGGAGAGGCCCTGAGCAAAGTCACCTCACTTGCATAGCTTCACTGACTGCACCAGGTTGGAAGGGACCCTGAAAGGTCATCTTGTCCAACCCCCCTGCAGGCAGCAGGGACATCTCCAGCTAGAGCAGGCTGCCCAGGGCCACATCAAGTCTGATCTTGAATGTCTTCAGGGATGGGTTCTCAACCACATCCCTGGGCAGCCTGTTCCAGTGCCTCCCCGTCTCACTGTGCAGAGCTTCCTCCTGATGTCCAACCTAAATCTGCCCTGCTCCAGCTTCAAACCACTGCCCCTCGTCCTATCACCTCCCACCAGCCCAGGTTGCTCAGGACCTCATCCTGCCTGGTCCTGAACCCCTCCAGGGAGCATCCACAACCTCCCTGGGTAACCTGTTTCAGTGTCTCACCATCAACACACAAAATTTGTTAACTGTGCAGTCAAGCGATGAAATGTAGGAACTCATTACATAGAAATAAATCTTTTGAAGAATATGAAGGCTAAAAAGACAGAACTAAAGAAATTCATGAGCTGAAGAAACCACCCTCTAGAAAAAAAATCCTGGCAAATACATGAATGTGATAGAAAATGCTCTGCTCAGACCTCACCTCCCATCCTGCCTACAGTTCTGGTGTCCCCAGCAGGAGAAGGACTCAGAGCTGCTGGAGAGAGTCCAGAGGAGGCCCCAAAGATGATCCAAGGGCTGGAGCAGCTCTGCTGTGAGCACAGGCTGAGGGAGCTGGGGGTGTGCAGCCTGGAGAGGAGAAGGCTCCAGGGGCACCTCAGAGCTGCTGCCAGGACCTGAAGGGATCCTGCAGGAAGGCTGCAGAGAGACTTTTGCTGAGGGTGTCTGAGAGAGGCCAAGGGGGAATGGTTTGAAGCTGAGGCAGAGCAGGGTTAGAGTGGAGCTGAGGAAGAAGTTCTTGAGTAGGAGGGTGGTGAGACTCTGGCACAGGCTGCCCAGGGAGGCTGTGGCTGCCTCCTGCCTGGGGGTGTTGAAGGCCAGGCTGGATGAGGCCCTGAGCAGCTGAGTCTAGCTGAGAGGTGTCCCTGGGCATGGTGGGAGGTTGGAGGAGATGAGCTCTGAGGTCCCTTCCAGCCTGAGCCATTCCAGGATTCTAGAATGGAAAATTCCATCACTTCCACAGCATTCTGCGGGATACTGCAGAAAAATCTAGGCAAAGATTTTCATTTTCTACTCCATGTGAAAGATTTTTAGGTTAATTTTTTCGCAGAGCTTTATGGTAGCTCTGTAGAAGCCTCTTGGCTTTCTCACATCATTTTGGGGAGAAAAAAAAATAATAACCAACCCAAACCCCTCCCTGTAACGCTAAAGTCAGTGCAGAGCTGTTGTGTGTAGTTACTAGAGCATGCACTGTACCTGTCACAATCTCTCAGACCCCAGAGGACTAACAGCTGCTGTTAGTCTTTGTGACTCCTTCTGGGGAGTGCATACATTACTGTCTGCTTTTATACACACATCATGGGGGTGCAGCTCTGCTTTTGCTCTCCAGGATTGGCTCTGAGGCATAACAGCTCAAAACACTGTTTAGCTCCATTTCTGGTGCAAGATGGCTAGGAAAGACCAGAAATAAAAGAGCTTTCTGTCAAAAGGAGAATAAAATAAAGTCAGAGAGTCACAGAATTATTAAGGTTGGGAAAGACCGCTGAGATCATCAAGTCCAACATCTTTTTTTTTTTAAAGGAAATTTTTTTATATGATTGTATTAAGAGCTTTCTGTCAAAAGGAGAATAAAATCATAGAATTATTAAGGAAATCATAGAATTATTGGAAAATTAATTAAAATCATAGAATTATTGGAAAAGACCTCTTGGATCATCAAATCCAACATCTCCATGGCTCTCACTACAAGACAAACATTGAGTTGCAGAAGTGTGTCCAGAGAAGGACAACCAAGTTGGTATTTGTAAACACTGATCACATCTTCTCTCAGGCTTCTCCAGGCTAAACAGCCCCAAGTCCCTCAGCCTATCCAGACAGATGTTCCAGTCCCTTCAGCATCCTTGTAGTTCTTTGCTGGTCCCTTTCCAGTAGTTCCCTGTCCCTCTGGAACTGGGAAGCCCAGAACTGGACACAATACTCCAGATGTGGTCTCACCAGGGTAGAACAGAGGGGCAGGAGAACCTGCCTTGAGCTGCATGCCACACTTTTCGTAATGCATCCCAGGTACCACTGACCTTCTTGCTGTCCCATGGAGAACTTGTGGTCCACCAGGACTCTACTGCATTATGCAGAGCTCTACCAGCTGCTAAGGTCCATGGTGCAATGGTAAAGAAGGAGGCAACACGAGACTGCCGCAGGTGCTGGGAGATTGGTTGCTGTCAAAATGCTCTTGTCCAGGAGGGCTTCAGTTCCATTTCTGCAGGATGTTCTTCATCTGCCTGTGTTTTCTCCTCCAAAAGTTTGCAAAGGACAAAGCAGGTAATGTGATGAAGTGGCTGAGCACAAGACAGGTTCCAAACCCGAGGTGATTATTGAGATTAACGACTGGATTCAAAGGATTTAGGAGGCTGCAGGATCTCAGTTTGCATATCACTCCAAAGACCTTTGACTCATGAAAGCCTCCTCTTAAAGACTACCAAGCCAAAGCATTACATCAAGCAATTTGGTTGTTGCAAATCACTGCTGCCTGGTTTTTGACCTTGTGTGTGTTATCCTTGCTCCTCCACTGGAATTCTTTTTTGCTCACTCAACACTCGGATTGGTCCTTTGGATACAGCAAGAGGAGCTCTAATGTGAGAGAGAGAAGCTGCAAAATAATTAAAACTTATTAATTAAAAGCTATGGGATTCTTGAAGGATTTCACCTGAGAGTATTTCAGCCAGCTGCTAAAACAGGAGACTTTCTTTAACAGCAGATTCCAGCAATTCAGTCAAAGCCAAGGCTCCACTGAAAGCCTCACAAATGTCTTTAGATTAACCTTTGTGCCACTCTACCCCCAGCTGCTTGGGTAGCTGCAAAATGTAGCTAAGAGCTCAAGCCTGAAACTTCTGGGGGGAAATTCTTTCTTCTGGATGAGAGGATTGAGTGCACCCTCAGTAAGTCTGCAGTTAACACTAAACTGGGTGGGAGTGTTGATCTGCTGGAGGGTAGGAAGGCTCTGCAGAGGGATCTGGGCAGGCTGGATCCATGGGCTGAGGTCAGCTGTGTGAGGTTCAGCAAGGCCAAGTGCTGGGTGCTGCACTGGGGTCACAACAACCCCATAATCACTGCAGGCTTGGGGCAGAGTGGCTGGAAAGTGCCCAGCAGAAAGGGGCCTGGGGGTGCTGGTTGATGGCAGCTGAAGATGAGCCAGCAGTGCCCAGGTGGCCAAGAAGGCCACCAGCAGCCTGGCCTGGATCAGCAATGCAGTGGCCAGCAGGAGCAGGGCAGTGAGCATGCACTGGGCACTGGTGAGGCTGCACCTCAAATCCTGGGCTCAGTTTTGGTGGTACTAGGTTGCTGGTTGGATTCAATGATCTTACTTCTTCACCATTTTGAAGAGAACATCATTTAAGCCTTCCTTAAACAGAAACCTCTGCTGGAGTGAGAAACAGCTACTGGAGCTGAGATAATAATAAACCATCCTCATGTCAGTCATGAGAAAGCAGGATAACTCACCAGGATCTGCTTGTTTGCTCCTAACTGCTGGTAGGCAGCCAGAGCCTAGCCATGGTTTTGAGACACGGTCTTGTGGTCATGGAGGTGTTGGGTAGAAGGTTGGGCTTGGTGATCTTAGAGGTCTTTTCCCACCTTAATGATTCTATGGTGAAGCTCTCATCCACCACTTCCCAGGACCTGTAGGTAGAATCATGGAATGGGCTGGGCTGGAAGGGACCTCCAAAGCTCATTCCAGTCCAACCCCCTCTGCAGTCAGCAGGGACATCCTCCACTGGATCAGGTTGCCCAGAGGTAGGGCTGGCTGAAGGAGCAGCATCAGCCCTCTTGCAGAGGACTGGAGAGTACCTGTGGGAGGGGGTTTAATTTCCTCACAGCCCTTCTCTTCCAGAGTGCTGTGCCTTCCAAACTCAAGGTCTTTTTGAAAGGCTTCCTTACGGTTCATAAACACAAAAATCAATTTGAATATTACAGCCCCAGATCCCCACTCAACTCTCTTCTGCTTCTGTAGGGTTTCTAAGCTTCCCTGGCAGATTAAGATTCTGTTTCCTACAGGACCAGGAGTGCTGCCTTTGTATGCCTCAGCAGTTATCTTCCATCCAGACTTGAAGGCAACCCAGCAACTTGGCACTACTCAAGGTGAACCTCCTCAAGGCAGTCATCTGCCAGCTATGCTCATGACATGTCCCAAGCAAATCAACAAGATCTGACTCTTCATAAAAGGTAATTGCAACAACTTAGCACTACAGATCACTTCTCATGCTACAGCTTAGTGGCAAGGACACTCCTCTAGGATGTGTAGGATTCCCAGACTGGACATTTCCTCAGTCTAAGCTCAAAGGCAGAGTTGTTGCTTCTGAAGTTACAAGAAAGATCTGGAGGGGCTGGAAGGTGTCCAGAGGAGGGCCACGAGGATTGAGCAGAGGTGTGGAGCTGCTCTGCTATGAGGACAGGCTGAGAGAGTTGGAGTTGTTCAGTTTGGAGAAGGCTCCAAGAAGACCTTGCTGTGGCTTTCCAGTATCTGAAGGGAGCTACAGGAAAGCTGGGGAGGGACTTTCTAGGGTGTCAGAGAATGATAAGACTGGGGGGAATGAATCCAAGCTAGAGGAGGGGAGATTTAGATCAGACCTTAGGAAGAAATTCTTCCCCATGAAGGTGGTGAGACACTGGCACAGGTTGCCCAGGGAGGTGGTGGAAGCCTCATCCCTGGAGGTTTTTAAGGCCAGGCTGGAGGTGGCTCTGAGCAACCTGCTCTGGTGTGAGGTGTCCCTGCCTATGGCAGGGGAGTTGGAACTGGATGGGCCTTGAGGTCCCTTCCAAGCCTGACAATTCTGTGATTCTGTATCCCAGGAGAACACTGAGCCTAATGCTGAGAAACCACTCCTGAACTCAAGCTCCATCATCAGCTACACTAGTGCTACCTTAAATGATTTCAAAGCACCAGGTCAACCAGTAACACACACACAAAAAAAGAGTTTTCACCAGGAAATGAGCAAACCTCTTTCTCTGCCCTTCAGTAAGAAGGGTGACCTAGATTTTAGAGCTAATATTTGTTTAAAGCCATGCTGTGCTTTAAACGTGGCTCTATACAATGGGTAGCAAGAGCTCAGCAAAAGCCCAAGGCTATCAATATGGTAAGTAAGCTGTTTCTGGATGGGTTCTGACTCATATTTAGTTAGCAGCAGAAGTTTTGTGTCAAAAGTGAGGTTAACAGGATGGAAAGCAGAATCACACAATCACAGAATGGTAGGGGTTGGAAGGGACCTCTGGAGATCATCCAGTCCAACCCCCCTGCCAAAGCAGCATCACCTAGGGCAGCTCACACAGGAATGCATCCAGGTAGGTTTGGAAATTCTCCAGAGGAGACTCCACAACCTCTCTGGGCAGCCTGCTCCAGGGCTCCAGCACCCTCACAGTAAGGAAGTTTCTCCTCATGTTGAGGTGGAACCTCCTGGGTTCCAGTTTGTGTCCATGGCCCCTTCTGCTTTCACAGGACACCAGTGAAAAGAGCCTGGCCCCTTCTTCTTGACCCCCACCCTTCAGATACTTGCAAACATTGCTCAGATCCCCTCTCAGCCTTCTCAGGGCTGAACACCCCCAGGGCTCTCAGCCTCTCCTCCTCACACAGCTGTTCCAGTCCCTTCAGCATCCTCATAGCCTCTGTTGGAATCCCTGCAGTAGTTCCCTGTCCCTCTTGACCTGGGGAGCCCAGAACTGGACACAGCATTCCAGATGCTGTCTCACCTTTTCCAGGCTAAACAGCCCCAGGGCTCTCAGCTTTTTCCTTCCTCCCCACCCCAATGTCAGACTGTGTCCAAGTCCTTCTACCAAAATGACTCCACACAACTGCGTCCATCACATCCATCACAGTGTCTCACTGTCACTCTCAGCACCTCGGAGCATGGCACTCGGAGCACTCTCTCCCCCCAGAGCAGCAGAACCCTCTTCCTTCCAGGCTAATTAACCCAAGGCCAAAGTCACCAAATCATTATGCCCTTGCTTCACAGAATGGTTTTGTTTTGGGGGCTGGCATGAGGTGCAACTTTATATGACAGAAAATATGTGCTGAAACGATGCCCAGGAGGGGAATGGCAGCCTGAGTGCACCAGGGGGTCCTGGGGGAGGGGGGAGTTAGACAAAGGGGTGTTTGGCTGGGAGTTGAAATTAGAGATTATTGTGTGCCCTTGAGTAAACAAAGTTCTAATGGGTTATTGAGGCTGCTGGCTTCTCCCAAACAATGCTCTCTGTGTAAGCATGACATTTGGAAGCCATGAAGCCTGAGGCAGGGATGCTCATTATCATATGGCTCTTTATTGACTCCTTGTCTGAGAGAACAAGACAGGAACACAGAGTGCAGGAAAAGGACAGGGCTGAGGGATGTGGACAGAACTGTCACCAAATAGTGGTTGCCCAGGGAGGTGGTTGGGGCCCCAGCCCTGGAGGTATTCAAGGTGAAGCTCTGAGCAACCTGATCTAGTGGAGGATGCCCCTGCTGACTGCAGAGGGGTTGGACTGGAGGAGCTTTGAGGTCCCTTCCAACCCAGACCATTCTGTGATTCTGTATTGCCATATGATGGCCAAGGAAGGGGAAAAAAAAAAAACAGGACAGCACTTTGGAAGTAGCCACAACTGTAAATCAGCAACATAAATTTATTCCAAAGGTGCAGCCTCTGAGGGCAATTTTCAAACTGAAACTTAATGACCTGGGCATGGTGCAGGCAGACACAGAGAAATTCTCACAGCAGGGTTTACACAAGGCACCAAGAATGGGCTCCTTCTCTGGCCAGCTTTGACTGTTCTTACCATGAACTGGCAGTGTTGTGGCCCTGGCAGCCTGGTAGATAAGAGCTTTGCAATTTCCTCCCTGCCTCCCTCTCATTTTGTTTTCCTTTCTTCTCTGCTGCCTGGGTCTGACCCTGCTTTTTTCCTTCCCCAGCAGCAAAGTCCATACTCTTTGCACACACTGCCTGCCAGCTGGAGCTGGCTCATCCCTGCTTCAGGACTGGGGAGGAACTACCCCATGCACCAGGACAGATCAGGAGCTGCCGTGCTGGAAAGCAGCTCCATGGAGAAGCACCTGAGAGTCCTGGTGGACAAGAAGTTCTCCATGGGACAGCAATGTGCTCTTGTGGCCAGGAAGGCCGAGGGGATCCTGGGGTGCATCAAGAAGAGGTGGCCAGCAGGTCAAGGGAGGTTCTCCTGCCCCTCTGCTCTGCTGTGGTGAAGCCACATCTGAAGTATTGTGTCCAGTTCTGGACTCTCCAGTTCAAGATGGACAGGGAACTACTGGACAGAGTCCAGCAGAAGCTATGAGGATGCTGAAGGGACTGGAACCTCTGTGTGATGAGGAAAGGCTGAGAGCCCTGGGGCTGTTTCACCTGGAGAAGGCTGAGAGCAGCCTTCCAGTACCTGAAGGGGGCTACAGGAAGGCTGGGGAGGGACTGTTTACAAAGACCTGTAGTGATAAGATGAGGGGAGGGGAATGAAGCTGGAAAAGGGCAGATTTAGACTGGAGACTAGAAAAACATTCTGTGCAGTGAGGATGGGGAGACACTGGAACAGGCTGCCCAGGGAGGCTGTGGATGCTCCCTCCCTAGACTGGATGAGGCCTTGAGCAACCTGGGCTGGTAGGAGGTGTCCCTGCCCATGGCAGGGGTTGGAACTAGATGACTTTCAAGGTCCTTCCTAATCCAAACCATTCTATGCATCTATGAATCCATGAGTCTAGGAATCTAGCAATCTAGGAATCTAGGGATCTAGGAATCTAGGAATTCAGCAATCTAGGAATCTAGGGATCTAGGAACCTATGAATTTAGAAATCTAGGAATCTAACAATCTAGGAATATAGAAATTTAGCAATCTAGGAATCTAACAATCTAGGAATCTAGGGATTTAGATATCTAGGAATCTAACAATCTAGGAATCTGACAATCTAGGAATCTATGAATTTAGCAATATAGGAATTTATGAATTTAGCAATCTAGGAATCTATGAATTTAGCAATGTAGAAATCTATGAATCTATGAATTTAGCAAACTAGGAATCTAACAATCTAGGAATCTAGGGATCTATGAATTTAGCAATCTAGAAATCTAGGGATCTATGAATTCAGCAATCTGGGAATCTAAGGATCTGTGAATTTAGGAATCTAAGAATCTATGAATTTAGCAATCTAGGAATCTAACAATCTAGGAATCTAGGGATCTAGGAATTTAGGAATCTAGGGATTTAGCAATCTCGGAATCTAACAACCTAAGAGTCTAGGAATCCTGCTGTGCTCCATGAAGCAGCTTGGGAAAAATACAAACAAACAAATGAAAGAAAACAAGAAGAAAAAAGACTTAGGTGAAAAGTCAGCAGCATCCAGAGATGTCTGACCCCAAGCTGCTGCAGAAAGCTCCATTCCAAGCAGTTCATTTGTCAGTGGTGGTTTTTTGGTGTGGTTTGTTCTGGTTGGTTGGTTGGGTTTTGTTTTTTGTTCTGAAGTGAAAGAACACCACGGGATGAACACACACACACACACACACAGAGTATCTAAATCACTGCAGCTCTTCTCACAGCCCCCTTGCATAATGCATTATGCAAGCATCTGATCTGCACCAGCATGCAGAGGAGTGCTGAGGAAGCAGTTTGCACTTCAGGCAGACTCACACACAGTGTGGCCTTTCTCCTCCTTCCATGCAGCAGCCCTGGAAGCTGGAATGACACAGATTGGGGTTTTCACACCAACCAGCACTCAGGCCACTGTGAATTACAGAGTTTTTTTTCTTTCTGGCTGCATGAAAAGACTTTTTCAAGACTGAGAAAGACCTTGTTCATATTTCATATAGTCAAGATTCACAGCCTGCACTGGGTTGGAAAGGACCCTCAAAGGTCATCTTGTCCAACCCTCCTGCAGGAAGCAGAGACATCTCCAGCTAGAGCAGGCTGCCCAGGGGCACAAAAGGTCTGATCTTGAATGGCTTCAGGGACGGGGCCTCAACCACCTCTCTGGACAACCTGTTCCATATTTCATTGTGAAGAGCTTCCTCCTAACATCCAACCTAACTCTGTCCTGCTCCAGTTCCAAACTATTGCCCCTCATCCTATCCCCTCAGGCCCTCCTCAGCCTTCCTTTCCCCTTCAGATATTGAAATGCATCTCTAAGGTCTCCCTGGAGCCTTCTCTTCTCCAGGCTGAACAGCCCCAACTCTCTCAGCCTGTCTCTGTAGCAGAGGTTCTCCAGCTCTCTGATCATCCTTGTGCCCTCCTCTGGACATGCTCCATCAGGTCTTCTTGTTTTGGGGTCCCACAGCTGAGACTCCAGATGAGTCTCAGCAGAGCAGAGCAGAGGGGCAGTATCCTCTCTCTCCATCTCTGGCCACACTGCTTTGGATGCAGCCCAGGCTGCCTTTGGCCTTCTGGGCAGCAAGTGCCCATTGCTGGCTCCTGTCCAGATGAACAAAGCAAAACAATGTCAGTAGGTCAGGAAGCAGAGACAGTGATTTCTCCAAGGAGAAGGATGGGATGGCTGCACAAGACACTTTTAGCTCACACTAACTGAACCATTGGCTATCTGGAAGGATTTTCTTGCTATCTTACATTCAACATCAGACTTGATGTGCCCTGGGCAGCCTGATCTAGTTGGGTGTGTCCCTGCTGACTGCAGGGGGGTTGGACAAGATGACCTTTGGGGGTCCCTTCCAAGCCACTGCAACCTGTGACTCTGTTGTAGGAAGGGGAGACTCCTGAGACTGCTCTATGAGCAGGGATTTGCTGACAGTGAAAAGAAAATGATAACATCTGGCAAGGCTTTTAGAGTCCCTTTCACTCTGTAGTCCTGAAATATTCAGAGAGTCATAGAATGGATTGGGTTGGAAGGGAACTTAAAGACCATCCAGTTCCAATCCTCCTGCTGTGAGCAGGGACACCCTCAACTAAACCACATTGCTCAAGACCTCAGCCAACCTGGACTTGAACACCTCCAGGGAGGGGGCATCCTCCCTGGGCAACCTGTTCCAGTGTCTCCCCATCCTCACTGCAAAGAGATTCTTCTTCATCTCCAGTCTAAATCTGCCCTCCTCAAGCTTCAATCCATTCCTCTGACTTCTGAGAAGACTGAGAGGAGATCTGATCAATGTTTGTAAATATCTGAAGGGTGAGTGTCAAGAAGAAGGTGACAGACTTTTTAATGATCTCCTCTGACAGGACAGGGGATAATGGACACAAACTGGAACCCAGGAGGTTCCACCTCAACAGGAGGAGAAAATTCTTTGGTGTGAGGGTGCTGGAGCCCTGGAGCAGGCTGCCCAGAGAGGTTGTGGAGTCTCCTCTGGAGACTTTCCAAACCCACCTGGATGTGTTCCTGTGTGAGCTGCCCTGGGTGGTGCTGCTCTGGCAGGGGGGCTGGACTCAATGATCCTTGGAGGTCCCTTCCAGCCTCTACCATTGTCTGATTCTGCAATTCTAAGATGTAAAACAGTTACATTTTGTTCAGTTTGAGGATTGCACAAAAACTCTCTACAAAAGTGTGTTTTCCCTTCTAACCCTAGAAATCTTTCTTCCTTATTTCAGAGTCTCCACCTAATGGGAGAATTTAGAAACCAGAGCCAATTGCTATGCAAAGTTTTTTTCACACTGCTGCTCTTCCACCCCAGCACTTTGTGTGTAGTGCAGATTTTATAGATTATGTTCATAAGTGAGAGCCTTCTCCAGACTAAACAGCCCCAGGGCTCTCAGCCTTCCCTCCTTACACAGCTGTTCCAGTCCCTTCAGCATCCTCATAGCCTCTGTTGGGCTCCCTGCAGTAGGTCCCTGTCCCTCTTGAACTGAGGAGCCCAGAACTGGGCACAATATCCCAGATGTGCTCTCAGCAGGGCAGAGCAGAGGGGCAAAAGAACCTCCCTTGACCTGCTGGCCACACTCTTCTTAATGCACCCCAGGAAACCATTTGCCTTCTTGGCCACATGGGCACACTGCTGTCCCATGGTCAATTTACTGTCCACCAGGATCCCAAGATCCTTCTCTGTGGAGCTACTCTCCAGCAGGTCAACCCCTACCCTGTCCTGGTGCATGGGGTTGGTCCTCCCCAGGTGCAGGAATCTACATTCATCCTTGTTGCACCTCATTAGGTTCCTTGCCCAGCTCTGCAGCCTGCCCAGATATCACTGAGTGGCCACACAGCCTGTGTGTCAACCAGTCCTCCCAGTTTGGTACCATCAGCAAATCTGCTGAGAGGCCACTCCATCCCTGCAGATAATCAAGGTGAGTCTCAGTGGGGTTCTGGGTGACCTGATCTAGTTGAGGATGTCCCTGCTCACTGCAGGGGGGTTGGGCTGGATGACCTTTGGAGGTCCCTTCCAACCCAATGCAGTCTGTGATTCTATGATTCTTCATTAGGTCGTTGATGAAGATGTTGAAGAAGAGTGGAGCCAGCCCTGACCCCTGGGGAACAGCACCAGGCACAGCTCTGCAGCTGGACTCCACACCACTCATCACAACCAGCTCTGCTGTTTAGCCAGTCCATGATCCACCTCACCTTCCACGCTTCTAACCAACACTTCCTGAGCTTTCCCATGAGGAAGTTATGGAAGAGAGTGTCAAAAGCCTTACTCAAGTCAAGGAAGACAACACCTTCTGCATCTTGGACCTTATCTTTGCAAGAGAGCTGCCTTTGAACTCCTGTACTCCTAGCAAGGCAGATTTCATGATACACAGCAACTTTCCTGCAACTTCATTACACTGGAGCCTTAGAAGCCTTTTCTGTGCAGCTCAATGATAAAACTTTCAATGAACACTTTGAGCTAAACCTCCTAAGTGGTTCAACCACATTAGAAAGTGGCAACATTTGGCAAAAGACTCAAAAGCAGCCAAATAAATAATTATCTAGCTAGGTTTGAGCAGGCTGTGCATGTGAAGGCAGATGAGTCACTTCTTATGTTGGCCTTGTGACAACTGAGCAATGTAATTATCTTCTTCTGCATTGTGCTGGTTTGATCTCATTGCTGTTAAGACTTTGGGTTTATTCTTTTTTTTTTTCCCATATTTTAATTTCTGCAGCAGGTGAAGTGCAAGACTCAGGGAAGCAAGGAATTGCTGGAACTCAGAAGAATGGATTGAAGGGCAGATTGAGACTGGAGATGAGGAAGAAATTCTTTCCAGTGAGGGTGGTGAGACACTGGCACAGGTTGCCCAGGGAGGCTGTGGATGTCCCCTCCATGGCCAGGTTGGACGAGGACTTGCTGGATGAAATCTTCAGCAACCTGGGCTGGTGGGAGGTGTCCTTGCCCATGGCAGGGGACTGGAGCTGGAAGAGCTTTGAGGTCCCTTCCAACCCATTCTATGATTCTGTGACTCTGGAAACTTCTGTACTGCAGCAGCCCTTAATACTGCTGAGCAAGTTGCACAGAGAGGCATTTCTGAATATGAAAAATCCAAATTTTTCCAGAAGATGCCATCTCATTCTGACCTTCATGCTAAATTCTAGCCCTTCACAGTTGAAACCTCTGCAGCTGACCTTTTGATATCTGAGTATTGCAGCCCCGTCCACGTTTTGCACAGGCAGCAACTTTCTTACATGACTGAAAGCAGTAAGCAAGCCACTGGCAACACTATCCAAGAGGAAGAGGATGAAGAGCCTCACACCCAAAGCCTATTTAAAGCTCAAAGCAGTGGGGGTCTGTGCTCAAAGCCTTCAGTAGATGAAGTCAGCAGCATTGCTAAGGCCAGGCACATGTAAGGAGAGCTGTGTGGTGAGGCAATGCTGTGGCCACACCTACAGCAAGATCATCACTTTGGGAATATCAATAGCTGGGAAAGGTCCAAGACACTTCCTCACCAAAGCAGGCTGACTCCTGACTCCAGTGAAAATAATAACCTTAGTCTGTGGAGACAAAGTCCTGAGCACCAATGGATCTGAACACATCTATGGCTGTCTCTGTGCTCTAAGACATGACCTGAGTTTTAAAAGCCTTGAGCCTCAGGTGATTTTGGTGCATTGAAGGAGCAGATTTTCTAACAGGGATGAGACAAATAGAATCATAAAGTCATAGAATTTGGGTTGGAAAAAATCATCCAGTCCAACCAGCAACCCAACACCACCATGGTCCACCAAACCCTGGCCCCAAGTGCCATGGCCACAGGTTCTGGAACAGCTCCAGGGATGGGGACTCCACCACCTCCCTGGGCAGCCTGGGCCAATCCCTGACCACTCTTGCAGCAAAGAAATTTTTCCTCATCTCCAACCTAACCCTCCCCTGGCACAATTTCAGGCCATTTCCTCTCCTTCTATCACCTGCTCCTAGGGAGAAGAGCCCAGCCCCAGCCTCACTGTGAACTCCTTCCAGGGAGCTGTAGAGAGCAATGAGGTCTCCCCTCAGCCTCCTCTTCTCCACACTGAAGAACCCCAGTTGAAATCTGCATCTTCTGGTTGGGACTGAGACTGTGCCTTGGTTCCCACCCAGAGAAGGGTTCTGTGTGCTGATCCACTTTAAGCTCAATGGTTTGAGACTTTCAAAAATCCTTATTGTCTCTTGCTCTTATATTAAGCACAAGTAGCCTCCAGTGCCTGGGCATTAGCTTGTCCATAGAAGCTGCCCTTGTCAACTTCTAATTTACATACTAATTGCTTGCAGTCTTTGACAGTGGAGAAGTTAGCTGTCCACAATTCAAAGGACTTCTTAATTATGAAAGGAAAGTACTTGATGGCAAAGAGCATAGCCCATAATTATCTATTGCCAAGTGCCAAAACACTTGTGAAGGGAACATTAACTGCTGGCAACAGGAGGAAGCTGATTTCTTCTGTGACACTTTTAGCTTTCTCCTATGAAAAAGCAAATAATTGTTCAGAGGTGTTCCAGCCCTTGGATCATCTTTGGAGTGAGTCCAGAGAAGGCCACAAAGATGATTCAAGGGCTGGAGCAGCTCTGCTGTGAGCACAGGCTGAGGGAGCTGGGGGTGTGCAGCCTGGAGAGGAGAAGGCTCCAGGGGCACCTCAGAGCTGCCTGCCAGGACCTGAAGGGATCCTGCAGGAAGGCTGCAGAGGAACTTTTGCTGAGGGTGTCTAGAGACAGGCCAAGGGGGAATGGTTTGAAGCTGAGGCAGAGCAGGGTTAGAGTGGAGCTGAGGAAGAAGTTCTTGAGTAGGAGGGTGGTGAGAGTCTGGCACAGGCTGCCCAGGGAGGCTGTGGCTGCCTCCTGCCTGGGGGTGTTGAAGGCCAGGCTGGATGAGGCCCTGAGCAGCTGAGTCTAGCTGAGAGGTGTGCCCATCGTGGGGAGGTTGGAGGAGATGAGCTCTGAGGTCCCTTCCAGCCTGAGCCATTCTGTGATTCTATGATTCAAGGAAAATGTACCTAAGAGACAAACATGGGTGAGAAGAGTCTGCTCATAACCAGTAAATGAGATTAAAATTCAGAGGAAGCAGGGAGAGCTGAGCTTACTGGACTCCTTAGTCCAGCTTTAACTGAGAAACTTTCTGTGGTTTTGATGACTGCCAAAATGTGATGCACCAAGGAAAATTTATCATTGTAGTAATTACAAGAAACACTTCCCCAAGTACTGAAGAACAGAGTGAACAAATATTTTATTGCTGCATAATTTTTCATGTTCAGTATTTTTTTAGAGTAGCTTCTTTCTTTCCTCTCTCTAGTTCCAGCAGTACCCCACTCTCCTGTGTCTTTGTACCCATACATCTTCTATATTTTTTTATTGCAACAGGTGGCATTTCTCCTCTTTCAGGGCTCAGGCAAGCATGGGGCCACAGGACATATGATAGGATGAAAATTGTTTTGAAATAAGAACCCTTTTTTTTTTTCCTGCCTACAATTTGCCATACGCCTACTAACCTTTTAAACCAGCAGTGCCAAAGCAGACTCCCGAAGCAGAGAAGGTGTTTTTGGTTGTGGTGTTCTGAAAACCCTGCCCTGCTCTTTGAGTGTTCTTTTGTTACTCGGTTCCTATGACTACCTGGTTTTCAAAACTAAAAGGCTAAAAAAAGTTAGAGGCTGAGCTCCTCAGAGCTCAACAGTAACAATCCTGCCAAGCACAAAAGGAGCAGATTAGGCAAATTCTAGTGAGGTGGGGGTTGGGCTCTTCTCACTAGTCTCAGGTGATAGAAGGAGAGGAACTGGCCTGAAATTGTGCCAGGGGAGGGTTAGGTTGGAGATGAGGAAAAAATTCTTTGCTGCAAGAGTGGTCAGGGATTGGCACAGGCTGCCCAGGGAGGTGGTGGAGTCCCCAGCCCTGGAGGTGTTCCAGAAATGTGTGGCCATGGTTTGATGCCCATGGTGGTGGTGGGTTGCTGGTTGGACTGGATGATCTCAGGGTTTTTTTGCAACCGAAACAATTCTATGATTCTATGCAAAAACGGCCAGGGCATGCTCAGCACCCTGGGTACCATCAGCCCAATGGGATGGGAACTTCCTTGCCCTAACAGAGCCCTGGAGCAGGCTGCACAGAGAGGTTGTGGAGTCTCCTTCTCTGGATACTTCAAAACCTGCCTGAACGCGTTCCTGTGCAACCACTCTAGAGGAACCTGCCTCGGCAGGGAAGTTGGACTGGGCGATCTCCGGAGCTCCCATCCAACCCCTACCATTCTCCGAGTCTGTGACTCCATGGAGCACCGTGGGGCAGACGCCGCTCCCGCAGCTCCCGATCGCTGCCCCGGACCCCAGCGCCCCCTGCCGGCACGGGAGGGTGGCAGCCTCGGAGGAGGCACGGGTGGACAGCGGCCCCCACAGGCCAAGCGGGAAGCGGCGACATCACCCGGCCGCGAGCATTCGGGGGTTTGGGCTTCACGGAGTGGAAACAGCGAGTCCCAGCGGCTCAGCACCCGTCCGAGCCCCGCTACCCTTCCCCGCTGCCTCCCACATGGCTCTCAGCGTCTTCTAGGCCGGGCCAAACCGAGGCCGGCCAAATCTAACCCGGCCGAGTGGAGCCGAGCCCAGCCGAATCTGCTCTCCCCCCACCCCACCCCAGCCTCTCCAAGCCGCAGCCGGCCCTGCCGAGGCTGCCGGTGGCCTCCGCGCCCCAGGTTCCTATAGGCTGACGGGACCTCAGCAGCGACCAATCAGAAGGCAGTTGTCAGGCCCGTGGTCTATTTTTAGCACGCACAGGCGGCGGGTGGGGGAAGTATCGGTAGCTGGGCGAGCAGCGGAGCGCACAGGGCCGGAGTCGGGCCGAGCTGGGCCCAGCCCCAGCCCCGGCCCGGCCCGGCCCAGCCCAGCCGGTGGAGCCCCAGTGAGGGGAAGGTGTTTGAATGCCAGGCTCAGGCGGCCGTGCTGGGAGGGAATGGCAGAAGCAGTGAATAGTTTGCGTTGGAAAGGACCAGAAAAAGTCATCTGGTTTGACCCCCACGCTGTTCCCAGAGACATCTTCAACTGGGCAGCCTGCTCAGAGCTCCCTGCAGCCTGACCCTGAATGTTTCTAGGGACGGAGCATTTAGCACCTCCCTGGACAGCCTGTTCCAGAGTTTCGCCACCCTCAGAGTAAAGAGTTTGTTCATGCACACAATCACAGAATCATAGGGGTTGGAAGGGACCTCTGGAGATCACCTGCCCTGCTGCCAAAGCAAGGTGGGGGTGGATTGAAGCTTGAGGAGGGAGATTCAGACTGGAGATTAGGAAGAAATTCTTTGAAGTGAGGGTGGGGAGACACTGGCACAGGTTGCCCAGGGAGCTGTGGATGTCCCCTCCCTGGAGGTGTTCAAGACCAGGATGGATGAGGCTTTGAGCAGCCTGGGCTGGTGGGAGGTGTCCCTGCCCATGGCAGGGGGCTGGAACTGGATGATCCTTAAGGTCCCTTCCAACCCAACTCATTCTATGAATCTGTGCACCGAGACAGGGAAGAAAAATCTAAGACCTACTCTCCAAAGTCAGTCAGCAGCCATTCATTTGGCAGTGAGAAGGGCTCCATGTCCAGTATCAGAGCCTGGCTGCTTCTCCCCATCACTGACCCTTAAATGATGGTCAGTGTCAGTCCGTTCTGAAATCCTTGTCCTCATTACTCCATCCCCATGGATGCTCATTGCCAGGAGCCAGGAGGACATAGAGAATAGGCAGCAACACAAAAGTCTGCAGGACAATGTTTGGAAGCCCTTTGATTGAAGGGGGGGAAAAAATCAGTAGATAAAAAAATCTGCTTGGGAAAAGAAATGTAACGAAAAAATGTTTATTCTGTCTTTGGCAGGAGAGTGATCTGAAATCTGATTTCAGTGGAGTTTTTCCATGCCATTGAATGTTTTCTCAGCGTTCAGGGGTTGTCAGGCTTAGCTGCAGATTAAACTGAGTTCTCACAGGGGAAGTTCAGGCAGCGTGAACGCCGTTGGCTTTGCTGATCCCATTCTGCACCATCATGTGAGAGGGGAGATTGCTCTGCCATAAATATTCATCCAGCACCTTTCAAGTTTTCACTTCTTCTGTTCTGCTGCTGCCCAGCCCTGTCTGCCACTTTTCTCTGAATAATCATTACTGCTGAGCAACCCATTCAGAGGAAAAAAAAAAAAGAAATTGCATTTGCCAGACTGGAAAAAAAAAACACTAAACAGCACTGGACTGGTAAGTTGTCATCAGAAGAAGTTGCAATCCTGTTGCAATGTACAGCTGGGGACCTTAAAATGGTCTAACTGCTCTTTGGAGTTGCTGCACATTTTGATCTGGAAGGGTTGTGGCTCATGCAGAGGTCACACTGAGCACAGAATCATAGAGCTGAGGAAGAAGTTCTTGAGTAGGAGGGTGGTGAGACTCTGGCACAGGCTGCCCAGGGAGGCTGTGGCTGCCTCCTGCCTGGGGGTGTTCAAGGCCAGGGTGAGCAGCTGAGTTGTTGAGGTGTCCTTGCCCAGGGCAGGGAGGTTGGAGGAGGTGAGCTCTGAGGTCCGTTTCAATCTGATCTATTCTGTGACTCTATGAGCATCCCATTAGCAGCAGTGCAATCCCATTTTTGATCTGTGCTTCTTATCCACAGGCTTTCAAACAGATCTCACCTCTGTTTTATGACTGATGCTGGCATTAATGTCTTTCAGTGCCCTGTGCCTTTTATCTAAACCCAGACTGTCCTGTAAAAGAGCCTTCTTCTCCTAATGAAGATCAAATGATCTGCAGACTACATTAGACTTTGGTGCTGTCACCTCAGAGCATGGCCATCCTGCTGACTTCTGCCTGCTGCAGTCAATCAGCTGCAGTGTGAGTGGAGGATGCTGCCCAGGCCTGCTGCATGCTTTGGGGCCTGAACCCTGCAAGCAGGAGATCACAGATGTTTTCTGTCATGTACTAATAGCCAGCTCAGCATGAGGACTGGAAGCCCAGAGCTCCCATAAATGCTCAGAACATTTCACCTCCAGGACTTTGAATGCATCACTTAATGTGCCACTGAAACACTCTGGAAGCTGCTTGGCTTTTTTTTTTTTTTTTTCTTTTTTTTCTTTTTTTTTTTTTTTCTTTTTTCTTATTTTTCTTTCTTCCCTCCAAGCTACTTTGCAAAGGGCTTCAGAGAAACGCATCATAAAATTTTTAAACTACTGTGACACTCTTGTGATTGTTTTAATTTTGCAGTGCAGGCAGAGGGACTATTTTCAGAGGCAAAAATGTGTTCTTTCGGTCATCTGAGGACAAAGTCACCTATCTGATGGTCCTGGTTGAGCAGGAGGAGATGAGTCAACCTGGCCTACCCTTAATTATAGCATTTGTTGTACAAACTTGCAATGCTTTGCCTTTAAAATGCCAGTGGAGGGAAAGCAGCTGCTGTAAGGTGGAGCCCCTGGTGCACTGATGAGGCAGTGGCTCCTACTCCTCATTCTGAGCCACCTTAGCTCACCATGAGACCTTGTTAATGGCGACATCCTAGCCCTTGGAAGAATACAGGGAATACAGGGTGGGGTTTCAGGATTGTCATGCAGGATGCCATCCAGAGGGACCTGGACAGGATGGAGAGGTTGGCTGAGGAGAAGCTCATGAGGTTCAGTAAGGCAAAGTGCAAGGTTCTGTACCTAGGGCAGGGCAGTCCTTGTTATCAGTCAAGGCTGGGGGGTGATGAGATTGAGAGCAGCACTGCAGAGAAGGACTTGGGGGTGCTGGGGGGTGAGAAGTTGGACAGGAGCCAGCAATGGGCACTGGCAGCACAGAAGGGCAATGGCAGCCTGGGGCCTGGGACTGGCATTGGCCTTCTGTGCTGCCAGTGCCCATGACCAGAGGTGGAGAGAGGGGATCCTGCCCCTCTGCTCTGGTCTGGGGAGACCTCACCTGCAGTGCTGTGTCCAGATATGGGACCCCAAGACCTCTGAGATCATCAAGTTCAACCATCATAGGCTGGACTCCATGGCCATCAAACCATGTCCCCAAGTGCCATGGCCACACAGTGGCTACATAGCCACAGCTGAAGGCAAAGGGAGCAAAGAGAAAGGCAGAAAGAGACACAGAGATAGAGGAGAACATTCAGCCCTGGGGGGACATTCTTCATCATCAACCAAAATGTCAAGTCTTTGAGTCAGAAAAACATCACTCACACCAAATTTCCTCCCATTCCCGTGGGGAAAGCAGTTCTAAATGAGTTTGGATTTCTCTCATGACAAGCAGAACCTCATTTTGGAAAGCCAACAAAGAAATTGTAGCTCTCTAATCCCTTCTAGATTCCTTTACTATGCATCCCTGCTTGAGATGAAATTTAGCATTGCTACAGCTGATTACTGCTTTACAAGGATCTCATCACAGCTTTGGCAGATGGGCTTGCAGCAGCTAATTGGTTCATTCCTTGTCCTTCCCTTTCCCCTTCCCCCTGCACATCTCCAAATCACTAAAGAGGATTTTCCAAGCTAGTTTATAAAACATACCCTGCAAACCCAGAGATATTTTCTATCCAGCTGTTCCACACCAGGGAGGATTTGTTTCTTAGCATTGGGCAATGCTGCTCTAAAATCACCCCTAGCTCAATGAGGAGTCAGGAGTGTGAGTGTCTCCTGGATCAGTGAAACCTTCCCCACAGCCTGGGAAATCTTAGTTTTCTACTACAAGTCAGAAAACAAAGTCCCTTCCCATTTGCTTTCATCCTGAGAGAAGCTGGAGGTAGCAGTGGGTGGCTGGGTAGGCTGTTTGCTGAGAGCTCAATTCCCACTCAAATTCAGGGCTCAGTTTCAGGGAAAATAAGGAAAGCAGCGAAGGAAATTCAAGTCCTCCCTCTTCCCTCCTCCTCCTCCTTCTCCATAAGTCAGCTTCTACGAGTATTAGGGTAGAGTAAAAGAAACTTCAGGGTGTTTGTGGTAGCTGAGGTTGTGGAAAGGTCCTGGCAGTGCCCTTTCATGGAATCATAGAATGGGTTGGGTTGGAAGGGACCTCAAAGCTCATCCAGTGCCAACCCCCCTGCCATGGGCAGGGACACCTCCACCAGCCCAGGTTGCTCAAGGTCTCATCCAACCTGGCCTTGAACACCTCCAGGGAGGGGACATCCACAGCCTCCCTGGGCAACCTGTGCCAGTGTCTCCTTACACTCACTGGAAAGAATTTCTTCCTAGTATCCAGTCTGAATCTCCCCTCTTCCAGCTTCAATCCATTGCCTCTCATTCTATCACTCCAGACCCTTGTCAAAAGTCCTTCTGCAGCTTTCTTGTAGGCCCCCTTCAAGCACTAGAAGGCTGCTCTGCTAGGCTGCTGCACAGGGCTCCTCTTGGATCCTTTTCTCATGGTTGGTGAGCCTGGTTTGAGCCCCAGAGCAGGAGGACAGGGATTATTCAGGTAACCTTGAGGTCTACCCAGCCCCTAAAAATAACTGCTGTATTCCAGAGTGACTTCTACAACTGCCCTGACACACAGAGAAACCTGAGAGGAGGAGGCTGAGGGAGACTTCATTGCTCTCTACAGCTCCTGGAAGGAGGTGAGGTGGGGGTTGGCTCTTCTCCTTAGTCTCAGGTGATAGGAGGAGAGGAACTGGCCTGAAATTGTGCCAGGGGAGGGTTAGGTTGGAGATGAGGAAAAATTTCTTTGCTGCAAGAGTGGTCAGGGATTGGCACAGGCTGCCCAGGGAGGTGGTGGAGTCCCCAGCCCTGGAGGTGTTCCAGAACCCTGTGGCCATGGCACTTGGGGACATGATTTAATGGCCATGGAGGTGTTGGGTTGCTGGTTGGCCTGGATGGTCTTAGAGGTCTTCTCCAACCACAACAATTCTGATTCTCTGATACCATGGTGGCTTGAGTCCCTCTGTAGGAGTCTCCCCCACACATGCAGCTTTCCTTTGTGGTTTTTATTCTGTGCTGCACCTTTAAGAGAGGCAATGGGAGCCTCATCTCAAAAGGACAGGGAGAAAGGGAAAACACAACCAAAATCCCAGTCCAATGCATGTGACATCCACCAGCCATTTCCTTTTGCTGGTCTCACTTGCAGTATGGAATGACTTAGGTTCCACATTTGTCAGAAGAGAGCTTGCAGCTTGCTTTTCTGGACAGGATTAGCCTTGAGCTTGAATTATTTAATGGAAGAGTTTGAAACTTAGCCTCTGGTTGTGAAGCCAAAAATCAAGCTGCTGGAGAGGTTTGCAAAGCCTCACAGCACCACATTGACCCTTCTCTAATTGAAGCCTTTTCTCCTAGCTCCAAGGAGGGAAAAAATTCAGTGTCCTAGAAGTGCCTTCTTCCCTCCCACTGCTTGGTAAGTGGCTTCCTGCCTTAGGCAGCTTTGGGATCCTATCCACTGTCAAACAAAGCAGCTCCTCTGGCACTACAGCTTGACCATTCCTATTCTTCAAGTGCTCTGAAGCTTGCCTCAGCTGGATGTTTTTTTTTTTTTGCCCAGCCTGTTCTGTAACATCTGAAGATATTTTTTCACTCTCCCTCTGTACCTTATGTCAAGATGTGAACATGACAAAGACATTGTGGCCAGTGTCACATAAATTTCTAGTTTTGTGGCATGATTCACACAGGGATGGATTGATTTCACTGGAACTTCAGGGGCTAAGCCAGGAAAAAAAGTCCTCTCTCTTCATGGTTAGGATAGGAGCTTTTATTTTTTTTTTTCCTGTTCTTTTTTTTTCTTTTTCCCTTGCACCTCCTTAGAAAATTCCAAGCTTAGGCAAAAACTCCAGCAAGTTAAGCAAAATTATTCCTGCACTGGAAATATGAAGCATTGGCTTTGCAAAATAAACTATCTGCAAGGGAAAGGCAATATCCTGATTTGCCTCTTCCTCTATTTGTTGTGTATGTTTAATTAATACACTCCTTGAGTATGTTCAGTGTGGTTGCATTCACCTGGCCCTGTCTACTCCAGGCTTACACAGCCCCAGAACTATTTCTTTATCACTGCAAGATGTTTTTCTGCCACAAATAAAAGCTAAAAATTTAGGGTTGAGTTTTCCAGAAGGACCTGGACAGGCTGCAGAGCTGGGCTGAGGAGAAGCTCATGAGGTTGAATAAGGCAAAGGGCAGGGCAATCCTTGATACCAGTCCAAGCTGGGGGTGATGAGAAGCTGGACAGGAGCCAGCAATGGGCACTGGCAGCCCAGAAGGCCAATGGCAGCCTTTAGGCTGCCATTGGCCTTCTGGGCTGCCAGTGCCCATTGCCAGAGATAGAGAGAGGGGATCCTGCCCCTCTGCTCTGGGAAGACCTCACCTGCAGTGCTGTGTCCTGCTCTGGAGCCTCAAGATCTCTGTGATCATCAAGTTCAACCATCATAGGCTGGACTCCATGGCCATCAAACCATGGCCACAGAGTTCTGGAACAGCTCCAGGGGTGGGGACTCCACCACCTCCCTGGGCAGCCTGTGCCAATCCCTGACCACTCTTGCTGCAAAGACATTTTTTCCTCAGCTCCAACATAACCCTCCCTGCAACCTCCTAGAGAGAAGAGGCTGACCCCCACCTCCCTGCAGCCTCCTTGCAGGGAGCTGTAGAGAGCAGTGAGGTCCTATGTGGGACTTCTGGCTGCTCTTGCAGGCACACAGCTGGGCATGCATTCTGCCTCCTTCCCCTGGCCACAATCCAAAAAAGGAGGCACCCAGCTACAGGGTGGAGCTGGGCTCCTGGGAGAGTGCTGGAGGCAGACTTCCCAGAGCAACAAGGTGCTGCAGACACTTTGCCTTCAGCCAGCCAGGCAGAGCTGCAAGAAGAGTCCTGCCTTGCCCATGGCATCACACAAACAGGAGCACAGTCCCAGCATGGTGTCCCCTATGGGGAGAGAGCTGGACACCACCAGGCACTGCCACAATACCAACTTGCTGCTCAGCAGGCAGCGAAACCACAGCTCCAAGGGCTGCCAGAGAGGAAGGTGGAATGGCTGGAGGGCAGCTCTGCTGCTAATGGATCAGCAAGGGAGCTGCAGAGAGGTGGTCCTGCCTCTGCTTTTCCTTTGATGAAATCAGAGCTGGGAAAGTGATGTTCTCACTGCTTCAGGACCTGGGCAGACACAGAATTAGTTCCCAGCACTCAAGTATTTCCTAGCAGGGAGAGTTTCTCTTCCTGAGCAAGCTCTCTGCCTTTTAACTTCTAACAAGGCAGTGGCTTTTCTGTTTATCTTTGTTTCAGCTTGTAAAAGAAGTATTTCCTTCTTCCACCTGCAGGAACCCAAGGCCTACACAGCTATTTGTAATGAACTCTGCTGGTTTGGATGTCATAGAATGGGAGGGGTTGGAGGGGACCTCTGGAGATCAACCAGTCCAACTGCCCCCTGCCAGAGCAGGAGCACCCAGGGCAGCTCACACAGGAACACAACCAGGCAGGGCTTGAGATTCTCCAGAGAAGGAGACCCCAGAACCTCTCCGGGCAGCCTGCTCCAGGTCTCCAGCACCCTCACACCAAAGAAGTTTTTCCTCATGTTGAGGAAACTTCCTGGGTTCCAATTTGTGTCTGTTGTTCCTTGTCCTACCTCTGGGCACCACTGACAAGAGCCTGGCCCCTTCTTGACCCCCACCCCTCAGGTATCTATAAACACTGATCAGATCCCCTCTCAGCCTTCTCATCTCCAGGCTGAACAGCCCCAAACCTGATCCTTAACAAGGCTGCAGAAAGCTCTGGAGATAGCCCTGCTGGCAAGAGCAGGGGTGATGACCTCAGTGCTGTTCTACACTCCCTCTGCTGCTGTCAGAGTTCTGTGCAGATTCCTGCAAGCAGTGGGAGATCCTCACTGCCCTCTCACCATGTTTACAGCTCCCCCCTCCAGAGAGGGATCTGTGGGTGACCACTGGTGAACCTGGCAAGTCTGTTCTGCTTTCACATCACTAAGGTCATAAAGATACAGCTGAAGAGCACTGCAGTGACTTCTGCTGTATTGATCCATTTCCAGACCTGTTCTCTTGGTGCTGTTTATTAGCTTTATGAGTGCTGTTTGATGGCAGGCTCTGGACCCTGCCATGAAGAGCTTCCTTTGATCAAGCACAGAGGCTCAAAGGTACACCAAGGCAATCAGGGGATGGGTGGGAAATGATTGCTCATTGCTGCTGCTGTTGTTGTTTCACAGCTGTGAGAGTTTCTGCTGTTTTGGAAGGGATATCCAGAGAGGACCTGTCAGCAGTCTGGGCTATGTGGAAGCATTACAAGCTTCAAGCTGGAAAGAGTGACCAGCCACGTGCACCCTGGCTCTTCTTTTTCTCTCTCAGATGCCTTCCTGTAAACCTCTTTCTGTTCCTGTGCTCCCCCGGAGTTGGCAGAAGCTCTGTTCCTGCAGGTTGGGAAAGGAAGAGCAGGCTGTCATTGCTGGATCAGGCACAAGCACTCCCTTTCCTCACCCAGCAAAGCACCAAGCTGCTGCCAACCAACTCCATCTTCCAGTCTCTTGCCTTCTCCTCTGAGTCTTTCCATGACTTCCTTCAGACCCTTTCAGGACTCCTCACAGATTGTGAACACAGGTGGAAAAAAGGCTGATGGAGAGTAGAAGTGAGAGGCAAAGCTGCAGAGATACCAACATGAAGGATGCTTGCAGCTTGGCAGAAGAAAGCAAGTTCAAAGGCACAGGTGGCAGCAGGACTGAAAGGGCTCCCAGGTGCCAGCACTCCCTGTGAAGAGTATCCAGGCACAGAGGGCACTGCCAGGCAATGCCACAGCCTGAGTCACAGGAGAGCTCCAAGAGATAATGCAGCTAATTGCAGAGGAGAGGTTATACTTCTAGAGAACAATGAGGAGGCCTACAACAAGTGTACAAAGGATTAATGGAGAGACTGGCACTTGGAACTTGCATTAAAACAGCTCCTGAGGGCACTGGAAAGCTGGAGGTGGCATTTACTGATCAGCCTCATCCTGTGCAGTCTCAGTCTTTGGTCTTCTCTAGCACAATAGAATCACAGCATGGGAGGGGTTGGAAGGGACCTCCAGAGATCAACCAGTCCAAGTCCCCCCTGCCAGAGCAGCAGCACCCAGGGCAGGATGTACAAGAACACATCCAGGTGGGTCTGGAAAGTCTCCAGAGAAGGAGACTCCACAATCTCTCTGGGCAGCCTGCTCCAGGGCTCCAGCACCCTCACACCAAAGAAGGTTTTCCTCATGTTGAGGTGGAACCTCCTGGGTTCCAGTTCATGTCCATTGCCCTTTGTCCTATCTCTGGGCACCACTGAAAAGATCCTGGCCCCTTCTTCTTGACCCCACCACTCATATCTAATAAGAGCTCTTCTCAGCCTTCTCTTCTCCAGGCTAAACAGCCCCAGGTGTCTCAGCCTTCCTCACAGAGGTTCCATTTCCTTCAGCATCCTCACAGCCCTGTTTGGACTCTCTCCAATAGTTCCCTGTGTCTTGAACTGGGGAGCCCAGAACTGGACACAATACTTAAGCTGTGGCTTCACTAAGGCAGAGCAGAGGGGCAGGAGAACCTCTCTTGACCTGCTGGCCACCCCAGGATGCCATTTGCCTTCCTGGCCATCAGGACATGTTGCTGTTACTATCATAGAATCAATCCTAGAATGGGCTGGGCT
The DNA here is from genome assembly GCF_027791375.1 of Indicator indicator. Classification (NCBI taxonomy): domain Eukaryota; kingdom Metazoa; phylum Chordata; class Aves; order Piciformes; family Indicatoridae; genus Indicator; species Indicator indicator. The sequence continues at coordinate 1,428,281 of NC_072023.1, read as the reverse complement.
GGAAGGGACCTCCAAAGCTCCTCCAGTCCAACCCCCCTGCAGTCAGCAGGGACATCCTCCACTGGATCAGCCTGTCCAGAGCCCTGTTGAGCCTCACCTTGAATATCTCCAGGGATGGGGCCTCAACCAGAGTCTCACAGTATATCAGAGGTTGGAAGGGACCTCCAGAGATCATCAGGTCCAATCCCCCTGCCAGAGCAGCATCACTTAGGGTAGTCTGCACAGGAATGCATCCAGGTGGGTTTGGAAAGGCTCCAGAGAAGGAGACTCCACAACCCCCCTGGGCAGCCTGCTCCAGGACTCTGTCACCCTCACTGTAAGGAAGTTTCTCTTCATGTTGAGTTGAAATCTTCTCTGTTCTAGTTTGAACCCATTGTTCCTTGTCTGATCACTGTGAGCCACCTCCCTGGGCAACTCATTGCAGTGTTCCACCACCCTGCCCTTGTCTTTCCCCTTCCTCGAGGAGCTGCTGGAGTGTGTGCTGGGTAAGCAGCCAGAGAGGCTGGACTGAAAAGCGGCTGAGTGGCTGTGCTGTAGGGGTGGTAACCAGTGGCATAAAGTCTAGCTGGAGGCCAGCAGCTAGCAGTGTAGCCCAGGGGTCAACACTGGGTCCAATCATCTCTTTTTTTCAAAGCCACTTTGTATCTGAAGGACATGAGTTGTCACTCCCTGCACTCAGCCTTCCTGCTGATCACCCTGCAAACAGGAAAAATGGAAGAGACTGCAGCAAACACTTTGTAAGTGCTGCTCCAAGTCTCCCACAGTTTGCCAGGCAAGAGAAAGAAAGTTGACAGCTTTGCACAGAGGCATGCAGCAGTCAAGTTCTTCTCTCTGCACCAGATTCCACCGCTACAATCCATCAGGAAGTGCTTCCCTCCTCAGCTCAGCAGTGTTGCCACTGTGGTGCCATGCATCCAGCCAGAAGCAAGGTGGACATTTGCATCTGATTTCCACTGGAAGATGAAAGCCTGCATCAAAGACTCTGCTGCTTCTGCTGCTCCTTTGCTGTTGCACATTGCTCAGCAGCCTTATCAGGAAACAAGAGACCCTTGAGCTGAGTTCATGTTGTGAAGAACATTTTACAAACCTCTCTTTCATGTGGTCCTCAGCACCACTTCATCTGCCAAGAGCTTGTGCTGAGCCTTGACACTTGGTGCAGAAAGGAGAAGCTGCTCTCACTCAGAGGCTTTAAGATCTCCCTGAAGATGGGATCAGCTCTGCCTGGCACACGTCTGCAGCAGCTAGCATGGCAGAGTCATAGAATCATTAAGGTTGGGAAAGCCTTCCAAGAACATAGAGTCCAACCTCTACCCAGCACCTCCAGGACCAGGTCCAGAGAAGGGCAACACAGCTGGGGAAGGATCTGGAGAGCAGGGCTGGTGAGGAGCAGCTGAGGGAGCTGAGGGTGTTTGGTGTGGAGAAGAGGAGGCTGAGCTCAGGGAGACCTCATTGCTCTCTACAGCTCCCTGAGAGGAGGCTGCAGTGAGGGTTGGGCTCTTCTCCCTAGTCTCAGGTGATAGAAGGAGAGGAACTGGCCTGAAATTGTGCCAGGGGAGGGTTAGGTTGGAGAGGAGGAACAATTTCATTGGTGCAAGAGTGGTCAGGGATTGGCCCAGGCTGCCCAGGGAGGTGGTGGAGTCCCCATCCCTGGAGGTGTTCCAGAACCCTGAGGCCATGGCACCTGTGGCCATGGTTTGGTGTCCATGGTGGTGTTGGGTTGGTGGTTGGACTGGATGGTCTCAGAGGGCTTTTCCAACCCAAACAATTCTCTGATCCTATGATTCTAAAATGAGCCAGAACAAAAGGTAGAGTTCTTGTGATACCACTGCCAGTGGAGACAAGAACTCCAGTGGTGCTTTGCTCTCTGCCATGGACATTTCCAGATGTATTTGACAAATGAAGAGGCTGAGTGGGTGGTGGTTTACAGGAGGCCTTCATCTCTCTGTCCTCTTGATTTATTTCCAAAGCCTGACTTTAAACTCCTGGTATGGCCTTTATGGAAAGCCAACAAAAACTCTTCATCCAAGTGTGAAGCAAAAGAGCAAACTTCACAACTTCTACCTACCAAAACCAAAAATGTACAAAGTTCCTGGCACATGGACAGGAAATAAATTAATGGCAGTCATTAACTTCTGGTGAAAAAGCTAAATAGGGGAAAATGCTAACCTGGACATGTCATAAGCTGCTTAATGAACTGAACCACAGACTGTTGTGTTTTTTTTCTTTCTGTGGAACAGAAATTTTAGTCTCAGATTTGGGCATCTCATATAAATATTTGGCTCCATGCAATATATCAATGGTGACCTCAGCCAAACCCAGCATTCATTTTCCTCCCCTGCAACAAAGAGACTTTTCTCCTCAGATACCTGATTCTCTCCCAAAAAACCAAGGGCAGGAAAAGCTGAGAAAATATCATAGAATCACAGAACTGTCAGGGTTGGAAGGGACCTCAAGGCTCGTCCAGTTCCAACCCCCCTGCCATGGGCAGGGACACCTCACACCAGAGCAGGTTGCTCAGAGCCACCTCCAGCCTGACTTTAAAACCCTCCAGGGATGAGGCTTCCACCACCTCCCTGGGCAACCTGTGCCAGTGTCTCACCACCCTCCCAGTGCAGAACTTCCTCCTGATGTCCAACCTAACTCTGCCCTGCTCCAGTTCCAAACCATTCCCCCTAGTCCTATCCCCACAGCCCCTTCTGAACAGTCCCTCCCTAGCCTGCCTGTAGGTCCCCTGCAGATACTGAAATGCAGCTCTGGGGTCTCCCTGGAGCCTTCTCCTCTCCAGGCTGAACAGCCCCAACTCTTTCTTGGTCTGAACTCAGGATTGTTGCCAGAACAAGTTATAAAACCTCTCTAAATATTGGGGCTCATAGTGATAGGATGAGGGGCAATGGATTGAGGCTGGAAGAGGGCATATTTAGACTGGATACTAGGAAGAAATTCTTTGCAGTGAGGGTTTGAGACTCTGGCACAGGTTGCCCAGGGAGGCTGTGGATGTCCCCTCCCTGGAGGTGTTCAGGGCCAGGTTGGATGTAGCCTTGAGCAACCTGGGCTGGTGGGAGGTGTCCCTGCCCATGGCAGGGGGTTGGAACTGGATGAGCTTTCACATCCAACACAAACCATTCCCTGAATCCATGAATCTCTCTTCCTTCCTTCCTCCCTCCCCCTGCATCTGAAAGGAGCTTTCCACTCTAGCTGCCATTCAGTGGAGTGACACTGAAGTGTTTTTCAGACAACAAAGAGCTGAGGTAGAAAGCTTTGTCCTTTGCAAAAGGCAAAATCCCTTTCCAAAATGCAGGAGCTCAGGCAGTGCTGGGAGCTTTGCTGAATTAAACCTTGACAAGCTGATCAAATTCCACTTCTGCCAAGTGCAGCCCTTAGTGTGCAAATCTGAAGGAAACAACAACAACACACTCAGGACCCCAAAAAAGAGAGAAAGAGAAGGAAAAAAGAGAAGTGCAGCATTTTGTGACACTGCCCAGAGAATTGTGTAGTTTTGCTTTACTGTAATGGAACAAATCATTTGGGAGCTTCTCTGGAGTGTTTTTTTTATCTGTTCCTATTACAAACTCTTTTGTTTCCAATGCTTGTTCACCAGGAGGGCTTTTGTTGCCCGACAGCTAAATAAACAGGAGGGAAAACGAAGCAGCCCAAGCAGTATCTTGCTGCCACCTTGTGTCGAGTACAAACTGAGTAGTTCATGTTTCATGGGTAGTTTAAAAACACCAAATAAACCCTGCTCAGAAAATACACAGGAAGGAAAAGTTCAGGCTGGAGGTGAGGAGAAAGTTCTTCACAGGAAGAGTAATTGGGCAGTGGAATGTGCTGCCCAGGGAGGTGGTGGAGTCACCATCCCTGGAGGGCTTCAGAAAGGATTGGATGTGGCACTTGGAGCCAGGGTTTGGTTGTCAGGAAGGGTTAGGGATTAGGTAATAGGTTGGACTTGATGATCTCTGAGGTCTTTTCCAACCTGGTTGATTCTGTGCAAACTTACAGAATCACCTGGGTTGGAAGGGACCTCCACAGGTCACCTATTCCACCCCCCTGCAGTCAGCAGGGACATCTTCCACTAGATCAGGTTGCTCAGATCCCTGTCCAGCCTCACCTTGAATATCTCCAGGGATGGGACCCTAACCACCTCCCTGGGCAACCTGTTGCAGTGTTCCTGCACCCTCCTGGTGCAGAACTTGTTCCTCACATCCAATCTAAATCTGCTCTGCCCTCATTTCAAATCATTGCCTCTCATCTTATCCCTACAGACCTTTGTAAACAGCCTCTCTCCATCCTTCCTGCAGGTGCCTTTCTTCCACATTGCAGGGAGAACAACTCACCTGCACAGGTGAAACACTCAGCAATAAATCCACATGGAGTCTAACTGGTGGCATCTGATCCCACTGCATCCTTGTCTGTGGCAAAGCAAGCAGAAGAGGCAGTGGATGCTCACAGCTCACCCCCCTGTCCTGTGTAGGTTTGCCCACAGCACCAGGGACAATGGCTGCTCAGCTGCCAGTGTTTGACAATGAACACACAGCCACAAATCAAAGTGTTTGACAAGACATTTCATTACTGATGGGGAAGGGGAAGGGGGGAGTTGGGTGGTGAGGGTTGTTTGTCTTACATAACATCAAAGAAGAACTTGGTCAGGAAAGGAGAGTCAGGATTTCAAGCAGAGGAGCTCTGCACGTGTCTCATCGATGAAAGGAGAGCCAGAGGATAAAAGGGAGCAGAGCAGGCAGCAGGATGTGCAATGGCAGCTGTTTAATCCACATAGCTGGCTTCTGTGGCCAAGGCTTTGATATCTGGGAGGCACAAGCAAGCAGCCATGTGGGGGTGGGACACAACCCCAGAAAACACCAGCAGCTGAGGGCTTCTATTGTGACCAGACTGCCTGTTCCCATCCAACCTCTCCAGCAGCTAATCAGCAGCTGCCAGAGTTTACCCCATCCAAAGATGTGGTCAGCCAGGCCCTGCTTTCCCTTCTACAGCTTTGCTGGATTTGAACCTGTTTGAAAGAGCATTTCCCTCTGGCTTACTGAGATAAATCCAGATATAAACAGTCCCCTTGGGCCTGCTACATCCTTTGCTCAGAAGTGTTCCCAAAATGACTTATTTCCCCCCCATCCTCCCAGGAAATTTCTGTGCCCCCAGATCTTCTAGCTCCTTGCATTGGTGAAGTGCAACAAAGCCCTGTGCCTTCTGAGGGGCACCATCCCCCTGCCTGCTCAAGGAGTGAGAATGAGGCTGCTGAAGAGGATGCTTCCTACCACCCAGCACTGTGATGAGACTTTGTATCTCTGGAAGATGCTAGCTCCTGGCTCTGGCACTTCTCTGTGTGCTGCCTCCAGCCACATGCCAGCACACCTCTCATCTGCAGCTCTGCTGTAAGTTCTTCCAGCCCTTGAATACTTTTTTTCTAGTGGAGGTTCTGCCTCTCTGTCTCACTCTGCTGAGGTGCCACCTTGCAGTGTTGGGTACAGCTCTGCAGTCCTCAGCACAGGAGAGCCATGGACCTCCAGGCGTGGAGCCAGAGGTGGCCACAGCAGCTGTGGGAGGGCTGGAAGCCCTCTGCTGTGAGGACAGGTTGAGAGAGTTGGGGTTGTCCAGCCTGGCTGTGTCATTGTGCTGCTGCTTTTATGTGTTGTGTGCATTGTCACAGAATCACAGAATCAGAGAGTTGTTTGGGTTGGAAAAGCCCTCTGAGATCATCCAGTCCAACCAGCAACCCAACACCACCATGGCCCCCAAACCATGGCCCCAGGTGCCGGTGCCATGGCCACAGGTTTCTTGAACACCTCCAGGGATGGGGACTCCACCACCTCCCAGGGCAGCCTGTGCCAATCCCTGACCTCTCTTGTAGCTTGTAGCCAAGAAATTGTTCCTCATCTCCAACTTAACCCTTCCCTGGCACAATTTCAGGCCATTTTCTCTCCTCCTATCACCTGAAACAAGGGAGAAGAGACCAACTCCCACCTGGCTCCAGCCTCCTCTCAGGGAGCTGTAGAGAGCAATGAGGTCTCCCCTCAGCCTCCTCTTCTCCACACTAAACATTACAGAATTGTTAGGATTGGAAGGGACCTCAAGGCTCATCCAGTTCCAACCCTCCTGCCATGGGCAGGGACACCTCACACTAGATCAGGTTGCTCAAAGCCACCTCCAGCCTGGCCTTAAAAACCTCCAGGGATGAGGCTTCCACCACCTCCCTGGGCAACCTGTGCCAGTGTCTCACCACCCTCATGGGGAGGAATTTCTTCCTGACATCCAATCTGAATCTACTAATTTCTAGTTTTGCTCCATTCCTCCAGTCCTATCACTCCCTCTCACCCCAAGAAGTCCCTCCCCAGCTTTCTTGTAGCCCCTTGCAGATACTGAAAGGCCACAAGAAGGTCTCCTCAGAGCCTCCTCCTCTCCAGATTGAAGAGCCCCAGCTCTCTCAGCCTGTCCTCACAGGAGAGGAGCTCCAGCCCAGTAGCTTTACTACACAACACATCTGCTGCTGCACAGCACAGCCAGAGGAATCAGCCTCCCCTACAGCATTGCATTTGCTGCAGCAGCCAGCAAGCCTTTGCTGTTGGGACACAAACAACTTGGCAATGAGCAGTACCTCTGCCAGCCTCTGGCTTCAGCTTCATGCCAGCTACTCCCTCACTGCTGGGGGAGCAGCAACAGGAAATGAACCCCAGATAATTCCTCCTTAGTGCTGAAACTGCCACTCCCCCTCCAAGGCAGGAGCTGGTTTTAAGCAGCTTGCTGCAGCTGGCTCCTAAAAGTGGTGCAAGCTGCACTGAAGCAGCGTTCCAAGTGCAGCCAGTTTGCTTCTGCCCTACATTATTTGGGTTAGATCTTTGGTTTTTTTCAGTTTTCCCCTGTGTATCAGCTTTCTAAGAAGCTTTTGTGACCGTGTTTCCCAGGTACAAATCTTCATGCTGCAAGTGAAGGATGCAGCAGCCGAGCTCCCAGCGTTCTCCAGAGCTGCCCAAAGAATCCTGCAGCAGTGTGGAGCTCCTGAGCAGAGGAGCTGCTCTTCAGCAAGGGAATGCTGCTTTGTCTGCAAGAAGCAGTCCAGAAGATGTCTCCAGGTCATCTCCAGCCCAGACAGAATCAGTTTGTGTGGACACCACTGTGCCTCCAGGTGACTCCATCCACAGGCAAGGTCATGAAGAGCCCTCCCTTCTGAAGCTCCCTGCAGAGGAGGTCCTTGGGAGCCACCAGGGACCTTTCCAGTTCGACCGGCACGCTCTGGCCAGGATCTCCACCTCTCCAACCCTCAGGCGCCTCAGAATGGCCTCTGCCTCACAGGCTGTGCCATTTCAGGAGTGCTGTGACGCAGCTCAGCTGTCCAAAGGCAGCCCAAAGGAATTCAGCAGCTGCCTCCACCCCGTTTGCAGGAGCTCTCCTCAGTGTGCTGCAGCTCCCTTGCTGTCGCTGCCTTCTTGTGTTCATGCAAAGTTGTTGTCCTCCAAAACCAAGCCTGAGGCAAACACTGCAGGTCCAGAGCCTGCCAGCTCCAGATCAAAGCTGCCAAGCCAAAAAAATCTTCTCAGCAATGGCAATCCCAGCGAGACCTTCCAAAGCTCTTGGAGAGCCAACTCTGCTACCCTGCCTAGGAGACTCCTCTGCCCCAGCCTCCCATCACAGGAAGGTGTGCAGGTAAAAGGAACAGGGTGATGCAATCTCCTCTGCACTCCTGCACCTCCAGTGTTGGTCTCTCATGGCCCAGTGCATGAAGTGCAGCTGGCCTGTGTTCCTTTGCTGCCACAGATCAACAGCAATGGAGGCTTCCCCTTCCAAATCAGCAGGAGACAATGGTCCCAGCCCTGTCTCTGGGAGATCAAGTTGTCCCTGTGCACCCAGTGAGGGTGACAGAGCCCTGGAGCAGGCTGCCCAGGGAGGTTGTGGAGTCTCCTTCCCCAGACCCACCTGGATGCATTCCTGTGTGACCTGCCCTGGGTGATGCTGCTTTTGGCAGGGGTTTGGACTGGGTGATCTCTGGAGGTCCCTTCCAACCTCTAATGTTCTGTAATTCTGTGCAATGAGTACTTTTTGCCCCAAATCAGGCTGCTTGCTTGCTTGCTGGCTGACCAAGCCTCTCTCCCTTTCTTTCAGAGGAGTGGATTGCCAGGACAAAGGTAGGCAGAGGTTTATTTTATCTCCTGCTCAGCTTCACTTCTGTACCTTTGGAAGGATTTTTCTTCACTCCCAGACAAAATTGAACAGTGGAACTCTAATTTTGTCCCTTTGCTTGGTGAAATCCCTGCCACAAACCTCTTAAAATGAACTTCTTCATGAGATTTTCTTTCACAAGTGGTCTTCCCCCCAACATCTTGGGCTAGATTTTCACAGCTGGGTCATCAGAGAGCTCTGCCTTGGGAGCTAACAGCCCAAAGGTCTGTCTGGTTGGATTAGCAGTGCCAGGTTTCAGCTGGAGGAATCTGAAGCAACATGTGTCTTGAGCAACATGCTTCAAAATTTTCCTGGGAGGGGAAAAGGGAGCAAAGAAATCAGCAGAACAGCCTCAATATTGTGCTCCTACATGAGCAAAGCAGATCATAGAATCATGGGATGCAGAGGGTGGGAAGGGCTCCTTGCTGGGTTGGAAAGGACCTTTCTCCAACCCCCCTGCAGTGCTCAGGGACACAGGGCTGGGGAGGAGCAGCTGAGGGACCTGGGGGAGAAGAGGAGGCTGAGGGGAGACCTCATTGCTCTCTACAGCTCCCTGGAAGGAGGTTGCAGTGAGGTGGGGATTTGGGCTCTTCTTAGTCTCAGGAGATAGAAAGAGAGGAACTGGCCTGAAACTGTGCCAGGGGAGGGTTAGGTTGGAGATGAGGAAAAATTTCATTGCTGCAAGAGTGGTCAGGGATTGGCACAGGCTGCCCAGGGAGGTGGTGGAGTCCCCATCCCTGGAGGTGTTCAAGAAACCTGTGGCCATGGCACTTGTGGAGAGAGTTTAGTGTCCATGGAGGTGTTGGGTTGCTGTTTGGACTGGATGATCTCAGAGGGCTTTTCCAACCCAAACAACTCTGATTGCCTTGAGCTCAGCAGGAATGTGGAGTTTGGAAGACACTTTGCTGTTTGCTGTCACCGCTGATGTTTTCTCCTCATTGCTCCTTTAACAAGTTTGCCACAGCTGCTGTGATGATTTGGGATTTTAGCTCATTTCCTCCTGACTGAGCAAGGAGCACCTCAGAACCTCCCTCTGCAGCCACCAGAGGAGGGGGAGGACCTCTGTTGTTGTTATGTTGCTGTATGCCACAGGTCAGGCGAGCGCAGGCGCAGCTCCCTGGTGGTGACGCTGCCAGGACTTGAGGTGTTCCCTGGAGACCTCCTGGTGTCATATGGTGCCATGGACTGCCTGCCCTACACCACCCTCCTGCTGAGTGCAGGTCAGACACAGGCTGGGGTTGGCTTGTCTGAGTGGCTGTCAAGAACCTGGGGCTTGTGCTCAGTGATAGGATGAGGGGCAGGGGACAGAAACTGGAACCCAGGAGGTTCCAGCTCAACATGAGGAAAAACTTTGGTGTGAGGGTTCTGGAGTCCTGGAGCAGGCTGCCCAGAGGGGTTGTGGAGTCTCCTGCTCTGCAGACTTTCCAAACCCATCTGCCTGTGCTTCTGGGTGACCTTCCCTGGGTACTCCTGCTCTGGTAGGGGGTTGGACTGGATGAGCTCCAGAGGTCCCTCCCAACCCCAACCATTCTGTGATGGGGAGGGAGGATTGGTGCAACAATGGCACAGGGCAGCACAGCCTCCACAGGGCATCCAGTCGCCCCACACCCAAGGGATTGCAGCACTCATTTAAAAACTCCTCTCATTTGGTTTCCCTCCCCCCTCTGCATTTTATTGTTGAATGCAAGATGTAGATGTGGGGGAGGACGTGGATCACTGCTGTGTTCCACAGGTTAGCTGCAATCAGAGACCAGGATTGGAAATCCAGAAGGAAGAGAAGAGAGCAGCCCATGCCACCTTTTCCTGTGGCTCTCTGATCATGAGGGCAGCAGACCCAGCTCAGAGAGGTTGTTCACTGCACCTTCCAGCGCCTGCAAGTGATTTCCATTGCAGGTTACCTGCTCTCATTCCTGTGTGCAGTGTGTCAGAGCCCAGAAGCTGCTGGTGACCAGAGATCAGCATTGGCTCAACAAAGCAGTCAAGGTCACAACCCCCAGCTTTATGGGAGCAAGCAAGCCAGATGGCCCCAGAAAGAATGAGCAAGGCCTTCAAAAGCCTAGAGGAGAAAGTTCCAGCTGTGGTTCTCAGGCACACACAGCCCTCAGAGCAGGAGCCACCTACAGAAGACACAGGTTTCTTGCTGCAAAAAGTCATTCCTCACCTCTCACCATTCCTACATCTACATCCCCACCTTGCCTGGTGCCCCACTAAGGACCAGGAGCTGCAGCCTGCATCACTGAGCCAGCCCCATGGCAGGTCTGAGGCTTAGGAGTTCCCAGGAGAGTTTATTCCCAGGAGTTCTAAGTCCCTGCATAGCTCCAAGAAGTCTCTAATGAGCACTCAGAGCCTAATGCTTGCTTCAAAATAGTTCATAGCTGCAAGAACTGGCTTGAGGTGTGAGGAGATTGCAATTAATACCTTCCAGAACTGGCATGAGGTGTGATGTGCTTGCCCAGCTATACAGCTGACAATCACATCCTGATCACCTGCAGCAAGTGGGAGTGTTTAGCATCATCCAAGATCCCATCACAGACATAACTCTTGCTGGGAGGAACCCAACAAGCTGAATGAGTTCTAAGTCTGCTGCATTCCATCTGAGCCAAGCAGAGTACAGTGGATCAGGCTTCATCTCAAAACAAGACACAACCAATTAAAAATCCATATTCTGCTGAAGCTCAGCATATATAAAAATAGCAATAATGATAATACAATATTATTAGGTTGGGGGTTTTTGTTTATTTATTTATTTCCTGCTAACTCTTTTTTTTTCTCACCCATTAGAGTCCAAAAAGCCAAGGTGGCCATTTGCCAAAAGAGGAGCTGTGAGTATTTCACTCTGGGTTTTTTTCCCTTTCACTACCCTTGCCCTTCTCCCACAGCTATGAGAGGTTTTTGCTGCCCTTTGAGAAAAGCAGGCAGCAGATGAGCTGAACTCAGAGGTCTCAGCCCATCCTGGGACTGCTTAGACCTGCAGAGAAGTGCAGCCACCAGAGCTGCTGCATGTGGTGCACATCAGAAGGCAGTCAGTGGTGCTGTTCCCCATGGGTGCTGGGAGAGAGGTGCCCTTGGCCCCAGGGTGGCAGAGCAGGGTGGGCACCTCAGAGGCTCTCACTTGAGGTGTTCAGGGGTGGCAGCAGGGCCAGAACAGCTCCCCAGAGAAACAGAGCAGGCAGAAGGTGTCAGCCACCTTGCTGTCTTGGCCACATTGCTGCTCTGACCACAGCATATCCTGCAGTTTCTGCTCTGCTCTGACCTCACCTCCAGTCCTCCCTCCAGTTCTGCTGTCCCCAGCAGGAGAAGGACACAGAGCTGCTGGAGAGAGTCCAGAGATGATCCAAGGCCAGAGTCTGAGGGAACATCACCATTTCCTCAAGAGCCTGCAGGTCAGCTCTCTGACTGGAGCTGTACAGCATCACTGTGCCACAGAGCTGCTGGAGAGAGTCCAGAGGAGGCCACAAAGATGATCCAAGGGCTGGAGCAGCTCTGCTGTGAGCACAGGCTGAGGGAGCTGGGGGTGTGCAGCCTGGAGAGGAGAAGGCTCCAGGGGCACCTCAGAGCTGCCTGCCAGGACCTGAAGGGATCCTGCAGGAAGGCTGCAGAGAGACTTTTGCTGAGGGTGTCTAGAGCCAGGCCAAGGGGGAATGGTTTGAAACTGAGGCAGAGCAGGGTTAGAGTGGAGCTGAGGAAGAAGTTCTTGAGTAGGAGGGTGGTGAGACTCTGGCACAGGCTGCCCAGGGAGGCTGTGGCTGCCTCCTGCCTGGGGGTGTTGAAGGCCAGGCTGGATGAGGCCCTGAGCAGCTGAGTCTAGCTGAGAGGTGTCCCTGGGCATGGTGGGAGGTTGGAGGAGATGAGCTCTGAGGTCCCTTCCAGCCTGAGCCATTCTATCAGTTACAGTGAGGTAGGGGCTGGGCTCTTCTCCTCACTCTCAGGTGATATAAGGAGAGGAACTGTCCTGGAATTGTGCCAGGGGAGGGTTAGGTTGGAGATGAGGAAAAATGTCTTCCCAGCAAGGGTTCTCAGGCACTGTCCCAGGCTGTCCAGGGAGGTGGTGGAGTCCCCATCCCTGAAGGTATTTCAAAGCCAGGTGGCTGTGGTGCTGAGGGCTGTGGTCCAGTGGCAGTGTCTCAGCAGCAGGGGTGGCACTGTGAGCTCTGGGTGAGCTCTTGGACTTGGTGATCTCCAAGGTCTCTTCCAACCTCACCTGTTGTGTGGTTCTGTGCAAACATTGTATGAATCAGGGACTTTTTGTGGTCATTCCACAGGGCAAAGACAAACAGAAGCAAGCATCTGATGTGGAAAACTGCCTCTCAACCCTCAAGATCACAGACTGCAGCACAGATGAATTTTTATGCTTTAAGGTAACAAAATTGTCTTGGAGGGAACAAAACCAAACCAAACAAAAAAAAAAAGAGTTGCTTTCCAGTTCCTCTTTTTGACTGCATCAATCTGGGTGTGAGAGCTGTCTGCCAAATCAATGCAGAAGCATAAGATACTTACTTGTGGTTTGACATGGAAGAGCAAGGGGGAAACTGTTGTAGAAGGTTAGCAAGGACCCTGCCAGCCAGCTGGGCTGTGCCAGGCTGCCAGACTGCCCCTGCCAGACCTGCCAGAGGAGAGAGGTGCAGCATCAAGAGAACCCTCCCAGCAGTGCCTGCAGACCTGGGGAAAGCAGTTTCAGCTTTACAGAGATGCCAGATGGAGCATGGTCAGCCCTGGGGCTGCCTTAGGTGTGGGGCCATGCAGAGGTGGCCACACATTAGTCCATGCCAGCACTGAGGTGTAGCTGCAGAAATGCCACCAGAGCCTGGCTGCCAGGCAAGCAAAGCTCCTGGCCCCCAGGGCCCCCCAGTTTGAGCTGCAAGGTGAGATCCAGACAGCCCACACCTAGCACTGTTACCCCTCCAAAGCCAACCATTGGCAGTTGGATGTGATGATCCCTGAGGTCTCTTCCAGCCCCACAGCTCTGTGGGTCCATGGCTTGCTTCTCACAGCAGGCTGCTGCCAACTTTGCTGTTGAGGACTCCTGTCAGTGCCTGGCTTTGATGTCAGTCTCTGGCTTTGATGTCAGTCTCTGGCTTTGGAGCACTTTAGGACCAAGCAGAACATCCCAGTACCTATGAAGACCTAATCCTTTGGCTCCTTGATCCTACCAGCTGGAGAACAGGGACCTATCCCTGCTTTCCAGCAGCAGGAGCAGCTCCACAGCTCCACAGCTCCAATTCCTCAGCATCTGCAAGCTGCCCATTAGGGTTTTTTGGCACAGCATCCTGCAAACATAAATCTGCCCTAGCAGTGTGTCTCTTCTGACCCCAGTGTGTTGGTGTTGGAAACGGTTTGGAAGTAAATGTCAGGTTCTAAAGATTCCTTTAAAAGGTTTTGTGAATTTTTGAGCTTCCAATAGAAAATCTGTGGTGTGAATCACTAAGCCTGGCAGTGGGGCTCTTGAGCTGGGCAAACAGATCCCAGATTCTTTTGACAGGGTTTGCAGCAGCTGATTCACCAGTCAGTGGTCTCCTTGCTTCACCCCTCCCCAGAGCAAACCTTGGCCTGACTTTGTGAGGAGCCAGCAGCAGTGCCCCAGCAGCCAGGCAGAAGGGCAGAGGGAAGCAGCAGTGTGGGAGCTCTTCACAAGTGAATGCAATTACTTCCTGGATCACCTGCTGGTTCTCAAGATGGTAACTGCAGAGTTCCCCTCTCAAACCAACCCAGAAGGCAGCAGCCTTTGCCCTGCTGGCAGCGTGGCACACACAGAGCCACCTCCAGCCTCGCATCCAGTGGCTGCAGGGGACTGACTGAAGTGCCCCCCACAGCCCCTCCTGCCCTCCCCAGGTCCTGCCCTCCCTCCTGCCCCCCACAGGTCCTCCCCCCTCCCTCCTGCCCCCCACAGGTCCTGCCTCCCTCCCTCCCTGCAGAGGTCTCAGCTGCTCCTCTTCTGCAGGGACACAGCTGCCTGCATGGCAGAGACAGCCCAGAGGCATCGCTCAGCCCCTGCAGGTCAGATAAAGCTCCTCAGTGTCATCTTGTGCCCCACCTCAGCTCAAATGATGACTTCAGGAGAATTTCAGTGCAAACATCCTCTTTTCAGGAAAAAAAAAAAAAAGCCAAGCCCCAACACAAAGCATCCTGTAAACCATCCATAGAGGGTAACTAACCTGGGGTTTGGTTTTGTTTGTAAAGATATTTGTGGACACCCTGAAGTACCTCCAGAGCAATGAATTTCTCTTGGATGTGGATCTGTGGAGACTTTTTGCAAACTTAGAGGAGTTAAACAGAGTAAGTAGATAGATCAGTAAGTAAATAGTAACTAAATGAGTCTTGCTGAGAGCAGAACTCAAGTAGGCCAAGAAAAGAAGAGGAGAAGGCATGCATCAAGCTGCCATTCAGAGTCAGTGCTCCTGCAGGCTGGAGAGCTTCCATGGGCAGAAGAGGAGGAAAGCTCTTCAGAGTATCACAGAATCAGCCAGGTTGGAACAAGTAGCTGGAGCTCAAACACAGAAACAAATCATCTCTGCTCAGTGCCTGAGCAGCTACATAGAGGATTCCACCTCAACATGAGGAGAAACTTCTTTGGTGTGAGGGTGATGGAGCCCTGGAGCAGGCTGCCCAGAGAGGTTGTGGAGTCTCCTTCTCTGGAGGCTTTCCTGGATGCATTCCTGTGTGGACTACCCTGGGAGATGCTGCTTTTTGGCAGGGGAGTTGGACTGGATGATCTCTGGAGGTCCCTTCCAACCCTGATGTGCTGTGCCACTGTGTGGAGACCCAAGGGAAGAGCTTTCTGAGCTGTGTTCCCCCTTGCAGCTGTCTGTGAGCTCCTTCCATGCATGCAACCAGCTGCTGGAGTTCAGCTGGTGTGGGATTGCTGATCCCTTCCTCCCTCACTGAGAGGAGGGAGTGGGGCTGAGGCTGTGTGCCACTCAGTGACAAGAAAGGTTTGAGCTCACCTGCACCTTGGTCCTATCCTGATGGAATTCTTTTCAATGCATTTTCTGGTTGTGTTTTCCTTGTTAATTGAGGCTGATAAATGCTGATCTGTTAAGCAGCCTCCTGTGTAAGTATTGATCCAAGGCAGGAGCAGGAGCTGCTCTCCATGACTTTAATGACCTTGTTTGTTTTTTTCCCCCATGCAATTGTTCTCTTTAATTGCATTTCAAAACATGGGATGAGGTCTTCAGCAGCCTGGTCTAGGGGAAGGTGTCCCTGTCTGTGGCTGGGGAGGGGTTGGAAGTAGATCTTCAAGGTCACTTCCAACCCAAACCATTCTATGGATCTGTGGATTTGTAGATTTGGTTTAGCTTCCAATTAAAGCATCCCAGGTGTAATTCTGAAGGCAATTCTGGCAGTGGCAAGATGGTAAACAGAGCACTGCATTCATCTTGGAGCCTTTGAAGACCCCAGGGACAGGAAATAAAGTTGTTTAAAACTTCAGGAGATCATTGATGCTAATTTCTCTCTTTTTAACTTTCTTTCCCCTCCCTTAGATAAGTCTGAGCTTTCTAAAAACCTTCTTTGAAGCTGTGAAGGAACATGTGAGGAAATCAGATTCTCCTCTGGATTTCAGCTCCATCCTCAGAAAGGTAACAGAAATATTCCTGCTTAGCATCAGCAGCTGCTTGCAGCAAGAGCATTTCTGATAGCAGGAGGAAGTTCAGACTCAGTCCCAGGCAGGCTGGTCTCAGCCCCAAGTTCCTCCTCTCTGCAGGATGTTTTCCTTTTGCCTCATTGGTGTGTTTGAGATGGATGGGGTAATGCTATCCTTATGTGCACCTATGGAGCCAGGGAGTCATGGAATTGGTTTGGCTGGAAAAACTCTAAGCACTTCCAGTCCAATCTTCAACCCAGCCCCACCATGGCCACCAAACCGTGTCCCCAGGTGCCATGGCCACACAGTTCTTGAACACCTCCAGGCATGGGGACTCCACCACCTCCCTGGGCAGCCTCTTCCAAGCCCTGACCACTCTTGCAGCAAAGAAATTGTTCCTCCTCTCCAAGCTAACCCTCCCCTGGCACAATTTGAGGCCAGTTCGTCTCCTTCTATCAGCTGATCCTAGGGAGTAGAGCCCAACCCTCACTGCAGCCTCCTCTCAGGGAGGTGTAGAGAGCAATGAGGTCTCCTGTGCTCACTGGGCCTCAGCCTTAGTAAGTGATATGAAGAGTGGTGAGAGCCTTCCTGGCTTCATACAGCCTTGAGCAGCCTGGGCTGGTGGGAGGTGTCCCTGCCCATGGCAGGGGGTTGGAACTGGATGAGCTTTGAGCTGTCCCTTCCAACCCAACCTATTCTGTGATCTGTGAACCATCTCCCAAGGCAAGTGGCGGATTCCCCTACCCTGGACAGATTTCAGACTCAGCTTCACTTCACCTTCACTATCACCTAGAAAGTTTGGACCAGATGATCCTTGGGGTCCCTTCCAACCTGGCATTCTGTGATGCTGGTGAGGACAAAGTCCAGGAATGCTTGGCAGCTGTGCAGAGCTGAGGTGCTCCCAGGCATTGCTTGGCTCCTGCTGTGGGTTTTTTTTTACTAGTTTACCACTGTTACTACTTCTTAACTTGCCATTTACTTTAACTCCCCCTTTCCTTCTTCCTCTCTTTTTCCTGGTAGGAGTAAATCTCAGGTAAAATCTTTGTTACAAAGCCAAAGCTGTTCCCCCACCCTTTGTGATGACATTTCCCCTTCTAGATCAGTTTTCAAGTCTTTTCTGCAGTTCTTCCAGGGTGACCTCTGCCAGACACATCAGATTTATTGCCTTAATTACACCTCTGCTGTCTTCTACTTGGAAAACCTGAGACAGAGAGAAGATTTTGGCCTCTACCTGAAGGTAAAGTGATGATCTTGATGTTGTTGTTGTCTTCATGCCTTATGACAGGAGTTGTAATCATCTCCCCTCCACTGCTCAGTTAGAAGCCTCAGCTTGACAGGGTGCTGGGCAAGGTCATTTCAGGGTCAAGCTTGATTGGCTCTGTGCAGCCTGCCCTAGCTGGAGGTGTCCCTACTCACTGCAGGGGGGTTGGACAAGATGAGCCTTGAGGGTCCCTTGCAACCTGCTGCATTCTGTGATGCTGTTCTGCTGAAACTATCCCAGTGCCAGCTGCATCAGAGCACTGCTTGGTCTGCTGGCATGGCCACAGCACCTGGGGAGGAGGTGGCAGCCTCAGCCCTGGAAGTTTTTGCAGCCAGCCTGGATGTGGCTCTGAGCAACCTGGGCTGGTGGGAGGGAGGTATCCCTGCCCATGAACTGGATGATCCTTGAAGTCCCTTCCATCCCTGACAGTTCTGTGATTCTAAGTGGGAGGCAGCAGGGCAGAAAGTGCATCTGGCAGGGCCACAAGATTCCCCCTGCAGAAAGCTTTTCACTGCTTGACAAGTCCATCCCTCCCTGGTCCCTGTTCAACTGCACTCAGCTGGTGATGCACAAAACTGTTTGCTGCCTCCCTGCCAGGCCTGAGGCAGTTTTTTGCCTTGTGTTCAGCAGTGGTGTGAGCAGAACCAGCAGTGCAAGAGGCTGCACCTGCCCGAGCTGCTGGTTGCCCCTTTGCAGCGCCTGACTCGCTACCCCCTGCTGCTCAACAACATCTGCCAGAGGAGCACTGACCAAGCTGAGAGAGCTCTTCTCCAGTCCCTTAAGGAGAAGGTGGAAAAGTCTATCAGTAAGTAGCCATGGTGGGTTGAAATTCCTAACCCCCCCCTCCAACATAAAACTGCCAGACCAGCTGAGCTGGAAAACAACTGAAGCTCTGTTGACAAGCACAGCTGCAGTCTGGAAATGTGGAATGCACTGGATAGGCACAAACCAGACAAGAGGTACAGAGGTACAAACCAGACAATATTTACAGCTGTTTGCAATTTAAAAACAGCACAAGACCCCCCCCTGGAGAGTAGTGAAGGGGAAAAGGACCTCTGGGGGATGGGAGGTTGACCCTGAGCCAGCAATGTGCTCTCGTGGCCAAGAAGGCCAATGGCATTCTGGGGTGGGTTAGAAGGGTGAGTAGGTCAGAGAGGTTCTCCTCCCCTTCTACTCTGCCCTGCTGAAGCCACATCTGGAGGATTGTGCCCAGTTCTGGGCCTCTCAGCTCGAGAAGGACCTCAGGGAACTGCTTGAGAGAGTCCAGCCCAGAGCCACAAAGATGCTGCAGGCAGTGGAAGATCTTCCTGATGAGGAGAGCCTGAGGGAGCTGAGGGCTCTGTGGCTTGGAGAGGAGGAGCCTGAGAGGTGACCTCATTGCTGGGGATAAAGATGTGCAGGGTGAGTGCCAGAGGCTGGAGCCAGGCTCTGCTGGGGGATGCCCAATGCCAGCACAAGGGGCAGTGGTGGAAGCTGAGCCATAGGAAGTTCCATGGAAACAGGAGGAAGAATTTTTTCCCTGTGAGGGTGACAGAACCCTGGAAGAGGATGCCCAGGAGGGTGGTGGAGTCTCCCTCTCTGGAGATATTCAAGACCTGCCTGGATGAGTTCCTGTGTGATCTGCCCTAGGTGCTCCTGCTCTGGCAGGGGTTGGACTGGATGAGCTTTGGAGGTCCCTTCCAGCCCCTGGCATGCTGTGACTCTGTGAAAACCAAGAGGTTACCAATAGCTTTCCCCTCCCTGCTCCCTCGCCCCCTGTACGAAGTAAGAGGGAAGAGCAGAGAGTTGCTGTCAATACTTAAGCACAACAAAGAACACAGCCAAGGACAGCAACAACTAAGCAAAAGCAACCAGCTGGCATCTGCCAGAGCCAAGGAAGCCAAAAAGAGGGAGAGTTGGTCTACCAACCTATGGGATGATTTAGACCTTATCATTAAGCTGCCATTGGATGCAAAAAGGAAAATTTTTTACCTTCTAGCACTTTCTGTTCAAGATCTGTGGAAAATTTTCTAGGCACAGCCTAAAACTCCCACAGTGGCAAAGGGTAAAAGTCGAAGTGAGCAACTGACAGCAAATTGTGGCCTTTTGCTGCCTGCCCTCTGAGTGTGGCTGGCTCTGGTGGCCCTGCAGAGGCAGGATGAGGCCTTGAAAGCCTTTCCACAATCCTCAGCCCTCCTTCATGCTGTAGGAAATGCTTTGGTGCCACCCTTGTGATGTCCAAGCCCCCCTGAGCCAGGTCACAGGACTCCCAGATCAGTGAGCTGCTTGTCTTTGCTCTGAGCCCCCTGCAGTGAGATGCAAAACAATTAAGAGCAGATCCCAGATCAGGAAAAAAATAGGGAAAGGTCTCAAACAAAGAAGCCTTAGAGTTGGATTTATGTCTGGGGAGGATTTGTTGGGGCTAATCCTTAATAGGATAAAAATGCCCTCACAAAGGGAATCTTATGTCAGTGACCTTTCAGAGTCTCACTGTGGAGCAGCTGAAGACCTCTCCCAGCTACAGATTTTCTCCAGCTACTGTGCAAAAAGGAGAAGTTGGTCCAGAAATGTTCTCCTCCCCCTGCATTTTAAGCAAAGAATTTATTCATTCTAAATAAGTTCCCAGGTGAGGCTGGTTCAGGAAGCTCTGAATGCATCTCTGAGTGCCTTGTGGCCCACCAGAACAGCAGCAGAGAGGTTTATACCCCCAAAGCCTCCTGCAGCCCCCACTGAAGTCAAAGAGGAGACACTCAGCCTGCCAGGCTTGGCAGGGGAGGTGCCAGGCAGCACTCCCCAGCAGCACACCAGAGCCTTGAGCCTCTCAGCTTGGTGGCTCCCTCTCTGCCATCATCCTTCTCCCTGCTCTGCAGGAGGAAGGAGGTTCCAACCCCTCCTTGGGAGGTGAGGCAGAGAGTTAACCTCTTCCAGGGAGGGATGCAGCTGGAGCCTTTCTCTTGGGTAAATACTCCAGGGGCAGAATTGCCACACAAAGAGAGAGACTCTCTCTCCTTGCCAAATCTTGGGAGGAGCTGGCCACAGAAGGAGCACACCTTGGGGGACAGAGCAAGTCCCACAAGAAAATAAGATGGGTTTGTGTCACTGGTCCAGGGAATTCTGCTGGGAGGACAGCAGTTTAAAATATGGCCCCAGAAGCCCATGGGATGGCTGGGGAATGTTGCTGGCAAAGAAGCAGGGCCTTCAGAGTGAGGACACTTCAGGGCCATGGAAACCAAGGATCAGCCAGAGAGGTGACTAATGCCTGACAAAGATCTGCCTGCAGTTGTTGATCAGAGAATCAGCAACGTGAGGAACAGTCATGGTCCCAGCAAGGCCCTTCTGGTGTGCAGGAGTCTGCCTGGCTGAGACCTGAGCAGGGAAGGCTCAGGGAGACCTCATCACCATGGAGCAGCACATCAAGGGTGGCTCCCAGGAGCATGGAGACTCCCTTTTCACAAGGACTCCTATGGAGAAGACAAGAGGTGATGGGGACAAGTTACTGTTGAGGAGATTCCCATTGGACTCCAGAAGAAAATGTTTCCCATAAGCACAGTCAGACACTGGAATCATCTCCCAAGGGCAGTGGTGGAGTCCCCTCCATTGGGCAGTTTGAAGACTCAGCTTGGCAGGGTGCTGGGCCAGCTCCTTTCAGCTACACCATCACCTGGCAAGGTTGGAGCAGATGATCCTTGGGGTCCCTTCCCACCTGGCATTCCGTGATCTGCCATGTCCCTCAATACAAACACTTGGAATTTAGGATGTAGGTCCATTCAACCTCTCCCTCTGATGGCTCTGAACCAGCAAAGATTTAGTCCCCAGGTAGATAGCTGAGACAGTTCTGGCATCACTCCCCTCAGCATGAATTCCCCTTCATTTCAAAAGTCTTTTGATCAGGGTGTTTAACAGCAGAAGGATTTCTCTCCTCTCTCTCTCTCTCCCCAAGCCACTTTGGAAAGGCAGAACTTGTGATGATTACAGTTTGAGTTTGAGCTGATTCTGCTCCCCAGACTGCTGAGTAAACACAACCTCTTCATTCAGCACTGAATTTCAGCATGGTTCAATGTGTGCTTTCCAGTCCTGCCTCTCCTGACCTGAGAGGACTCTTTTAAGTCCTTTCAACAATGAGGCAAAGCTTTCATCTGGGGCTTCAGGTGGGAAGTGCTTTGGCTGCACTGGAGGAAAAATCAATAGTCAGCATCTTCTCCAACCAGCCTGGGCAGTCTCTGATGTTTTGAGCTTGGCAGTCACTGATGGGTCACACGTTTCAGGGGACCTGGAAGGTAAAGTCAAGTGGTTGGACAACTTCCAGAAGTTCAGGCAGCTGCAAGAGGTTATAGTCTGGCCACAGGTCTGGGATCGGGACAAGAGATTCTTTGTGCCAGAGGTAAGTGTGGGAGTGAGGACATTCTCCCCTCAGGAAGGGTTAGGGCCCTCTCTGCCTGGCTCTAAAGTTGGCTGCTTGCCTCTTGCTATTTACTGAGCAGAGCAGACTGAGCTGCAAACACTGCAGCTGAGCATGCAGGCTGTGGGAGGGCAGCAGGGGGTGGGAGGGCAGCAGGGTGTTGGGTGGCAGCAGGGTGTGGGAGGGCAGCCATTAGGATGTTGGATGGCAGCAGGGGGTGGGAGGGCAGCAGGGTGTGGGTGGCAGCAGGGTGTGGGAGGGCAGCAGGGGTGTGTGTGGCAGCAGGGGTGGTGTGGGCAGCAGGGGTGTGGGCAGGGGTGTGGGCAGCAGGGGTGGTGTGGGCAGCAGGGGTGTGGTGGGCAGCAGGGTGTGGGTGGCAGCAGGGGTGGGTGGGCAGCAGGGGTGTGTGTGGCAGCAGGGTGTGGGTGGGCAGCAGGGGTGGGTGGGCAGCAGGGGTGGTGTGGGCAGCAGGGTGTGGGAGGGCAGCAGGGTGTTGGGTGGCAGCAGGGGTGTGGAGGGCAGCAGGGTGTTGGGTGGGCAGCAGGGGTGGGAGGGCAGCAGGGTGTTGGGTGGCAGCAGGGGGTAGGAGGGCAGCAGGGTGTGTGTGGGCAGCAGGGGTGTGTGAGGGCAGCAGGGTGTGGGTGGGCAGCAGGGGTGGTGAGGGCAGCAGGGTGTTGGGTGGCAGCAGGGGGTGGGAGGGCAGCAGGGTGTTGGGTGGCAGCGGGGGGTGGGAGGGCAGCAGGGTGTTGGGTGGCAGCAGGGGGTAGGAGGGCAGCAGGGTGTTGGGTGGCAGCAGGGGGTGGGAGGGCAGCAGGGTGTTGGGTGGCAGCAGGGGTTGCTCGCAGCTGGCATCCAAGAGAGCAGCATTGTGTGGTCTGGGAGAGCTCTGCAGGGTTTTGCTTGTAGAGGGCAGGCTGATGTGGGGTAGGTGCAGGGTCAGCAGCTGCTTAGAGGCTGTGATGGCATCACTGCCTTCTCACAGGCTGGGAGAGTTGGGGCTGCTCAGCCTAGAGAAGAGAAGGCTCCAGGGAGACCCTAGAGCTGCATTTCAGCATCTGAAGGGGACCTCCAGGCAGGCTGGGGAGGGACTGTTCAGGAGGGGCTGTGAGTTTAGGATGAGAGGCAATGGTTTGAAACTGGAGCAGGGCAGGGTTAGGTTGGACATCAGGAGGGAGTTCTGCACAGTGAGGGTGGGGAGACACTGGAACAGGCTGCCCAGGGAGGTGATGGAGGCTCCATCCCTGCAGACATTCAGGATCAGCCTGGATGTGTCCCTGAGCAGCCTGCTCTAGCTGGAGCTGTCCCTGCTGCCTGCAGGAGGTTGGACAAGATGCCCTTGGAGGATCCCTTCCAACCCAATGCATTCTGTGATTCAGACTCTGGCAGAGTCCCAGCCATGCTCACTTACCAGCTGTGTACTTACACTGAGATAAGAGCACAGATGTGTGGAGTTCATTTACCTGCTGCTTGCCTCCCAGCTCATCTCCAGCTGTTGCCAGGCCTCCCATTCTCTCTCTTTCTCTTTCTCTCTCTTTTTTTTTTTTTTTTGTTTGTTTTCTTTTTGGGTCAAGTGTTTGAAGCAAAGCTTAAGAGAAAACAGCAGTGAGACCATCCTGTCATCAGCAAATAGACTTCTCCTCCATGAAGGGAGGCTGACACTGGCAGGTAACATCCCTAAATATCCTGCTGAAAGGAATTGAGCTCAACAGGATCATCTTTTTTTGTCCAGGGCAGGTCAAGGATGTGTTCTCCAGCAATGTTTGGGCAGGTGAGGGAGGGGATACCAAGCAGATGTTCAGCTTGTCAGGGAGAGCCTGAGAACCTCCATGGTTGTGCTGCCACAGCTGGGAGCTCCTCAGCACTGGAGAATGTGGCAGCAGGGCAAGAATGGGCACTGGCTGCCAGTGCCCATTCTCAGAGATGGAGAGAGGGGATCAGACTTGATGTGGCCCTGGAGATGTCCCTGCTGCCTGCAGAACCTGTGGCCATGGCACTTCAGGATGTGGTCTGGCAGCCATGGTGGTGTTGGGCTGCTGGTTGGACTCAGTGACTTCAGAGGTCTTTTCCAACCCAAAGAGTTCTCTGATTGTGTGGATTTTTGAAGTGCTGCATCTGAGGGTTGCAGGCTGGGAGAGGAGCAGCTGGAGGCTCTGCTGGAAGCCACACTCCTCTGATACCTTGGTAAGGGGAAGTGACTCATGGCCATGCTTCAGCTGAGAAGCAGCAGCTCCTTGAAAGCATCACCTCACCAAATGAGGGATTTTGCTGCTGCTGTTGTTCTTCCTCTGCAGAAAGCACAAGGCTCCTTGATGTCTACCTCTTCCTGTTTGATGATTTCCTACTGATTACCAAGATCAAACGTAGCAAGAAGGTAATGCTGGGCAGGGGTGTCCATGGCTGTGGTTGTGAAGGGATTTTAGCTTGGTTAATGTTTTGTGAGTGCACTTTGGGAAAGTAATCTAAAAGTACAAGCATTGGCATGAAGGACAAGTGGGATTCCTTCATACTAACAGCAAATCACTGACTCAAAACCCTGCTGATAGGCTGCAGGAGTTCTGGCAGGCAGAATTTGCAAGGCCTTGATGTTTTCCTGCTGCTGTTCTGATGTGCTGGGTCCCTAAATCTCAGGGGAGACCTCATGGCTCTCTATAGCTCCCTGAGGAGGCTGCAGTGGGGTAGGGGTTGGGCTCTGCTCCCTAGTCTCAGGTGATAGAAGGAGAGGAAATGGCCTGAAACTGTGCCAGGGGAGGGCTAGGTCAGGGATTGGCACAGGCTGCCCAGGGAGGTGGTGGAGTCCCCATCCCTGGAGGTGCTCAGAACCCTGTGGCCATGGCACCTGGGGCCATGGTTTAGTTGCCATGGTGGTGCTGGGTTGATGGCTGGTCTGGATGATCTTAGAGGTCACTTCCAACCCAAACGATTCTATGGTTCTCTGCAAGGGGAAATGGGGAACCACAGTACCAAGGGATAGGGAAAAGGTCCTGCTGCTAAAAGGTGAGGGGGAAGGAAGGGAAAGGAAGACCTTTGACCACCTCAGACTGATTCTTTGCTGCCTGTGCAGTTGTTTCTCTCATGGTTTCCTCATGCCAGGTGTGGCCTTGCAGCACTCCAGGTCCCAATGAGCTTTTCTGAGGTTCCTCAGGCAGTTAAGCCAAGAACCTTTGAGAAGAGGCAACACAGGGCTGGTTAGTGCCTGGACTTCAGGAGCAGAGGGCAGAGGACCACCTAACCAACCTCCCCCTCTCCCCTCACCATCCTCCCTCCCTATTCCCAGAAGTCTGGGGGCTCAGATGCTGGCTTGCTGCCTGTGTGTCCTTCCTTGCCCCCTGAGCTGCAGTCCCTCAGAAGGGAGGGTGGTTTCTGCACAGTGCTGGACCAGCCCATCCCTCTGGACAGACTGATCCTGAAGAACGTGGACCCTGTCCAGGTTGCAGGTAGGTGACCACCTGAACAGCTCCATGAATGCCACCTCAGAGCTTTGTGTGCATGGCAGCACAAAGGGAAGCTGCTGTTTGCTCTCTAACCACCCCCAGATGCCTGTATGCAGAGCCTCAGCTCTGTCTGGATTCACAGCTCTGCTCCTGCTGCAGGGCAGGACCTGCTCACACAGACACCACCTCCATGGCCCCTTTGCTCTGCTGGAAAGCAGCTCCATGGAGAGGGACTTTGGAGTCCTGGTGGACAAGAAGTTCTCCATGGGACAGCAAAGGGCCCCTGTGACCAAGAAGGCCAAGGGGATCCTGAGGTGCATTGAGAGTAAGGCCAGCAAGGTGTGGGAGGTTGTCCTCCCTGCCCTCTACTCTGCACTAATGAGGCCCCAGCTGGAGTATTGTGTCCAGTTTTGGGTTCCTCAAGTCAAGAGGGACAGGGAAGTACTGGAGAGAGCCCAACAGAGGCTGTGAGGATGTTGAAGGGACTGCAACCTCTGTGTGATGAGGAAAGGCTGAGAGCCCTGGGGGTGTTCAGCCTGGAGAAGAGAAGGCTGAGAGGGGATCTGAGCAATGTCTATCACTAGCTGAGGGGTGGGGGGCAAGAAGGGGCCAGGCTCCCTTCACTTGTGTACTGTGATAGGACAAGGGCCAATGGACACAAACTGGAACCCAGGAGCTTCCACTTCAATGTGAGGAGAAACTTTTGGTGTGAGGGTGCTGGAGCCCTGGAGCAGGCTGCCCAGAGAGGTTGTGGAGCCTCCTGCTCTGCAGACTTTCCAACCCCACCTGGATTTGTTCCTGTGTGCCCTGCTCTGGCAGGGGGGTTGGACTGGTTCCTTCCAAGAGGTCCCTTCCAAGCCCTGCCATTGTCACAGTCAGGCAGCCTGGGCTGGAAGGGGGGAGCTGATGTCCTTCTCCTGTCCCTGCAGTCTTCAGCCTGCGCAATGCCTTCCTGGTGCAGCAGCAGAACAGATACTGCCAGAGCATCGCAGTCTTCCTGCTGCAGGCCCAGACAGAGGCTGCCAAGGTATGTGGCAAACTTTTTATTATCCTCCTGGAGGTGTACAGGGCCAGCCTGGATGAGGCCTTGAGCAGCCAGGGCTGGTGGGAGGTGTCCCTGCCCATGGCAGGGGGGTGGATGACCTTTGAGGTCCCTTCCACTCCAACCCATTCCAAGGTGCTTGATGTTCTCTTCGGGAATTATGAGCTCAAGCCTGAAGAAAGGCTAAGAAGCCCTGGGCTGTGGTCTGTGTCCTCACACATCTGAGCTCCTCAGACTCCTCTGGGGCCTTGGCTTACAAAGCAGTGTTTTTGTTACAGAGAACATGGATGTCACAGATAGAAACTGCCATCTCCAACTACACCACACACCATGAAACCAAGAAAAGTTCTGCTTTCTGCTTCCCAGCTGAATCCTCCAGCTCTCAGTGATGCAGCAGAGCACCAGCAGAGCCAGGGAGACAACTCTGGTGGTGGTACAGCAGTTCCTTGTGCCAGCATGCTCTGTGCTGTTGAAGCTGACTTGACAGAAGTGAGTTCTTGATGTGCCCAGGGGCTGTGACCAAGCTCAGCTGCACAGTGTGTGACACCCTCCTGCTTCCACCTCTGGAGCCTCACCAGCACCTCACTGTACCTTGAGACCAACGTGGAGAGGTCCTCAGCTCTCCTGCAGCCCCCTTCACGTACTGGAAGGCTGCTCTAAGGTCTCCCTGGAGCCTTCAGGGCCAAGCTGAACAGCCCCAACTCTCCCAGCCTGTCCCCAGAGGGGAGGTTCTCCAGCCCTCTGCTCACTTCATGGCCTCCTCTGGATCTGCTCCAACAGTTCTCTGACCTCCTTGTGCTGGGGACTTCTCAGCAGTGCATTTGCAAACTGATCCCTCTCCCCTTTCCAAAGGCATCCAGGTGGTGTTGAATAACAGAATTGGGCTGTAGAAAGGTCTCATGATTTGCTTTTATTGTCATGAATCACTCCTTTGACAGGTTAGAAAACAAACAAAGCAAAAAAAAAAAAGACATCTCAGTAACATTTTCCCAGGGTCTGTACAGAACTGGTTGCTGCATGGTGTCATCTCCTCAGCCCCATCCACAGCTGCCTTCCAGTTGAGGAACAGCCTCAACTCTTTCCCACCATAAGGCACAACCACATGAGCACAAAGCAGGAAACACAAGCACTGGGAAAAACAGAACTGGAGAGACCTGAACTCCAATGTGAAAGAAACCAACCCAAAGCAGGCTCCTGCAAGCAAACAGGAACTTCAGGCTCTGCCTCTGTGAGCCAGTTTGAGAGTGCTCCTGCTCCTCCAGCTTTTAACAGCTCCTCCTGCTGCAGCTGTGTGCCTGCAGAGCAGTCCCCTCCCCTGGAGCAGCTGCTGCTGTAAGCCTGGACCTGTCTTGGCCCTGGAGCTGAGGAGCTCCAGCCCTGTGTCAATCAACCACCCCCCTTCAAAAGCCAGCTGAGTGAGGGCACTCTGCTCACACAGAGGCAGCCCCAGAAGCTGAATTAAAACCAACCCCACTTGAGCTCCTGCCTCTTCTTTGTCACTGCAGAGTTCTCCCCTCAAGCTTCCACATAGCTTCATAGATCCATAGAATGGGTTGGGTTGGAAGGGACCTCAAAGCTCATCCAGTTCCAAACCCCTGCCATGGGCAGGGACACCTCCCACCAGCCCAGGTTGCTCAAGGCCTCATCCAGCCTGGCCTTGAACACCTCCAAGGATTGGGCATCCACAACCTCCCTGTTCCAGCCTCTCATGTTCCCACCTAAAGCAAACTGCCTGAACTAGGGCAGGTAAAACAAAGGGGCTCCAAATAGCAGAAGGCAAAACCTCCTCTTGGAAGAAATAACCATAATGGTCTGGAAATGCCAGACAAAACAAAAAGGAAGATCAGAGAGAGACAGGAAGAAAAAATAAAAAGAGGAAGGAAGCTTAGAAAGAGGAAAGAGAAGTAGAGGCAGGAAGAAAAATTAGGAAGGAAGGTCAGAGACACGGAGGAAGGCCAGAGAGAGGCAAGAAAGAACCAACAGGTGTCAATAAAATCACAACAAAAGAATTCTGGACTCCATGAGGTTGATGAAAAATCTCTGCTGCAAGTACAGCAAATTAAATATGAATAATTATCTAAAGACAGATAAATGGCCCCTCCTTTATAGAGCTGAGCTGTCACTCCAAGCTTTCAGGCATGACTCTGTATTTGCCATTGTCACTTGTTACCAAGCCAGCAGCAGGAGATTCCCAGCACCATTCTGAGCAGAATCAATCCTGGTACTAACCTGAAGCCCCTCCAGTAGCAGGGCTCAGATGGAGCACTGGAAAGCTGAGGTTTGTTTGGAGTTCAGCTTCTCCCACCAAAAGCTGAAGGGTGGGACAGAAGAAAACATCAACTAAACTGCAGTAGCCTCCAAAAAGACTTCTTCTTAGGAGGATACCTGGGAGGGAAGGGCTGAATGTCCCTTAGAAGCACAGGGACCTCTCAGGGTTCCCAGGGTAGGGCAGAGGAAGAGATGAGCTGCAGGCTACAACCAGTCCTGTTGGTTTGCTTTTTGAACCCCACATCAAAGAGTTTCTGGAGTCCTAAAATCCATCAAGCCAAGGTGTCAAAGTGCAAGCAAAGCAGCCAGGGTGGAAAGCTGTGCCCTGCACTGCCAGCTCCACCCTCTCTCCCCCTTTGCTCACACTCCCTCTCCTCTCTGCCACACACAAACTGTGCAATGCAACACAAGGAAAGATGCTCCAGCACCCAAGTGCAGGAGGACTTGGACAAGGGCTGGGTGCTGACACTACAAGTTGGAAAGGTGACTTGGAGTCAAGTCCAGCTGCTACTTTGAACATGAGGGAGAAAAAAGTTAAAGAAACCAAAATCACAGAGGGTGACCAAGAGCATCAGGGGTGCACCAAATGCAGCAGTGCTGCTTTGACAGCAAGATCTGACACCTCCAACCCTCCCAGGTTTGAGCACCTTCCTTTTTTCCCCTGAAGGAAAGCAGAAGCAGCTGCACTAGCACATAAAGGCTGTTTCTCTTCAACAACAAAAATAAAAGATAAAAAAATACATTGTTCCTCCTCTCTTTCAGCTTTATTTACAAAGAACTGGGGATCTCTACTCTAGACAGAAAAGCTCTCACCCAGGGTCAGTGGTGCTAAGCTGGGGAGGAGCTGAGGCCAGGGTCTCACCAAAGCAAACCCAGCAGGTGGACTTGGTATCAATCTTCACCTGAACACAGCCTCCCTGTTGCCAAGGGCTACAGTCAGTGTCCAAAGGGAGCAGCAGGCTGAGTGCTGAGCCAAGTGCACCAGCAGGAAGGAGAGGCTGCAGTGGGACATTTCCTACTGCTCACAGCAGCCTCTCACCCTTGCAAGTCATTGAAGCAAGTGTTGCAGACCCGGACAGGCTTCTTGGAGGAAGGGGTTAAGGCATTCTTTGCTGAGCACTCTGCACAGAAGATGTTCCCACACTGCCTGCAGTGGTGCTGGGAAAGAGAAGGAACAAAGATGCCAAACATCAGGCACAGGGCAGCACAGGATCCACCCAGTCACAGAATGGGTGGGAAGGGACCAACCCCCTGCCACGGGCAGGGACAACTCCCACCAGCCCAGGCTGCTCAGGGCCTCATCCAGCCTGGCACTGAACACCTCCAGGGAGGAGGCATCCACAGCCTCCCTGGGCAACCTGTGCCAGTGTCTGCCCCCCTCACTGCAAAGTATTTCCTCTTCATCTCCAGTCTGAATCTGCCCTCTTCCAGCTTCAATCCCTTGTCCCTCATCCTGTCACCCCCAGCCCTTGTCACAAGACCCTCCCCAGCTCTCCTGGAGCCCCTTCAGGTACTGGAAGGCTACTCTGAGATCTCCCTGGAGCCTTCTCTTCTGCAGGCTGAGCAGCCCTAACTAAGCTGCTAACATCTTAGCTGCCCCCAGCTGCTTTTACAGAGGTCTGCCCTAAACCCCATCCAGCTGTTCCTGCTGTTCCCTGGCCCCTCTTTAGCATAACAAGGTTGTCACCAAGCCCCACACCACTTCCACATACATCTCACTTGGGCTCTGCAAATGCAGCTCAGATTGATTATAAGCAATTTCACTGCAAATACCCTTAAAGCAGGGTCCCTTTTCTTGCTCCCTGTGGGGGCTGAACTATCCTCACACTGTCCACAAACTGCTGCTCTCAAAAAGGCAGAAGAACCAGGGAGAAAGCAAGCTCCACAAACTGTATTTGGAGTGCTTAAGGCCCTGCAAGCAAGAACTGTGTTCTGAGATGTCCTGAGGATCACAGCTCCCTTTTAAGGCCATTTCCTGAAGCTTGGAACCCATCTGAGAGCAAGAAAAAGAACCCCCCAGCCCCAGGCAGAGCGTGCAGCACACCTACCCTTCTCACTGTCACTGAGAAGCCTTTCCCACAGGCCATGCAGTTCTGCACCTCATTGTCTTCTGCCCATTTCCTGTTGAGAGCCTGGGTGTGCTTGATCTGTATGGAGTAGATTACAAAAAGCAAGTTTGGCTTTGAAATGTCTCTCTCATTCCTACTAATTCCCTCTCTTTTCACTGAACAAGACATGCCCCAATTCTGCCATCACACTGAATACCACAGTGCCAGGTTGGAGAGGACCCCAAGGACCACCTGCTCCAACCTGAGAGCTTTGATTTCACAGAATCACAGAATGGGCCAGGCCAGAAGGGACCTCCAAAGCTCATCCAGGCTGACCTCCCTGCAGCCAGCAGGGACATCCCCAACTGCAGTAGGTTGCCCAGAGCCCTGCTAAGCCTCATCTTGAATAGCTCCAGGGATGGGACCTCAATCACCTCCCTGGGCAACCTCTTCCAGTGTTCCACCACCCTCAGTGCAAAGAACTTGCTCCTAACATCCAATCTCAATCTGCTCTGCTCTAGTTTGAAGCCATTGTCCCTGGTCCTGTCCCTGCAGGCCTTTGCAAACAGTCTCTCTGCAGCCTTCTTGTAGCCCCCTTTAGGTCCTGGCAGGCTGCTCTTAGGTCCCCCTGGAGCCTTCTCTTCTCCAGGCTGAACACCCCCAGCCCCCTCAGCCTGTGCTCACAGCAGAGGTGCTCCATCCCCCTGAGCATTTTCCTGGCCTCCTCTGGACCTGCTCCATCAAGTGTCAAAGCTATGAGCAGCTTTAGCCCTACCCCAGCCAGCAGTGTGGCTCTACAGACCCCAAGCACAGCATCTTCCTCACTCTGGAAGGGTAAACCACCACCAATCTGATGTGAATTTGAAGCTCTCCTAAGCTGCCACCCAGAGAACCAAGAGTTTGGATGACTCCAAGTCAAATGGTACCTGCAGAGATTGGTTTTCCCTGCCCAGCTCCTGCATGGCAGCAGTGGTGTTGTCCAGTTTTTTCTTCATTTCTACAAGTTTGGCTTGAAGCTTTTCAATTTCTCCCTCACTCTTTATACACCTGAGAGGAAAAAAAACCAACAAACAACAAACCAGAATTAGTCAGCTCAAAGCATGTGAGGCAATGGGCAGTGCCTCCTGTGGGCAGGTTGTCACAGCTGGGAAGTCCTTCTCACCAAATCCAGCCAAAACCAGCCTTGCTGGGAAAAATTCTTGGTTGCCTTGACTGGGAAATGTTCTGCTGTAACAATCAGTTGAAGATCATCTGCACTGCTCCCAACTATCTGCAGCTTATTAATGCCTGGAGTGGCTGTCCCCTCCCTGGAGGTGTTCAAGGCCAGGCTGGATGAGGCCTTCAGCAGCCTGCACTGGTTGGAGGTGTCCCTGCCCATGGCAGGGGGGTTGGAACTGGATGAGCTTTAAGGTTCTTTCCAACCCAACCCAATGAATCTATGAGATGAGAAGCCACAAACTACACACCTCAAAGTTCAGAGGAGCCCAGTGGAGTTGGAAGGCTCTTATGGATGGGCTTAAATCTCTGAGCACAAGCAGGGAGCTGTGGCTGTGGTGCTCAGTCAGCTCCTGCTGAGCCTGCCTTACTTCCTGCAAAGCAGCCCCAGAGAGCAGTCTGTTCCCAGTGCCCCTGTGCTGTGCTCTGGAAGGGAGCCTGCACCCTGGAGCCTGCATCCACAGCACCAGGAACAAACACAGACTGAGCTCAGGCCTCACAGAGAATCCTGATTCAGCTGCAGCCAGTGTGAGGCTACCCACTGCCCAAACTGTGCTCCCAAAGCACAGACTCACAGAGTTGTGTGGATTGGGACAGGGAGGTGGTGGAGTCTCCATGCCCCATCCTCAGGAAAGGTGTGGCCCTGGCACCTGGTTGATGGTTTAATGGCCATGGTGGCCTTGGGTTGCTGGTTGGACTCAACCTTGGAGGTCTTTCCCAACCCACACAACTGACCACTCTTGCAGCCAAGACATTTTTCCTCATCTCCAACCTAACCCTCCCCTGGCACAATTCAGGCCACTTCCTCTCCTTCTATCACCTGAGAGTGGGGAGCAGAGCCCAACCCCACCTCCTTTCAGGGAGTTGTGGAGAGCAATGAGGTCTCCCTTCTCCAGACTCTGCCACCCCAGTTCCTGATGCCCACAGCTTTACCTCTCCAGCAGTGCCCTTCTCTCATCCTGGTTGTTCTGCACTGTGGCCTCCAGGACAGCAATGTCCCCACGCAGATCATCTGTCTGCTTCTCCAGCTCACTCACTCTCCTCTGGCTGCTCTGCCACTCTTTCTTCATGGTAGCCAGGTTCTCATTCAGGGCTGTGACCTGCATGCTGAGCTTGGCCTCCTTCTCCTCATGTTTCCTGCTTCCTTCTTCTTTCTCTTGTTTCTCTGCATGCTAAGGAAACAAAAGGGCAATGAAAATCAACCTCCCAAGCTTCCTTTCCCTATGCCCTGCAGTTAATTGAGGCAAAGAACCTCCTTGTTCTAGAACCACTGCCTGTAATCACCAATCTCTGCCAGACCAAGCTGTTGTCCCACTGGATTTTCCCCACAGTGCCTCAAAGATTTCTGTCCTTGTCACTTAAACATTCAGGTAATGTGAAACTGAAGTCAGCCCTCTGCTTCCTCTCTGTCCCTGGCACAATCCAGAGGATAAAGCTAGCACTGACCAGTTTAGCTTCAGTTTCAGCACACTCTTTCTTCAGCTCCTCTTCCCTCTTTTTCAGCTGATCCTTGGCAGCTTGGTAGTTTTTCCTCTCCTGTTCCAGAGCTGAATTCACATTATCAACTTTGCCCTGCAGCTCTAATTTCTGTTGGATCAAGAGCTGCTTTGCATCCTTGAGATTTGTCACCTCCTGTTGGGAAACAGAGCTCCAAGTGAAAGCAGCAACATTGTGTAAATTATATCAGTTCAAAATGTCTCTAATTCTCCCCAGGGAGAGCACAGGAAATGCTGCAGTCTAATCCCTGGGAGGAAGGATGACTTTACAGCCTCACAGATTGCATTGGACTGGAAGGGATCCTCAAAGGTCATCCTGTCCAACCCCCTGCAGGGACACCTCCAGGTTGCTCAGGGCCACATCAAGTCTGATCTTGAATGACTCCAGGCATGGAGCCTCCACCTAGTCTGAGCAACCTCTCCCATCCTCATGGTGCAGAACTTCCTCCTGATGTCCAGCCTAACTCTGCCCTGGTCCAGTTTCAAACCA
Organism: Indicator indicator; assembly: GCF_027791375.1. Lineage (NCBI taxonomy): Eukaryota > Metazoa > Chordata > Aves > Piciformes > Indicatoridae > Indicator > Indicator indicator. Next base: position 1,394,913 of record NC_072023.1, on the reverse strand, counting down.
TTGAGCCTCATCCTATCCCCACAGCCCCTTCTGAACAGTCCCTCCCCAGCCTGCCTGTAGCTCCCCTTCAGATACTGAAAGGCAGCTCTAAGGTCTCCCTGGAGCCTTCTCTTCTCCAGGCTGCAGAGCCCCAACTCTCTCAGCCTGTCCCCACAGGAGAGGTTCTCCAGCCCTCTGAGCATCTTGGTGGCCTCCTCTAGACCCCCTCCAGCAGGCCCATGTCTCTCTTAACTTTACAGCACAAAGTATCAGCCCTTTCCCTAAGCCAAGATTTGTACCTCACAGCTGCATTGTGACCATTCCATTTTAAAAATGACATTGGGTGGCTGTTTGCTACTGAAGCAGAGGAAGCTTCTTTGGCTTCATTTCTACAGCTCTGTGGAAAGACACACAGAGGATGCTAGGGGCTGGAAGGGACCTCCAGAGCTCATCCAGTCCATGTGTCCATTGTCATCCTCCACAGCCTGTTCTACAACTGACCTCACTTTGCTCTCTGCTTGCAACAGTGAAGCCAAAAGCACTGCAGTGACAATGTGAGAACTAAACCAGAGTCACTATGGTTGGAAAAGCCCTTCCAGATGAAGCCCAACCATTAACACTGAGGGAAGGAAGTTTTATTGCTGTTAGATGTTTAAATAATGAGCCCAAGTTTTATAAGCAAGCAGGGAGAGGCCCAAACCTGACCAGAAAACTGAACACATTTGTGCTGCTGCCCTAACCCAACAAATTCTGCAGCAGAACAGATGGGAACCATTTGCCTTGAGATGGCACAGCCAAGCATGCAGCTGCCAACAGGCTGAGAGGGTCTTGTGGAAGGTGTCCCTGCCCATGGCAGGGGGTTGGAACCAGATGACCTTCAAGGTCCCTTCCAACCCAACCCATTCCATGGATCTCTGATGTTTACAGCAAACATCTTTGCAAAGCCATTCCAGGTAACACTCCTGAGCAGGCACAGACTTCTTGTCAGCCAAGCAACCACATGAAGCCTCAAGCTTTGTCTTGCTCTACCTTCTCAAATTCTTGCTTGCAGGCTCTGAGCTCTTCACCCAGCTTGGCATTTTCTTTTTCAAGTCTACTCCTCATTTCCTGGAGCTCCGTTGTTTTACATTTTTCATTAGCCAGGTCTTTTTCTTTCAAAATCTGGAAGAGGAAGAAAAAGTGACAGAAAAATTACTTCTTCCAAGCTCAATCAATCAATAAACACATAAATAAGTAAATACATAAATAAACAGAAACCATCCAGGGCCCAAAGCCTACTTGGAGGCTTTGTAATTAAACAAGTGTCCCAGATCTCTATCCACAAAGTGCAATCAGCAGCATGTTTGCAGCTTTAGATTTCAGTTTAGATGCAGTTTTTCCACCTGTATAAACACTCAGAACAAATTAATTTTGAACCCAATTCAGTCTGCTCAAAAGGGCTTCCCACCAGAGCCTCACTGCAACTGCCTTTGCCACACACTGCAACAGTGCTGTGCCCTTTACAGAGTCATAGAATGGTTATGGCTGGAAAGGACCTTCAAAGGCCATCCAGTCCAACTCCTCTGCAGTCAGCAAGGACATCCTCAACCAGATCAGGTTGCTTAGAGTCCCTGGGATGTTTACAGGCATAGGACATCTACCAGCTCTCTGGGATAGGGTCTCACCACCCTCACTAGAAAAGAAATCTCTTTCTCCTATCTAGACTGAATGTTCCCTCTTCTAGTTTCAAACCATCAGCCCTTGTCCTGTCAGGACAGGCCCCAATAAAAAGATCGTCCCCAACTTTCTGATTGTGCCCTTTAAGCCCTGGAAGGCTGCAGTAAGCTCTCCCTGCAGCCCTCTCTTCTCCAGGCTGAATTTCTTTGTGTGGAAGTGCCCCAAAAAGTAAGGAAGGTGCCTGTGTGGGGGGAATGTGACTGCCAGAGGGCTTCAAAAGGTGGAGGCACTTACCCTGTCATTCTGAAGGTCCTGCAACATCTTGGTCTTCTCACCCAGCTGCTGCTCCTTCTTAGATGCATCCTGCTCCAGTGTGGACTTTGCTTTCTTCAGTTCCTGAATCTGTTGATTGCTGCTAGCAATGCGATTTCTGCTGGACACCAACTCCTCCTGAGCCAGGGCAAGCTTGTCTTCTGTGCACTTAAGCAGAAAGAGAGTTCTGAGAATTGGCTGTCAGGAGAAGAGCTACAGGTACCAAGCAGTCACATCTCCCACGTGGGACAATCATTATCCAGCATGAAACATTCAGCTTCATGGAATCATGGAATTGTTTGGGTTGGAAAAGCCCTCTGAGATCATCCAGTCCAGCCAGCAACCCAGAACCTCCATGGCCATCAAACCATGGCCCCAGGTGCCATGGCCATAGGGTTCTGGAACAGCTCCAGGGCTGGGGTGTAATGAGGTGTAGGTGATCCTGCTCTGGCAGGGGGGTTGGCCTGGATGATCTTTTGAGGTCCCTTCCAGCCCCTGACATTCTGTGGTTCTGTGATGGGGACTCCACCACCTCCCTGGGCAGCCTGTGCCAATCCCTGACCACTCTTGCAGCAAAGAAATTTTTCCTCTTCTCCAACCTAACCCTCCCCTGGCACAATTTCAGGCCAGTTCCTCTCCTCCTATCACCTGAGACCAGGGAGCAGAGCCCAACCCCCAGCTCACTGCAGCCTCCTCTCAGGGAGCTGTACAGAGCAATGAGGTCTCCCCTCAGCCTCCTCCTCTCCAGACTGAACACCTCCAGTTCCATCCCCTAGCTGCTCCTCACAATCAATATTTGCCATTGATATCTATTTCAGATACATATTATTTTTTAATCAAAACCTGTAGCATTTACAAGCCCTCAAACTCTCTCCAGTTTCTTTTTCCAGCCACAGAGACAAAATCACAGCAACACAGCATGCCAGGTGGGAAGGGACCCCAAGGATCATCTGCTCCAACCCTTCTTGCTGACAGTGGAATTGAGAGGAGCTGGCCCAGCAGCCTGCCAAGCTGAGTCTTCAAACTGTCCAGGGTAGGGGAATCCACCACTGCCCCTGGGAGATGATTCCAGTGCCTGACTGCTCCATGGTGAGCACAAGTTACTGCTACTAGTGGTGCACTTTGAAACCAAAGGAACTTGTGCAGCAAATGGCATCCATAAAATGTAAACTACATTTCTGCTCCTGATTTTGTTACAACTCTTCTCACTGTTCCTGTATAAGGCTTGCAGCTTCCATGTTTGCACCTGGCTACGGCTACACAGCTAAGGATCTTCTGCTGTTGAACCAGAACCTGGGATTCAGCCGTGCTGATGGAGCTCTCTGTGGAGCTCTCTTGTGCAGTGCTGTATCTGCAGCTGCCGAAGCCCCCTGGAGCCCTGCCTCACTTCTCACTCTCACCGCAGCCTCCCGCCCGGGAGGCAGCCGTCCCAGCAGTGTCATTGCACGGCACGGCCAGCAGAGGGCGCTCCGTGCGCAGCTCACAGTACCACTGCGCTGGGCTCGCTGCAACCTCCTCTCAGGTAGGTCTAGAGGGCGAGAAGGTTCCCCTCAGCCTCCTCTTCCTCACACACCTGCATTGCAGGCAGGGCCCTAAGCCTACTGTTCCTATTAGTTTGGCATCTCTGAACCTCTACAATCAGCCAGGAAGAAGTGGAAGGGGCAAGGCCATGGGCAATGGCTGACAACTGAAGCTCTCCTTAAATCGCACAGAATCAGAGAGTGGTAAGGGGTTGGATGGGACCCTGGAGATCATCCAGTCCAACCCCCCTGCCAGAGCAGGGTCACCCAGGATAGGTCACGCAGGAACATGACCAGGAGGGTTTTGAATGTCTCCAGAGATGGAGACTCCACCACCTCTCTGGGCAGCCTGCTCCAGGGCTCCCTCACCCTTAAATTATAGAAGTTCTTCTTCATGTTTAGAAGGAACATCTGCTGCTCATGTTTGTGCCTGTCACCCCTGGTCCTCTCAGATAATCCATAAGCCAGTGGCTACTCAGATGCTGCCAGACTTTGCCCTAATTAGCTGTGCTGTTTAAATGAGCTGAAAGCACCAACTAGGAACAAGAAAAAAGGAACATGAAAAATTAACTCCTCAAAGACTGGAAAAATCCATCAGCTTTCACTCTGCTGCTGCACAAATGCAAGGGCATGCCAGGCAGACTGGCAAACAGCCTGCAGCTTTAAATCAGAATCACAATATGGGAGGGATTGGAAGGGACCTCCAGAGATCATCCAGTCCAACCCCCCTGCCAGGGCAGGAGCACCCAGGGCAGCTCACACAGGAACACAGCTAGGTGGGTTTGGAAAGTCTGCAGAGAAGGAAACTCCACAACCTCTCTGGGCAGCCTGCTGCATGCCTCCAGCACCCTCACAGCAAAGAAGTTTCCCCTGGGTGCCAGTTTGTGTCCATTGGCCCTTGCCCTATCACAGGGCACCAGTGAAAAGAGCCTGGCCCCTTCTTGACACCCACCCTGCAGGTATTTGTAACCATTGCTCAGCTTCCCTCTCAGCCTTCTCTTCCCCAGGTCTCTCAGCCTTAGCTTCAAGATGTCCTTTGTCCCAAGGCAGAGCTCTAACAGCACTAAATTCTATATGGATCAGAGTTTTTTTCACTCCTGTGTGGCTCTGGCACTTCAAAATGGTTCTACACAAGTCACCAAGTGACACAGGACATTAAAATGATATGTGAGTACCTTCAGGTCTTGCCTAGTTGCCAGCAGCTCAGACTCCTTCCCATAAAGGTCCAGCTGCAGCTTCTCCATGTTTTCCTTCTGTTTTTCATGGGTCTTCTGCAGGTCTGCCAGCTTCACCTTCTCTGTCTTGAGCTCCTGAGCTGACAAAATCAACTGCTGCTGCAGTTTATTCTCCAGCTCTGCCTGAAACATAAGCAGGGGAAGCCTCAGCTGAAGTCAGAGACAGTAAAGGAAGCTTCATCATTTCCATAAACTGCATTTTTACTGCCAGCCAAGATTTTGGGGGGGTTCTCCCCCACTTGAGGACACTGCTGTTCAGTGACCTGCTGTTTGTCGTTTCAGGTTCATGTTCTGTGTCACACTTCACAACCAAATCTGATTCCTTGTCAAAAGATGAAGGGAAGCATTCGAAATCTAAATCAGGTCTCCAAGGCCTAAAGTTTCCACAGACTGACTAGAGGACAGCCATGAACAGTGCATGGCACACAACACAACATTCCCCAAGGTTTTAGGACATCTGAACTCTTTCCATTCTGGTTTCTGAATGTCTGTTTTCTTCATGCTGCCACTCAGCTAAATTCTTTTGGTGTAATAAGAGAGGACTTGGTTTAAACTGACCATGGATATTTCAAACACTGCAGAGTCTGCCCAAGCTGCTCTCCAAATCCTGCTGCTTTGCAGGAAAATGGCAGCTCCTGCAGCTGAACAAACCCCTTCACTCCAGCTACTTCAGCACTTCATTCAAACTCACAGAGTCACAGAGTGGGAGGGCTGGAAGGGACCCCTGGAGATCATCCAATCCAACTCCCCTGCCAGAGCAGAGTCACCCAGCACAGGGCACACAGGAACACATCCAGGTGGGTTTGGAAAGTCTCCAGAGAAGGAGACTCCACAACCTCTCTGGGCAGCCTGCTCCAGGCCTCCAGCACCCTCACACCAAAGAAATTTCTCCTCATGTTGAGGTGGAACCTCCTGGGTTCCAGTTTGTGTCCATTGCCCCTATGACTGTGCACTACTAAGGGCCTGGCACCTTCATCCTGACACCCCTCAGATATTTACAGACATTGCTCAGATCCTCTCAGCCTTCTCTCCTCCAGAGCACACAGCCCCAGAGCTCTCAGCCTGTCTTCACAGGAGAGACTTGCAGTAGTTAAGTCTCCTTGACTACTCCACTCCACCTAGCCAAGGGTAGCTGTGCAATCTTACCCCTGCTAAAACCCTCAGCAGGGCTTCCAAGTCTGGTACTGAGACAGCTGAGACAGCTGGGAATGGCTTTTGTAGGACTCATTGCTACAGAATTCCTCTTCCACCACTGTTTCTTTTTATTTTATTTTATTACTGTTGTTGTTCCTACCTCCAACAGCATCTGAACATTTTATTTCCACACCTGACCTTACCCATTCCCAAGCAGAGCTGCAGCATTTACCAGAGGAATTCACAGCCCTTTGCTCAAAGGAGCAGGTGAGGCCTTACCTTCTCCAAAAGGGCAGTTTTCAGTTCAGCTTGCAGGCTCTCACTGTGTTTTTTCTTTTGCTCAAAAGACTCCTTGAGCTCTCTCAGCTTTCCCTGGAGGTGCTGCTCACTCTTTTCTTTCTCCTTCAGCAGACCCTGGATCTCCAGTACTTGTGCCCGTGCTGAGTCCAGCTCTAGGGACAGCTGCTTAGAAATCTGCATTCAAAAAGCCATCAAATAACTACCACAGCACTTTGACTGCAGTCACTTGGCACTTGCTGTAGTGTGTGAGACTGCCCTAGTGAACTGTGTGGCTGACAACTCAGGTAGTTCAGAGAGCAAACAGATAATGGCACAGGTTAAAAACTGGTCAGAGCTGATGGTTCAGCTCCAGGAAATGAGACTTGGAGGAGCTGGGGAGAATCCTCTGACAGCAGGAACCTGAAAGGTTGGCCCTACTCTGCCTTTCTCTGCTGCAGAGCAGATACCAAGCTATACCTCTCTTGTCATGCCCCTCTCTGGTCACCTGCAGATGATCTGGAGGAAACAAACCATGTTCTGTTGGACTGGTGCCCAGCCATGCTACTGCTGTGTTCTAGGTGGTGGAACCCTGGCAAGCAGACTAAAGAGCTCCCATAACACATTCCAGTCACCTCTTACTCCCAATTGCCTGCCCTCTGAGTACCAGTACGGGGTTTTCAGCACTCAGAATCCAGAGCAGGCAACTCTTCTCAAGCCAACAGTTGTCTGCTCTTTCCTCCTGCCAATTGCAGCAGAGACCAAACTCATCCTCCTGCACTTGCCCCAGAGCACCAGAGTGCTTCTGCTGACCAAGAGAGGAGCCAGGGGAGCAGCAGCAGTAGTCACAGAGCAATTACCATCACATCCACTTTTCAGGCAGCAAGAGTCCATCACAGTCCATCAAACTGTGTCCATTGATCATATCTTTTCCTTTAGGGACAGGTAAAGAACTCCATGAAAGCAGATTTGGCCTTCAGGCTGCCAGCTGGACTACATGACTTTGCATGATCTTTGAAAAAGAAGTCACAGGCAAGTGATGTACACAAAAGAAACTAAATCCTCCCAGGACAGCTGCAAATGTCCTGCCAGCCACACACAGAGCATGCTGAGTAGGCCTGAGACTAACCCAAACTAAGCCTACAGGCTAACAGCTTTCATTGGCTGAAAATAGGAACAAACAGAAAAAACAAAGGAGGCCATGGTGATACCAAGTAACTGCTTCACAACCTGAAGGGCTAAAACCTCTCACTAAGGTTTGTGGAGCACACAGAGGGAGGAGTAAAACCTGCATGTTAAAGCTCAGCATTAACCACCCAGGAAATTTTTAGTATCATCTTATTTCAGTGCCCCAGAGAGGTTACACTTGGAGATCTGCAGCCTCCTTATCTCTCATGAGGCTGCAAATGAACCTTTGCAGCATTTATCGTTCTTGCTCTCTAGATTCCTTTGAAGCCCAGCAGACAGCTTACCCCTTCTTTTTTCTCCAGGGAGTTCTTCAGTTCATTCCTCTCTTTAGCTACAGATTCTGTTTGGACCTGGAGTTGGTGTTTAACTTCTTGGTAAGACTTTTCCTAAGGAACAGAAGAGAAGGAAATATTCCTGTGAGCTCCTGAGACTGTGTACCAGGTATTTCACTTGCAGGATCTGCAAAGCCCTGATAGGTTTTGAAGCTTTCCTTTTCAGTGGAAAAGCTTTCCCCCTCAGCTGCAGAGCAGCCCTGAAGAAAGAGCCTTGGGGGTGTTGGGTGCTGAACAGTCCCCAGGAGCCAGCAGTGCCCTCCTGCAGCTGTGTGCTGGGCTGCAGCCAGAGCAGTGTGGGCAGAGGGCAGGAGAGGGGATTCTGCCCCTGGGATCTGCTCTGCTCAGACCTCACCTCCAATCCTGCCTCCAGCTCTGGTGTCCCCAGCAGGAGAAGGACTCAGAGCTGCTGGAGAGAGTCCAGAGGAGGCCACAAAGATGATCCAAGGGCTGGAGCAGCTCTGCTGTGAGCACAGGCTGAGGGAGCTGGGGGTGTGCAGCCTGGAGAGGAGAAGGCTCCAGGGGGACCTCAGAGCTGCCTGCCAGGACCTGAAGGGATCCTGCAGGAAGGCTGCAGAGGAACTTTTGCTGAGGGTGTCTAGAGCCAGGCCAAGGGGGAATGGTTTGAAGCTGAGGCAGGGCAGGGTTAGAGTGGAGCTGAGGAAGAAGTTCTGCAGTGTGAGGGTGGTGAGACTCTGGCACAGGCTGCCCAGGGAGGCTGTGGCTGCCTCCTGCCTGGGGGTGTTGAAGGCCAGGCTGGATGAGGCCCTGAGCAGCTGAGTCTAGCTGAGAGGTGTCCCTGGGCATGGTGGGAGGTTGGAGGAGATGAGCTCTGAGGTCCCTTCCAGCCTGAGCCGTTCTGTCATTCTCTGACTCTATGAACTCACACAGTGCCCATTCAAAGCACAATAGGGAAGATGAGAAAGGTGCACTGTAGGGCTGGAGTTCATTTTCTTTACCACTCCAGGTTGCTCTGGGGGTCAAGCACTCATTATCCTGCCACTTTTGAGACCTTCCTGAAACTCTGCTATTTAAGTAGTCTGATGAGACTTCAAGCTAAGCATTCCCAGATCATAGAGTGGCTCAGGTTGGAAGGGACCTCAGAGCTCATCTACTGCAACCCCCTGATATGGGCAGGGACACCTCTCAACTAGACTCAGCTGCTCAAGACCTCATCCAGCCTGGCCCTGAACACTCCCAGGGAAGGGCCATGTGGCAGGGAGAAGGGACCCTGGTAGTGATGTGACAGATGTGCTGCACTGCAAAGCACAGCCAGGTTATCAGCCTGTAAGGACACCAAGCCAGGCCCCAGGGAACAGCCTACTGACCAGCTCTGCTACAGATGCTTTGCCTTTTTGGATTTCCTTTTCTAATTCCTCCTTTCTCTTTTTGAAGGATTCAGAACTTTTGGAGAGCTTCTCTTTGGTAGCTGTAAGATCCTTCAACAGAGTCTCCTTCTCTGATTTCACCTGCTGCAGCTCTGATGTTGCTGCTTGCATTTTAGACTCTAACTCCTTCAGTTGTTTACTTGTCTCTTGATTTGATTTTTCCAGGTTTTGTTTGAGGCTGGCCTTCTCCTCCTCCTGCTTGGAAATTTGCTGTTTCACTTGTTCAAGGGCCTCAGATTTCTTCTGCAAATCCATTTTAGCATTGGACACCCTGCAAATAAAAAAGAAAAAAAAAAAAGGAAAAATTAGATTAGTTTTCTAATTCTCCTTCCCAGCTGCTTTTGTATCTCCAACTTAACCCTCTCCTGGCACAATTTCAGGCCAGTTTCTTTCCTTCTATCACCTAAGACTAGGGAGAAGAGCCCAACCCTCACTCATTGCTCTCTACAGCTCTCAGGGAGCTGTAGAGAGCAATGAGGTCTCCTCTTCAGCCTCCTCTTCTCCAGGCTAAACACCCTCAGCTCCCTCAGCTGCTCCTTCCCAGCCCTATTGTCCAGACCCTTCCCCAGCTTTGTTGCCCTTCTCTGGTCCTGCTCTAGCACCTCAATGTCCTTCTTGCAGGGAGGAGCCCAAAAGTGAACCAGGATTTGAAGTGCAGCCTCATCAGTGCCCAGTACAGGGGCAGGAATGATCCCTGCCCTGCTCCTGCTGGCCACACCACTGCTGAGGCAGGCCAGGCTGCTGGTGGCCTTTCTGGGCAGCTGGGCACACTGCTGGCTCCTGTTGAGCCTTTGCCAGTCCTGCCTGCCTCTGGGAAGTGCTGTAGCCTAGGTGACACCTACGCTTCTCTTGCTGCTTGCAGCTCTTGACTCAGCTCTGCTGCCCGGAGCTCCGTCCCTGCCGCCTGCTGCCGCTGCTGCTGCAGCTCCTGCAGGGTTTGGTCTCTGCTTGCTTTGGCATCAAGGATGTCAGCTTCAAGTTTCTGAAACAGAAAAATACAATGTTAGAACCATCAGAGCACAACCAGCAAATGGAAACCAGCCACCAGCCCAGGGTGCTCAAGGTCTCATCCAGCCTGGCCTTGAACACCTCCAGGGAGGGGACATCCACAACCTCCCTGGGCAACCTGTGCCAGAGTCTCTAAAGTGATGCTTTTCATTTTATTGTGTGTGCAGAAAGAAATCTGAATGGGTTTACACCTTTGAAAGGATCTTGCCTTTCCATGCCAAACACCACCAAAGCAGCTGAACAACTGACTATAGACACCACCACATCTCAACACGTGGGGGTTGGAAGGGACCTCTGGAGATCATCCACTCCAATCCCTCTGCTAAAGCAGGGCACCCACAGCAGCTTGCCCAGGATCACACTGTCCAGGTGGATTTGGAATCTCTCCTGAGAAGGAGATTCCATGACTGACTCCACAACTTCTCTGGGCAGCCTGCTCCAGGCCTCCAGCACCATCACACCAAAGAATTTTCTCCTCATGTTCAGGTGATACCCCCTGGGTTCCAGCTTGTGCCTGTTGCCCCTTGTCCTGCCACTGGGCACCACTGACAGGAGTCTGGCCCCAGCCTCTTGCCCCCCACCCATTGCTCAGCTCCCCTCTGGGGCTGCTCTTCTCCAGGCTCAATAGTCCCAGGGCTCTCAGCCTTTGCTCCTCACAGAGCTGCTCCAGGCCTCTCAGCCTCCTCTTCTCCAGTTTCTTAGGCATTCCTCACCAGCACTGTTCTCCAGGCCCTTCACCAGCTTGGTTGCTCTTTGCTGGATACCCTCCAGTCCTTCAATGTCCTTCTTGGAGTGACCCCACTATTTAAGATGCAGCCTCATGAATGCTGAGCAGAGGGGGAGAAACACATCCCAGCCCTGCTGGCCACACTGCTCCTGACACGAGCCAGGATGCTGTTGGCTTTCCTGGCCACCTGAGCACACTTCTGGACATTCAGCCAGCCATAGATCAACACCCCCAGGTCCCCAGTGGCTTTCTCCAGCCACTCTTCCCAAGCCTGCAGCACTGTGTGGGGTTGCTGTGACCCAAGTGCCCTGGAGTGGAGAAGGTTCACTCTGCAAACCCAGATGCTGTGTGCAACACAAACCTTTAGCTGCCCCTCCAGCTCTTCAGTTTTCTGTTCCAAAGACAGATGTTTCTCTTTGTGCTCTTTGAGACTGGCTTCCAGCTGAGCACAGTGTTCCTGCTTGTCACTCAGCGTAGCTGTCACCTGCTCCAGCTGAGCACTGACCTTGTTTAACTCCTGAGGTGAAATCAAAACACAAGGCTCGTTAGTTTTTACCTAACTTCCAAAGATCACTGCTGTCACAACTGCTTTCAATTGGTCCAATTTTAATTGGTCTAACCAATTAAAAATGGAAATCATGTGCGGGGTTTTTATTTTTTATTATTCTGAGGGGCAGGAAACTGAGAGGGGAAACACCAACAGGGGGAGAAATTCTCTGTTAAACAGTGAAATTTCTTTTAAAGCCTCAATATTCTTCTCCAACTTCACAGGCTGAGGGCTAACTCTTAACAGAGGTGCCTGGGGTTATAAATGCCAGAGGAGCTGTTGGTAATAAAGGCATCAGATGTTGCAGTTTGTGCAACGGCAACTAGAAAGCAACACTACAAAAGCTTAGGGAACAATTTTGCCATCATCATGAAACCAAGCACTGCCAAAGAGGAAAGCAAAGAGCATGGGAAGAGCTCTCCACATACCACAGATGACTTCAGACCAGATGGCTGCACACAAACCAACATCATTTCCACAAGAGACATGAACACCTCCACCTCCCAATCACTAAGATGACAGCCATGGCACAGCTTGTGGCACTTAAGCCAACCTCCTTTGTTTCATTAGTAATTAGTATCTGAAGGGAGTCTACAATAAAGCTGGGGAGGGACCTTTTGCAAGGGCTTGTGACAGGATGAGGGGGAATGGATTGAAGCTTGAGGAAGATCAATTGAGACTGGAGATTAGGGAGAAATTCTTTCCAGTGAGGGTTGTGAGACGCTGGAACAAGTTGCCTGGGGAGGCTGTGGATGTTCCCTTCCTGGAGGTGTTGGATGAGGCATTGGACAACCTGGTCCAGTGGAAGGTGCCTCTGCCCATGGCAGGGGAGTTGGAACTCAATGATCTTCAAGGTCCCTTCCACGAGTCTATGAATATTTAATAGTTGCAGAAAGAGGCCTTCTGTTTAGAGCAATTCATTACACTCCATGCTAAGTGGTGTTAGCAACTGCTGGATGCTTCCAGGAAGACCACAGCAGCACTGATTCTGACAACTCCAATATTTCATTCAGCAGCTGGTGAAGTCAGAACTGTTTGGGTTGGAAAAGCCCTCTGAGATCATCCATAAAACCACCAACGCAACCCCATCATGACCATCCAACCAGGGCCCCGGGTGCCACGGCCACACATTTCTTGAACACCTCCAGGGAGAGGGCATCCACAACCTCCTTGGGCAACCTGTTCCAGTGTCTCACCACCCTCACTGGAAAGAACTTCCTAATCTCCAGTCTAAATCTCCCCTCTTCCATAACCTCCTCTTCCCTTCAAGGAGTGGATTCCATTCTTTATCCTGCAAAATAGATTGGTCCTGATCCCAGCAAAGAGAACTGGATGCACAGCAGCTGGTTCCCATGTCCTAAAAGGTGAACTCCACAGGATAGCCACAGGTGTGTGAACAGCCTGCTCTTTGCTTTTTAGGGGACACAAAAGCTTGAAGTTTCCAACCTGCTGCTTATCTTGCAGTGCATGCTGAGCAGTGTCCAGGTGATTCTGCAGGTCTGCTCTTTGGGCAGCTTTGGAAGCTTCTGCTGAAAGCAGCAACTCAGTCTTGGCTTTCACCTGCAAGGCAAGTTGGATGGCAATGAAACATCTCTTTGACTCCAGCACATTTCAAGTTGTTTTAGACTTATCAGTAAAGTTTAACAGTAAAACCAGTAAGTTTAGCAGTAAAAGCAGGAGTTCAGTAGCAAAATCAGGAGTTTAGAGGTAAAAACAGGAGTTTAGCAGCAGAATCAGGAGTTTAGCAGCAAAATCAGGAGTTTAGCAGCAAAATCAGGAGTTTAGCAGCAAAATCAGGAGTTTAGCAGCAAAATCAGGAGTTTAGCAGCAAAATCAGGAGTTTAGCAGTAAAATCAGGAGTTTAGCAGCAAAATCAGGAGTTTAGCAGCAAAATCAGGAGTTTAGCAGTAAAATCAGGAGTTTAGCAGCAAAATCAGGAGTTTAGCAGTAAAATCAGGAGTTTAGCAGCAAAATCAGGAGTTTAGCAGCAAAATCAGGAGTTTAGCAGTAAAATCAGGAGTTTAGCAGCAAAATCAGGAGTTTAGCAGCAGACAAAATCAGGAGTTTAGCAGCAAAATCAGGAGTTTAGCAGCAAAATCAGGAGTTTAGCAGCAAAATCAGGAGTTTAGCAGCAAAATCAGGAGTTTAGCAGCAAAATCAGGAGTTTAGCAGTAAAATCAGGAATTTTCATGTCCTACTTTATAAAAAGAAAAAAAAGCTTGACAAGGTTTAGAACAATATCAGGATTTGAAGCAATTGTTGGTTCGTAATGTATGAGCTAAAAACCCAGGCACAACAAAAATGCCAGTTCTGCTCATTAAATCATGGAAAGGTTTGGCAAGGAAGGCACCTCCAAAGCTCATCCAGTCCAAACCCCTACAGTCAGCAGGGACATTCTCCACTAGATCAGATTGCTCAGAGCCTTGTCCAGCCTGACCTTGAGTACCTCCAGGGATGGGACCTCCCTGGGCAATCTGTTGCAGTGTTCCACCACCCTCATGGTGCAGAACTTGTTCCTCACATCCAATCTAAATCTGCTCTTCTCTTGTTGCAAACCATTGTTCCTCATCCTGTCACTGCAGGCCTCTGCAAACAGTCCCTCTGCAGCCTTCTTGTAGCCCCCTGCAAGGTATTGGAAGGCTGCTCTAAGGTCCCTCCCAGGAGCCTTCTCCTCCCCAGGCTGAACACCCCCAGCTCCCTCAGCCTGTCCTCATAGCAGAGGTGCTCCAGCTCCTGGATCACTTTTGTAGCCTGGCTCCAGCAGCTCTATGGCCTTCCTGTGATGGAAACCTGCATTTTGTTCCCCAAATTACTTTGTATGAATCACAGAACTATAGAATCATTCAGGCTGGAAAAGAACCCTGGGATCATCAAGTCCAACCACTAACCCTACTCTCCAAAGCTCACTCCTAAACCATACCCCCAGGTACCAGATCTAAATGACCTTTAAACACCTCCAGGGTTGGTGACTCCACCACCTCCCTGGGCAGCCTGAGCCAATGTCTGACCACTCTTGCTGGGGAAAAAAAAAAATCTTTCCTCATGTCCAGCCTGCCCCTCCCCTGCTGCAGTCTGTCTGGAGGGAGCACAGCAATCACCAGCAGGTTTCTCATCACCAGTCAGAGATCCATTACCTGCACATCCAGCTGGCAGACTTTCTCTTTGCTCTCATTGAGCTGGCTGGTGAGTTCTGTGAGGTTTGCTTCCAGGGACAGCACCCGGTCCTGGGCAGCTCTTAGGTGTGACTTTTGCTCCTGCACTTGCTCATGCAAATTTTCTTGGGCTTGTTTGTGACTTTCTGATTGATTCTTCAGCTTCTCTGTCAGCTGAGTTACCTGCAGAGGGAAAAAAAAAAAAAAACAAAGGAAGGAAGTAGAAGAGAAGGCTGGAAAAAGAGGTCCAAAGAGGTCAGAAGTCTTCTGAGTTCTAGCATGGCTCAGGATGGTTCTGCAGACTCAGCAATATCTCATTTCTTCTTCTGAACTGTTACAGTGAAGCTACATTGGACAGAACACCAGACTGCAAAATAGGGTAATGCCTCCTCCCTGGGGGTGGTCAAGGCCAGGCTGGATGAGGCCTTGAGCAGCTGAGCCTAGTTGAGAAGCATCCCTGCCCATGACCCTTCCAACCTGAGCCATTCTATGACTCTGTGATGAAAATGGAAGCAAAAGGGAATTACAGAATCACAGAAGGGTTGGGGTTGGAAAGGACCCTCAAAGGTCATCTTGTTCAAACCCCCCCTCAAGCAACAGGGACACCTCCAGCTAGAGAAGTTGCTCAGGGCTGCATCAAGTTTCTGACCTTGAAAGTCTCCAGGGATGAGGCCTCCACCACCTCCCAGGGCAACCTGTTCCAGTATTTCACCACCCTCGTTGTGTAGAACTTCCTCCTGATGTCCAACCTAAATCTACATTGCTCTAAAACTGTCAATGTGGCCTTAGTGTAATGAACCCAAAATACTAAGGGTGCAACAGCTGCAGGCTGAACTGAATTTTGGTGATGAAAGCAAGAAGTAAAACTACTTTTAAAATAAGAGGAACAAATATGTATCCAAAAATTATTCCTAAGCATGTATGACTAGCAGAGTTATGTGGGAAACATCCAAGAGGTCCTGTTCCTATGCTCACACAATCACAGAATGGGTTGGCCTGGAAGGGACCTTCAAGACCATCCAGTTCCAACCCTCCTGCCATGGGCAGGGACACCTCCCACCAGCCCAGGTTGCTCAAGGCCTCATCCAGCCTGGCCTTGATGATGACAGCAAGGAAGTCACCAAAGGACAAGTCCTAAAACTGACAGTAAGGTCTTTCAGTAAGTACCAAAGAACCAGAAGAGGTCAGTGTCACATCTGATGAGAAAGAACAAAAAGCCAACAAGATCCAATCCTGAGAATGAAAGCAAAGCAAGAGGTCTCTGAGCTCTCACCTGCATCTGCAGCCCATGGTTCTTCTCCTGCAGCTGGTTGAGGACTGCAGTTTCTCCTTCCCCAGCTTGAATTTTTGCATACAAGTCCTCTCTTTCCTTTTCCAGCAGAGCAATGTTTTCCTTGCTTTTTTGAAGCAAAGCCTCCAGGTTTTGAATTTTCTGGTCCTTGTCTCCAATTTGCCTCAGTACTTGCTCCAAATCGTTCTAGAAAATCACACAACAGCTTCTTTCATGCTAAGGGCCTCAGGAGTTACTCCTAAGGCATACAGTGTTGGGTAAGTTCATGAAACACTTTCTGTATCACAGAATCACAGAGTGGGAGGCGTTAGAAGGGACCTCTGGAGATCAACCAGTCCAACCCCCCCTGCCAGAGCAGGAGCACCCAGGGCAGCTCACACAGGAACACAGCCAGGCAGGGCTTGAGATTCTCCAGAGAAGGAGACCCCAGAACCTCTCCGGGCAGCCTGCTCCAGGCCTCCAGCACCCTCACACCAAAGAAATTTCTCCTCACGTTGAGGTGGAACCTCCTGGGTTCCAGATTGTGTCCATTGCCCCTTGTCCTATCACTGGGCACCACCAAACAGAGCCTGGCACCTTCTTGACACCCACCCCTCAGATATTTATAGACATTGATCAGATCCCCTCTCAGCCTTCTCCTCCCTGAAGACTAAACAGCCTCAGGTCTCTGAGCCTCTCTTCATAGGGGAGATGCCCAAGTGCTCTAATCATCCTTGTGGCTCTCCATTGGACTCTCCCCAGCAGGTCTCTGTCTCTCTTGAACTGGGGAGCCCAAAACTGGACACAGTATTGCAGGGGTGGTCTCAGCAGGGCAGAGCAGAGAGGGAGCAGAACCTCCCTAGCCCTGCTGGCCACACTTCTCATGATGCTCCCCAGGATATCATTGGCCCTCTTGGCCAGAAGGGCACATTGCTGTACCATGGAGAACCTCTTGTCCTTGAGGACTCCAAGCTCCTTCTCCATGGAGCTGCTTTCCAGCAGATCAACCCTTCATCTGCACTGGTGCATGGGGTTGTTGCAGGCACTCTGGTTTAGATATGCAATGTACTGACACTAGGGTAAGTCATGAAGGGACTTAGAGGAGAGAAAATCCAATTTAAGTAACAAAATCCTGGAACACCCTTTCAGATGAGGATGCACAGCTCTGTTACCTGGGCTTCTCTCAGCTTTGCTGTAGTATTTTGCTGAAGTGTCTGCTGCTCCTGGTGCTGCTGCTTGGCTTTATCTAACTGATGTTGCAAATCTGTAGAGTTTGCTGCTTTCTCCTTTAGCTGAAAAAAAGAAATAAAATAAAAATGAAACAACCCCAAACCCAACAAACTCATCAGGCTAAGGAGTGAACAAAGATCCTTCAGGTCTGCTCCAGAGTCATTCGAAATGCTAAAAGATTTGAGTCTAAACAGGAGGATTTGGAAAGTGGCATAAAAATGTATAATGCTACTTAAAGAATCCAAACCTAACCCAAATCATTGCTGTCCACACAATCCTGCAATGGCTCAGCTTGGAAGGGAGCTCAGAGCTCATTTCCTCCAACCTCTTAACTAGACTCAGCTGCTCAGGGCCTCATCCAGCCTGGCCTTCAACACCCCCAGGCAGGAGGGAGCCACAGCCTCCCTGGGCAGCCTGTGCCAGAGTCTCATCACCTCCTACTCAAGAACTTCTTCCTCAGCTCCACTCTAACCCTGCTCTGCCTCAGCTTCAAACCATTCCCCCTTGGCTTGTCTCCAGACACCCTCTCTGGGCAGCCTGCTCCAGGGCTCCAGCACCCTCACAGCAGAGAAGTTTCTCCTCCTGTTGAGGTGGAACCTCCTGGGTTCCAGCTGATGCCTGCTGTTCCATGTCCTGTCACAGGGCACCACCTACAAGAGCCTGGCCCCTTCTTCTTGACATCCACCCCTCAGATATTTGTAAACATTAATGATCTCTCAGCCTTCTCTTCTCCAAACTAAACAGCCCCAGAGCTCTCAGCCTTTCCTCCTCATCCAGATGTTGCATCCCTTCAGCACCCCCATAGCTCTCAATTGGACTCTCTCCAGTAGTTCCCTGTCACTCCTAAACTAAGAAGCCCAGAACTGGACACAATACTCCAGGTGTGCTCTCACCAGGGCAGTGACCCTTGACCTTGACCTGCTGGCCATACTCTTCTTAATGCACCCCAGCATACCCTTGGCCTTCTTGCCCACAAGGGCACATGGCTGTCCCATGTCCACCACAACTCTAAGGTTTTTCTCCATGGAGCTGCCTTCCAGTAGGTCAATATCTAATCTGTCCTGGTGCTTGGGGTTGTTCCTCCCCAGGTGCAGGACTCTGCACTTACCCTTGTTGAACTTCATCAGGCTCCTCCTTGCCCAGCTCTCCCTGCATGGCAGCATAGCCACTGCTCATCTCTAAAGCACCAGAGCCACAAGATGCAGCTGGTGAGCATCAAACCTCACAAACATCTGCAATGCAGTTGGCATTTAGGCAGATCTTAGGCAAAAGGCCATTTCAGGCCAATTTAGGCCAAACCAGGCACTTAGGGTTTCATCAGTTTCACCCCAAGACTTTAACAGCATTGGTCAAAGGACATCCCCAGGAGGACAAACCTTATCAACCACACCACCCCCACAGGCTACTGTCAGAAGCAGAACAGAGTGGAGCTTGCAGAAACTCCAGGAGGTCTCCTACCTGCTCTTCAGCACGAGAAAGTTTTAACTGCAGGTCAGCCACCTGCTGCTCCTTGTCCATCAGCTTCTCACTGGAGAGCTGCCTCTGCTCCTTCAGCCGCCCGTGAGCTTCCCCGAGCTGCCGCTCCGTCTCCAGCAGCTTACTGTGCAACTGCAAGGGGAAAGCCAGGCAGCTGCTGGGCTTCAGTCATTCTTTAGCTAACAGCTCCCTACCTCACACTCACTGTGTCCAGTGTTTAGCTTCCTTCAGATGCAAGCAGTCTGCAGTTACTGCCCTTCCAGAAGGAGATGAAGAATGTGCATGCAGAGTTTACAACACCCTTGTGGGACGGTTTGAAGAACTGTCACAACAGGATCACAGATCACAGGATCAAAGGCTCACAGGATCACAGATCACAGGATCACAGATCACAGGCTCACAGGATGTTAGGGGTTGGAAGGGACCTTTGAAGATCATCAAGTCCAACCTCCCTGCCAGAGCAGGACCATAGAATCCAGCACAGGTCACACAGGAGCACATCCAGATGGGGCTTGAAAGTCTCCGGAGCAGGAGACTCCACAACCTCTCTGGGCAGCTCCAGTGCTCTGTGAGCCTCCCAGTGCAGAAGTTCCTCCTCATGTTGAGGTGGAACCTCCTGTGCTGGAGTTTATATCCACTGCCCCTTGTCCTATCCCAGGGTGCAAGTGAGCAGAGCCTGTCCCCTCCCTCTTGACCCCCAGCCCTCAGATATTGATCTGAGATCCTCAGCCTTATCCTCTCCAGACTACACAGCCCCAGGGCTCTCAGCCTCTCCTCATAGGGCAGTGCTCCAGTCCCTTCATCATCCTCACAGCCCTCCCTTGGACTCTCTCAGGTAGATCCCTGTCCCTCTTGAACTGATGCTCCAGGACATGGTCTGGTGGTCACAGAGGTGTGAGAAGCAGGCTGGACTTGATGATCTTCAAGGGCTTTTCCAACCTTAATGACTCTGTGCTTAAGTAACTTACCTGGCTGAGCTCACTTTGGAGCTGCAGGCCATGCTGCTCTTTTTCCTCCCTCTGCTGCTGGAGCTGTTTACATTCTCCCTTCAGATGCTGGTACTTTGTCTCTACTTCAGACAACTCTTCTTTAAGCTTCTGGCTTGCTTCCCCCTTCTCACCTAGCTCTGCCTGTAATCTCTGTATGGAGGCTTCAGATGTAGAGAGCTTTGCCTGGAGCTGTTGGCAGTCCAAGTCTTTCTGATGCAAGCTTGCCTGAACATTCTTCCTGCTCACAGACACCTCAGTGTGTTTTTCTTCTAGCTGGGTGTAGTCCTGCTCTTTCTTCAGCAGCTTCTCAGTGAGACCCTGTGAAAAGAGTTGCACAGCAATTCAAGAGCAGTTCTGCTGAGAGGTGTTCAGTGCATTACTCACATTTCTTTTCAACAGAAGAAAGTTTCATGCTCAAATAAGGTCATGAAAGAAAATATTGACCTCTATTTCATGTTACACAAGTTAAACAGCACAGAGCTTCCACTGCAAATACTGGGGAGTTATATTCTCACAGAAATCACAGAAGCTAGGATTCTGTGGCTGCAAAGGATTAGACAGGAATTGAACCACAAATGCTGCTGCTCAGAGAATTGTGTGGAAGGACCTTTAAAGGGTCATCCAGTCCAACCTCTGATATGTTTCCATTTTAATGTGAACTGACAAGCACAGGAAAAACATCAATCTCACCTGGTTTTTCTGTTCAAGCTCTTTGACTAAACTGTGAAGTTTTTGCAGCTCCTGAACATACACAGCCACCTCCTGAGGTCCTTTAGCAAGTTCAGCTCTTAACTGGTTAATGGTAGCCTGAAAAGACAAACAGAACAAAATCACATTGTAGCCAAAGCTCTGCATGCAGAACTCAACAGCAGCTGGGATGGCTGAGAGCAAAATTGAAAGGAGCTTGTATACAAATAAACATCTTGGAGTGACAGGATGAGAGGGAATGGACTGAAGATTGAAGAGGGTAGATTTAGACTGGAGATGAGGAAGAAATTCTTTCCAGTGAGGGCGGAAGACGCTGGAACAGGTTGCCCAGGGAGGCTGTGGATGTTCCCTGCATAGAGGTGGTCAAGGCCAGGTTGGATGAGGCCTTGAGCAGCCTAGCTGAGAGGTGTCCCTGCCTATGGTGGGGAGGTTGGAGTAGATGATCTCTGAGGTCCCTTCCAACCTGAGCCACTGCAGGATTACCTCTGCATTTGCCTGCTCTGCCTGCAAGTGCTTGCATTCATCCTTCAGCTTCTCAGACTGCTGCTCACGTTCCAGAGTCATCTTGTCCATCAGTGTCTGAACTTGGACCAGCTCCTTTTTCAGGACAGCCACATCTTCCACGCCAGGCCTTTGGAGCTGAAGAGCACAGGAGCAGCAGTGAGCACAACACCTTTGGCAGATAATCTTCCAGTGTCAAGGTCATCTCCAAAGACCTTTCAAATCACCAGCTTACAGGCAAGGGCCACAGACTACACTACAGCTGTGCAAAAAACCACCAAAACAAAAAACCCAAACACAACCAAAACAAACAAAAAAGGGAGGAGAAAAAATGGAACAACCCTCCAGCAGCTGCAGCAAAAGAATTCTGGCCAGCAGATGGGCAGAGGTGATTCTACCAGTCTGCTCTGCTGAGACCTCACCTGCAGTGCTGTCTCCAGTTCTGAGGACCCCAAACCAAGAAGGACTTGGAGCTGCTGGAGTGAGTCCAGAGGAGGCCTCAAAGATGATCGGAGGACTGGAGAACCTCTCTAACAAGGACACGCTGAGGGATTTGGGGCTGTTCAGCCTGAAGAAGGCTCTGGGGAGATCCTAGAACAGCCTTCCAGTACCTGAAGGGGACCTACAGGAAGGCTGGGGAGGGACTGTTCAGAAGGGATTGTAGTGACAGGACAAGGGGCAATGGTTTGGAACTGGAGCAGGGTGAATTTAGGTTGGACATTAGGAGAAAGTTCTTCACAGGAAGAGTGGTGAAATACTGAACAGGTTGCTCAGGGATGTGGTTGAGGTCCCATCCCTGAAGACATTCAAGGTCAAACTTGAATTGTCCCTGGGCAGCCTGCTCTAGTTGGAGATG
This sequence comes from Indicator indicator, assembly GCF_027791375.1. Classification (NCBI taxonomy): domain Eukaryota; kingdom Metazoa; phylum Chordata; class Aves; order Piciformes; family Indicatoridae; genus Indicator; species Indicator indicator. The sequence continues at coordinate 1,373,429 of NC_072023.1, read as the reverse complement.
TCCCTGCTGACTGCAGGGGGGTTGGACAAGATGACTTTGGAGGGTCCTTCCAGCCCAGTGCAATCTGTGATTCTGTGATCTTGAAGAGAAAAGGTACATGAAAAGTGTAAGGATGCAGAAGGAGAAAGAAAGATATGGAACAACTAAACAGGGGGGAATGGCCAGGCCCAGTGGTTGGGCAGGGCCAAGAGTGCCTTGTGAGCCCTTCAGGGCAGCTGACTACAGAGAAGAAGGGAGGTCTAAGCAGTGGCCAAATGGGAGAAACTGGAAATCCCCTTCACTACTGCCTTAGGTGCTCTGACTGCACTGGAATTGCTCCATGGAGCCATGGCTGTATCTCAAGTCACCAGAAGCCAGACTCCTGGAATCCACACACTGGCATTATCAGCCAAGAGCAAGAGGGACAACTTGAACACAGGCATGGTGATGACAGCTGCCAGCCTTTCAGCCACCCTGTCACAAAACACCTCTCAGCACTTCTCACAAATGCAGCTGGCCAGGGCCAGTCAGAGCACAGCACCTCATGGAAAAAAAAAAGGTCATCTAAGGACAGACAAAACAGACCACAAACAATGGTGTCCTGAAGCTCCTCAGCCCACCAGCAGACAGCTCCAAGTTCACCAGACTGCTTTAAAAAAGGAAGAAAGCCACCAGTGTAAGGTGAGTACCAGCTCTGTCTTCAGGTCTTCCACTGCACTCCTCTCCTTCTGCAGCTCTTGCCTCAGGTTTGTCAGCTTCTGTTCTGCACTCTCCCGAAGGCTGAGTTCTTCATCATACTTTGATTTGAGATCTAATGAGGAGGAAGTTGGACAAATGATACCTGTGAGATGAAATCTGGCATTCTAGGGGAAGCTGAGTGACTGGCACAGGCTGCACAAGCAGAGAAGAGCATCAGGCCTCATGTGAGGACACTCACCAACAATCTCTGTGGCCAGCTGGGCTGCTTTTTGCTCAAATAAGTCTTTCATTTGCTTGATGTTGAAGTTTTCTACCTGGACCTCTTCCAGCTGACGTTCTAGTGAGTCTGTCTCCAGAAAAAGAACAGCATTCATTTCTTTAAAATTGCAGGACAGCAATTTTACAGCTCCTCCCACCCAGAACAAAGCAGAGCAGGAAAATAAACCAAATTCACTTCACATCCAATAAACTTAGCAAAGGGAACAACTTTACTGGAATTACATATCCACAAGCATGATGCTGGAACCTGTTGAGTGCTCCTCAGGATTAAGTCCCTATTATTTTTCATCAGGCACAAAGAGCCCTTGAGATCACTGCCACATGCTGCTGAAATCCAAGCCTTCGATTCTGATTAAAAGCTCTCTAATCATCAGCAGTCAGATATGGTTTCAAACTAGAGAAGAGCAGGTTTAGATTGGATGTTAGGAACAAGTTCTGCACCATCAGGGTAGTGGAGCACTGGAACAGGTTGCCAAGGGAGGTGGTTGAGGCCAAATCCCTGGAGATACTCAAGGTCAGGCTCAATAAGGCTCTGAGCAACCTGATCCAGTGGAGGATGTCCCTGCTGAGTGCAGGGGGTTGGACTGGATGACCTTTGGAGGTGCCTTCCAACCCATAACCATCTATGATTCTGTGTTAATCACATCAATCATATAGATATGCCCAGGGAGCTGTGGATGTCCCCTCCCTGGAGGTGTTCAAGGCCAGGCTGGATGAGGCCTTGAGCAACCTGGGCTGGTGGAGGTGTCCCTGCCCATGGCAGGGAGTTGGAACTGGATGAGCTTTGAGGTCCCTTCCAACCCAACCCATTCTGTGAATCTATGTCATGCACACAGCATGAAAATTTCATTGCATGAGTGTCTCCTGGAGAAAAACACAAAATTATTAGCCTGCAAAACAAACCCAAACAAAAATGGTAAAAAATAACTAAAAAACACAATTCATTGGGGTTTCTTTTGCTAGCAATGGGTACAGAAAAACACTAAATAAAAGCAGCCCTGTCAGATGTTGCAGTTTAAATAGCAACAATCAGAGGCTTTCTCAGCAAAAGCCTTGTACTGAGGCCTTGAACACATTAAATGATTAAAAACATGCCCAAAAGTACTCCTGAAAACTGCTTTCAGAGTTAGGGAGAAACCTGCCTCATTCTGTCAAGCTTCTGCAATATTTGCCCAGACTGCAGCTACCAAAAGCACTTAGAATGATCTTTTTTAGCCCCAAAAAGTTTACCATTCCAGCTTTCTAGGTATTTTAATGCACCAGAAGTGCTTTTTCATAAGCTAAAAGCTACACTGAAAAACACCCTGAGGAACTGCAGGAGGGTGCAGGAAGGAATACAATGAAATGTTAGTCACCTGTAGATGTAGTTGTTGACAATCCATCAGACTTGGAGTCCTTAAGAAAGCAGAAGAAATGCATCATTAGACATCAGAAAGAAAAAAATGCTGCTCCCAAAGTTCATCCAATGTTTGGGAAAGACAGGGAAATAAAACACTTCCGTGCTCAAATATTGCAGATGTTTCTAGAAATGCCTGGTTCCAAACAGCTGTATCTGGAGGAGTCCCTTCCCTGGAGGTGTTCAGGGCCAGGCTGGATGAGGCCTTGAGCAAGCTGTGCTGGTGGGAGGTGTCCCTGCCCATGGCAGGGGGTAGGAACTGGATGAGCTTAAAGGTCTCTTCCAACCCAACCCATGCTGTGAATCTCTGGCTGGAAAGGGCCAGAACGATTTTCCATTTCATGTATCACTATCAGACTTTCAGACTTGTAAGACTCAATTAACAATCCCCAACCCTTCTCTTTCCTCAATGTTGAAATCTGCCCTAAAACCACAGGTTCCAGCCATCACTAGACACATTTTGGGAAGGAAAAGAGAGGTTCCAGGCATCACTACACACATTCTGGGAAGGAAAAGAGAGGTTCCAGCCATCACTACACACATTCTGGGAAGGAAAAGAGAGGTTCCAGCCATCACTACACACATTCTGGGAAGGAAAAGAGAGGTTCCAGCCATCACTACACACATTCTGGGAAGGAAAAGAGAGGTTCCAGCCATCACTACACACATTGTGGGAAGGAAAAGAGAGGTTCCAGCCATCACTACACACATTGTGGGAAGGAAAAGAGAGGTTCCAGCTATCACTACACACATTCTGGGAAGGAAAAGAGAGGTTCCAGCTATCACTACACACATTGTGGGAAGGAAAAGAGAGGTTCCAGCCATCACTACACACATTCTGGGAAGGAAAAGAGAGGTTCCAGCCATCACTACACACATTCTGGGAAGGAAAAGAGAGGTTCCAGCTATCACTACACACATTGTGGGAAGGAATTCTGCCAGAGAGCAATTTCTGAGGTTTGTACCCACCCAGCATCTCAAGCAGCTCATAGGACAAGTGAGAGCTTCCTCTGGCCACAACACACCACAACCTGCCCTGCCTTGTTGGTTCAGCTCACCTGGTGTGACACCAACACTACTGGTCTCCAAAAGCTCTTTACAAGACATACTCCACTGTCCAAACACCATATTTGGTTTATTTTTTTTAATAAACTGGGTTATTTACTAAGTTCATGAGTTTGGTTTGTTTTCATAAACTGAGTTCTGAATAAGCCAACCAGAAGGAAAAGTCTGAGCCACACCTGCAGTGTCGGGAAGAATCATTGGCCCAGGGAGGTGGTGGAGGCCCCACCCCTGGAGATACTCAAGGTAAGGCTCTGGGCAACCTGATCTAGTGGAGGATGCCCCTGCTTAGTGCAGAGGGGGTTGGACTGGATGAGCTTTGGAGGTCCCTTCCAACCCAGCCCATTCTGTGATTCTCTCTTCTGACTTTGTCCTTCAGCTCTACAGAGGTAGTTGTGGAGAGGGAAGTGGCTTTGTTTTCAAGAACATGGCAATATTCAAATGATGGAACTAACTCAATCAGGCCACGTGCCTTACAGAAAGGGTTTTAATCCTCACTGGCACTGCTGCTGATAAACCTGCTTCAAGTATTTTAAAGCAATTACTTGCTGCCGCTGCCCCTGCAATTTCTCTAGCTCCTTCTTCAGCTCTTCTGAATACCACCTCTCCTCCTGGGGGGGAAAAAACACAGCAGATGGGGGAGACAGGATGTGAGATCTGGTGGAACAGGCTGCAAATTGAAACAAAGAACCAAGTGTGAGTAAAAGACATTTCCAACCTTCAGTGAAGCTTGCAAGTCTTGGACCTCTTGTCGGAGCAGTGATACTTCATCTCTGAGTAAATCCATCCACAGAGCAGGGAGAATGAACACACAGTGGTTAGGTTTGGTCACCTGCACCTTACAATGTGGCTGAAATGACTGCAGTGATAGCAAAAAGAACTGACAGCATTAGAAACTCTTTGTTTGGGGATTTGATGGAACTCAGAACAAACCAGAGAATGGCAGGGGTTGGAAGGGACCTCCAAAGATCACCCAGTCCAACCCCCTGCCAGAGCAGGAGCACCCAGGAACACATCCAGCTGGCTTTTGAGTGTCTCCAGAGAAGGAGACTCCACAACCTCTCTGGGCAGCTCTGTCACCCTCACAGGGACAGTTTTCCCTTCTCTTCCCCTGGCACCCCCTCTGCTCCAGCTTGCCCCCAGAGCAGAGCCTGGCTCCAGCCCTGCACATCTTTATCCCCAGCAATGAGGGCAGCCCTCAGGCTCCTCTGCTCCAAGCTCCAAGCCCCAGGTCCCTCAGGCTGTGCTCACAGGGAGATGTTCCACTGCCTGCAGCAGCTTTGTGGCTCTGGGATGTACTCTTCCAAGCAGTTCCCTGAGGTCCTTCTTGAACTGAGGGGCCCAGCACTGGACACAATACTCCAGATGTGGCCTCAGCAGGGCAGAGCAGAGGGGGAAGAGAAATTCTTTCCAGTGAGGGTGGTGAGACTCTGGCACAGGTTGCCCAGGGAGGCTGTGGATGCCTCCTCCCTGGAGGTGCTCAAGGCCAGGCTGGATGAAGCCTTGAGCAACCTGGGCTGGTGGGAGGTGTCCCTTGCCCATGGCAGGGGAGATGGAACTGGAGGATTTTTAAGGTCCTTTCCAATCCAAACCATTATTCTGTGACTCTCTGAATCACTCTCACAGAGTCATATTTGAACACTCACAGGAAATCCCTAAGATAAAGCCTCCCAGACCAACACAGGTAAACTACTCAGTGAAAGTTTTCTAGAGCAAGTCTGAGGTTATCAGTTCTTGCCCCACACCACTGCTCTCAAAAGGCAAACAGCCTGGAAGGTTCCCTGGGAATACATTCAACAAGAGAGGTTTGACCAAAGAGTTAAATAAATGAGAGAAGATTTCTGAAGCACAGAGTTTCTGGAACACAGAAGCAAAAGGAATGGCACAGGACAGTGTCAGATTTGCAGATAATTAGGTACTATGGGAACCTTCTGAGGCAAATATTGATGTTATAATTACCCAGGAAGAATCCCAGCTACCTAGAGACAAACCCAGGATCTTTCTCTGCCTTCAGGGTTGTTCTCCCCCATCCTCTAGTGGTGAAATTTCAGCTCTGTGCCAGAAATCAGGAAGAACCTATTCATTTTTTCATGCCACACTCCTGCAAATCACTCCAGTGTCTAATACTGCCCTGCCAGCTGCACGAGACAGAAGTGATTTAATAGGCAATAAACACATGGGTCTGATTTTCATCTCCTGGCAGATCAATATCAGGCAGTGGAAGTTGAAAATAGGGCATGAACAGTTAAGGAACTTGACTACATAATTAAGTGCTCAAATGAATCCAGCCTCCAGTGGCATTAGAAGCAGCTCAACACTGACACAAAGGCACAAGCACAAATGAGTCCTGCTGCACCTTGCTGGTGATAGATGACCTTCCCCTCCATGGCTTGACTCAATGCCAGAGTTATGGACTGCTTCATAGTGCTTGAACAGCTCCTCAGCTGATCCATGAGACTTCATACAGAGAGGACAGATAAAGCCCTGGGATAAAAAAAGAAAAAGAAAAGCAAACAATGAAGTGGTGAGAAGTAAAACTTTGCTGTTTGGTTGTTGGTTGTTTTTTTTGTGTTTTTTTTCAATCTTATGTTTACACAGAGTTCTAATTTTTGCTTACACACCTAAAAGGGAGCAAAAACCACTGTCAAAATTCAGACTCATTATTTTAGGCTCTGCTAAGAGTTTTGGCAAGCACAAAGCTAGAAAATGCCCACAAAAGTCACACTGCATTATTCCTGTGTGGCTTGCCCTAGGTGCTCCTGCTTTGGCAGGGGGGTTGGGCTCAATGATCTCCAGAGGTCCCTTCCAACCCCTACCATTCCATGACTCCATGATTTGTAGCTAGTTCTGCCCTCTAATAGTTAAGATTTATTTTCAGGCCTTATAAAGTCAAGCTCCCCAGTGCTCTCTTCTCTCCCAAAAGGCAGATGAGGTAAATGACTCCTTTCAGGCACCATCAGTCTTGGTACAACTCATGAATGCAGGATTCTGTGGGAAGGACACCAGGATGCTCAAAGCTCACTGGAAGGAAGCTCTCACCACAAGCTCTCCCATATTTATTTTTATTGCACCAATATGATTGAGAGGGCTCTGAACTGTTGGAAGGGCTTTGGCCTCCCACATGGCAGCACACTGCAGTGAGAGCAGGGGCACAGACCTACAGCCTGGCTGCAGCCCCCACAGAGCCTTCCAAATCCCCAGGCTAATTTCAAACCCATCCAGAAGTCATTTATGGAACAGAATAGGATGGAATGGTTTCTCTGGCCTCTCCTTGTCCTGCTCTGTAGGACTGGGAGTGGTGGGCTGGAAAAATGAGGTTTTGGACATTTTGGCCTTCTCAGAATACTCACAGAATCACCATGGTTGTAAAAGACCTTCAAGATCAACAAGTCCAACCATCATCTAACTCTACCAGGGCCACTACTCCACCATCTCCTTTGAGCACTGGATCTAGAAGGCTTTTCATACATCCAGGGATGGGGATTCAACCATTTCCCTGGGCTGTTCCAGGTTCTAAGAACCCTTCTGGTAGAGAAGTTTCTCCTCCTGTCTAACCTAAACCTTCCCTAGCCTACCTTGATGCCATTTGCTCTTCTGTCTCTTGTAATTTGTGAGAAGAGACCAACACCAACACCCAGCTCTCTACAAGCAGTTGTAGAGAGCAAAGTCTCTCCTCAACCTCCTTGTCTCCAGACTAAACATCCTGTCAAGTGCTTTAATGCTGATATTTCCTCACTTTGGCTGCTCTTTCAGTTGCTTCTCAAATGAGATTGTGGTGGCTGCTTTCCTCTCAGGGGTCCTTGCCTGCTTTGCACAGGAACAGAAACCACTTGCTGAGCTATGCTGCTAGTTTAATGTTCTTGAAACTCCTGACGAATACTAAATGAATTATCATAGAATCAGAGAATAGTTTGGGTTGGAAGGCACCTCCAAAGGTCATCCAGTCCAACCCCCCTGCAGTCAGCAGGGATATGCTCCACTATATCAGAGCCTTGTCCAGCCTGACCTTGAGTACCTCCATGGATGGGGCCCCAACTAACTCCCTGGGCAACCTGTTGCAGTGTTCCAGCAGCCTCCTGGTGCAGAACTTGTTCTTCACATCCAATCTCAATCTGCCCTTCTCTCATTTCATTGTCCCTGTCCTGTCCCTGCAGGCCTTTGCAAACAGTCCCTCTGCAGCCTTCTTGTAGCCCCTTCAGGTACTGGGAAGCTGCTCTTAGATCCCCCTGGAGCCTTCTCTTCCCCAGGCTGAACACCCCCAGCTCCCTCAGCCTGTCCTCATAGCAGAGCTGCTCCAACGCCCTGATCATCTTCATGGCTCTCCTCTGGCCCCTCTCCATCAGGTCCATGTCCTTCCTGTGTTGAAGGCTCCAGAGCAGGACACAGCACTGCAGGTGAGGTCTCCCCAGAGCAGAGGGGCAGGATCCCCTCTCTCCATCTCTGGCAATGGGCACTGGCAGCCCAGAAGGCCAATGGCAGCCTTTGGGCTGCCATTGGCCTTCTGGGCTGCCAGTGCCCATTGCTGGCTCCTGTCCAGCTTCTCATCACCCCCAGCCTGGATTGGTGTCAAGGATTGCCCTGACCCAGGTGAACCTCATGAGCTTCTCCTCATTCCAGCTCTGCAGCCTGTCCAGGTCCTTCTGGCTACCATTCCACCCTCCAGACTGACCAACCACACCACTCAGCTTGGCCTCATCTGCAAACTCACTGAATGATGGATTAGAGATACTGGTTTGATCTGACTTAAGGAACAGAGAATCCACTGGATCAGAACTTGTAATTCAGGACACATTTGTAGTCACGTGGATTGTGCCAGAATTAAAGTCTTACTCATCAACAGCAATAAAACCAGAAGAGAACTAAAGTAGAAATTCTGTTCTGTTCTGCTCAGGAAGAATCCAACTTCTTTTCTGGGAAGACTCTGAAACTGCTGCCTGGTATAAAATCATTCTCTGGACCAAAAGAATAAAAGTCTCTCACTACACTTTAAATGCCGTAAAATTGAAGAGGCCTCCTGATCTTAATTATATGAAACAGGACCTCTTAAACTGCTGTGATGGTTTGAAACTGTCTTTTTAATTTTTCCTTGCAAAATTCAGAACAGAGAAAGTGAAAGAGTGTAAATAAGTCATTATTGGGTGTAAGAAAGCAAAATAACAATTGTTCTAAACACTTCCATTGGATAGATAGAAATGTGTAAGAACTATTACCCAAAACAAAGTAGGCACTCTGCACATTCTGTGTTCGGCAGTGGGGGCAGTTGCTGGGCTGTCTGGCTGCTGTTTCTTCTTCTCTTCTGGCTGAAGATAACACGTACTGACCTTGGCAGCTAAGTTAACAACTTTCTGCTTAACTAACTCTGCTTCTCTGTCCAGGGGGGTCTGGGGGGGGAAGCTCCTGGGAGAGAGAGAGGCCCCTTTGGGAGGGTCCCCTTGGGGGGAAGCAAAGGGAGATCGGTTGTGCTTTTTCTGTTGATTGTATATATTTGTGAATGTTGTGAATTTTGTATATTTGTACATATTCATTGCATTTCATCATAGATTGTAGATTTGCTTGTAAATACAGCTTTCATTTGCTTCCAGACTGGGCTAGCCTGGTTATTGTCGGGGCGGGGGGGTGGAATTTCAGCTCACACCGACACAGCTGCTTTTCTAATGACCAACTAAATTTTATAGTATCATAGAATTGTTAGGGTTGGAAGGGACCTCAAGGCTCACCCAGTTCCAACCCTCCTGCCATGGGCAGGGACACCTCATACTAGATCAGGTTGCTCACAGCCACATCCAGCCTGGCCTTAAACACCTCCAGGAGTTGCTACCAGACGAAGCCTTACTGCTTATGCAGACACAGAGGGAAGGGTTTCTTCTGGTGGGAGGCATGGAAAAAATACCAGCTGTATTTTCCTTTTGATATCTTCCTCAGCTCCACTCTAACCCTGCTCTCCCTCAGCTTCAAACCATTCCCCCTTGGCCTGTCTCTAGACACCCTCATGAGAAGTCCCTCTGCAGCCTTCAACTAACTCTAGGATAATCTCAAACCCCTCCTCCAGGATAATCACAATATTGATGGGCTTCATCATCTTCAGGAATAACATTCCCCAACCTCTGCTGGTCCATGGGGTTGTTCTTTCCCAGCTGCAAGACCCTACCCTTGTCCTTGTTGGATTTCATTCAGCTTCTCCCTGCCCATCTCTCCAGCCTGTCCAGGTCTGCCTGAAGGGCAGCACAGCCTGAGGGGTGTCAGCCACTGCCCGCAGTTTGGCGCCATCAGCAAACTTGTCCAAGATGCAATATCACATCTCTCATCATGCTGATTCTGGTGTGAGGTAAACCAAGGAATGCCACAGCCTTCTTGAGAAGGAAACCCAAGCAAAAGCTGTTCCAGAAGAACACACCAGTGGCTGCCAAGTCTCCCAATCCCACAGCTCACATGAGGCACAACCGCAAACCAGAGAGCTAGCCAGAGTCACTCTTCTGCTGAAGGTACATTTTGGAATCAGGCACAGGAGATCAAATCCTCTTTCAGCAAGGAATCAGCAGGAGCAGTTGAAGAAGCTGCCACCCAAGCCATGAGGGAAAGAGCTGTGTTCATTTAAAGCAGCCCATTACCAAAGCCAGTCAAACAAAACAAACACAACCCACAGTGACAGCTGGGAGGTCACGATGCTCCTGTCTTCCTGCTGTGCCAGTGTGCTCATGCTGGTAGTGCTCAGACAGATCAGAGGCAGTTACACACACTTGCATACACAGTGGACAGATGAAGCCCTGTGAAATGTACATTTGGGTTTAAGAAACTAAATAAAAAATGGCAAAAGAAAAGCAGATTTGGAATCAAAACTCTGTCCAGTTCTTAGGTTGAAAGTTCTCTACAAAGCCAAAGTCAGGTTTCCTTCTGGGAGGTTTCTCCAAAGCACTTATCAGTTCCATGGAGAAGGCTGGAAGGAAGAGTTAGGAACAAGAAGGAACAGTTAGGAACAAGAAGGAAGAGTTAGGAACAAGAGGAAGAGTTAGGAACAAGAAGGAACAGTTTATGATCATGAAGGAACAGTGATGAACAAGAAGTGCTATGAACAAGAAGGAAGAGTTATGAACACGAAGGGTTATGAGCAAGAAGGAACTGTTCTGAACACAAACATAAACCAACCTAAAGCACACTTTCACAGCCAGCAGCATGCTGCACACTACTATGTTTTTCCAGACACTGTTGGTGCTCCCTTCATGTGACACAGAAATCAGCTGCATAAGTTGTGAATGAACATCAGGCACCAGGTCAGATCTGCTGAAACCTCACCTGCAGTACTGTGTGCAGCTTATGGGAACCTCAGGACAAGAAGGACATGGACCTGATGGAGTGGGTAGAGGAGGCCACAAAGGTGATCAGAGGGATGAAGAACCTCTTCTACAAGGACAGGGTCAGAGAATTGGGGCTGTTCAGCCTGGAGAAGACAAGGCCCTGGGGAGAACTTAGAGCAGCCTTCCAGTACATGAAGGAGACCTCCAGGCAGGCTGGGGAGGGACTGTTCAGAAGGGCCTGAGGGGATAGGATGAGAGGCAATGGTTTGAAACTGGAGCAGGGGAGAGATTTAGGTTGACATCAGGAGGAAATTCTGCACAATGAGAGAGGTGAAATAGTGGAACAGCTTGCCCAGGGATGTGTTTGAGGCCTCATCCCTGGAGACATTCAAGGTCAGACTTGATGTGGCCCTGGGAGCCTGCTCCAGTTGGAGATGTCCCTGCTCACTGCAGGGGGGTTGGACAAGATGACCTTGGAGGGTCCCTTCCAACCTGATGCCACCTGTGAATCCTTCATGCAGTTTCCCACAAGAGTGTCCAGATGTTTCACAGAAGGAGATAAGGGCAGTGTGGTGAGATTGCAGAAATGCTCCCAAGCAAAGCTGGCAGCAGCAGGAGAGGCTGAGGCAGCAGCATAGCTCTGCACCTAGCTGGCATCCCTCACCTAGGGACTGCAGGCACCTTCCTGGGTACAACAAACAAAACCAAACCCAGCATGTCACTAGAGAGCTGCCAAAGCCTAAAGGTAAATCAGTTTCTGATGAACAACTGCCTCCTTGGAGGTGTTCAAGGCCAGGCTGGATGAGGCTTTGAGCAGCCTGGGCTGGTGGGAGGTGTCCCTGCCCATGGCAGGGGGGTGGAACTGGATGAGCTTTAAGGTCTCTTCCCAGCCAAACCATTCTGTGATTCTAAGATGACATGGAAGGAGAAAAGCCAACTTGTAGCTAATGGACCTGGACCAACTGTGGAATCACTGACAAGCAGAAAACACTCTGACACACTGCACAGCATCTACCAGCAGTGCCACAGCAGCCTCTGCTCTGACCCACTTCTGAGTCAGCAGCAAGAAAAGCCAATGGTGCAATAATGTAGGAACAGCACCACTGTGACACCTCCATGACTGCAGGGAGGTCCCTTCCAAGCCAAACCATTCTGTGATTCTATGTCAAGAAATTCTTGCCACTCCTGACTGAAAGTACCTTGTGACACCCACCAGCTGTGCAGGCAGTGGGAGTGCTCTCAAGTTAACAGAATTGGGCCATTTTAGCCAAGCTTTGGGAAGAAGCATCTGTCCCCTTGCACATTTTTATCTCTTAACTCCAAATTAATGAGGTTTTAGTCTGCAATTCAAGAATATTTCCTTGCCTCAGGGACAGTGTAAATGCGCATGCAAAAGAGATGTGGGCTCAAAAATGCATGACATGTATGACATGCTGTGAAAGTGTTAAGGAGAGATCCATTTAGACTGGAGATGAGGAAGAAATTCTTTCCAGTGAGGGTCTGAGACACTGGAACAGGTTGCCCAGGGAGGCTGTGGATGTCCTCTCCCTGGAGGTGTTCAAGGCCAGGCTGGATGAGGCCTTGAGCAACCTGGGCTGGTGGGAGGTGTCCCTGCCCATGGCAGGGGGTTGGAACTGAATGATCTTCAAGGTCCTTTCCAACCCAACCCATTCTGTGATTCTAAAATGGGGCTTGATGGGGCTCCAAGCAACCTGATCTAGTTGGGGATGTCCCAGCTTACTGCAGAACTTTAGAGGTTCCTTCCAACCCAATGCCTGCTATGATTCCACTGACCGTAGTAAGGCTTCAAGAAGCAAGCAGTGCCCAGATGGAAGGCAATCAGGAATTTAAATAGCACAGAGAAAGTTTCTGTTCTCTCTTATCACAGCAGACATAGAAGTGTTTGAATCATCATCCACCTTAGTCAGTGTAAGAAAAGGGCACTTTGCTGCCTTTAATGCTGTAAGAGGAGTAATTAACCTTGCACTGCATTTGTATGCTAAGCCTGAAACATTTTCAAGCTAGGTAATCAGGCTCCATTAGCACAGCAGTTTCAGCAGCCAGCAGAGGAGGGTTCCATTTCTCAGAGTTAATATTTGACAGCACTGTAAAGCCAAAGACATTGCCATATGGGATGGAAGCACGAATAACAACTTATCCTGCTGGTTAAGCATGGCATACAGCACATAAAAATGGACAGGCTTTAGGCACCAACACCAACAAGACCCCAAGATGTTTGGTGCTTCACAAGGAGGAGGCTTCCAGCACAGTTCAGCAGAAGCAGGCTGAAAAAGGAAGCAGGATTGTGATAAACTGTTAAACCTTGCTCTTCAGAACTCTGATAAATGATTTATTAACAAGGAGGTTGCTTGAAGCTTGTGTCTCATTGCTTTTAATTTTAATCATTCCTCTCTAAGATTAGAGGAAGGATTGCTTGTGACCATCCAGGTAGGCAAGCCTAATGAACACAGAGAAATATGGCCTGGCCTTCCTTTATTTAAAGAACAGCTTAGAAGGTAACATTTCTCAGTCTTTCTTTTATTTAGATAGGTCATGAGAAGTTCCTTCCAACAGCCTCCTGGCTCAGGGAAGCAGCAGCCAAGGCCTGGGACTGCAGTGCCAGGCAGTGTACAGTACCTCAGAGGAGCCTTCGTTGTTCACGTCCACAGCATTTCCTGGGGCTGCAGACGAATCAGAATCCGAGCTCTGAGAGCCTCCTCTGCCTGGAGTCTGAAAGAGAGGGGAGAGAAATCAGAGTCTGTGGAGTGCTCTGGCAGGGGGATGGACTCAGTAATCTCCAAGGTGACAGAGCCCTGCAGCAGGCACCCCAGGGAGACTGTGGAGTCTCCATCTCTGGAGACTTTCCAAACCCACCTGGATGTGTCCCTGTGTGAGCTGCCCTGGGTGATGCTGCTGTGGCAGGGGGGGTGGACTGGATGATCTCCAGAGGTCCCTTCCAACCCCTACCATTCTGTGAGTCTATGACTGCAATTAATAAAGCAGAATACCTAGAATCACAGAACCATTTCAGTTGGCAGAGACCTATAAGATCATTGAGTCCAATCCTTAACCCAGCACTGCCAGGTCACCACTAACCCATGGCCCTCAGTACAGTATCTCCACTGCTTTGAAGCCCCTCCAGGGGTGGGGACTCCCCCACTGCCCTGGGCAGCCTGGTCCCATACTTGAGAATCCTTTTGGGGAAGAGATGGTTCCTCACATCTAACATAATCCTATGCAAAGGCCTCTTCTCTACCTGCTGGAGCACAGAAGGATTTTCTCTCCAAGAGCAATGAAGTGAAGAAGCTGAGGAGCAATTATGTAATTTTCAGTGCAAGGCTTTAACAAAAGCCTTTATCCAAGACTCTCCATGCATCAAAGAACAAGCAAACACCAGAAGCAGAGGGCAGGATTTCAAACCAGTTCCTCTCATGAAGGCTCAACACGAAACAAAGAATTAGGCTAAACTCTGCCCTTATTTAGACTCACAGAATTGTTTGGGATGGAAAAGGCCTCTAAGGTCATCCAGTCCAACCAGCAACCCAGCACCACCATGGCCATGCATTTCTTGAACACCTCTAGGGATGGGGACTCCACCACCTCCCTGAGCAGCCTGTGCCAATCCCTGACCACTCCTGCAGGAAAGTCATGAGGAAAAAACTTCTGTACCAAAAGGGCTCTCACAGACTGGAACAGGCTGCCAGGAAAGAGGTCAAATCTCCATCCCTGTGTGTATTTAAAAGCTATCCAGATATGGTGCTGAAGGATATGGTGCAGTAGTGGCCCTGATAGAGTTAGATAATAACTGGACTTGGATGATCTTGAAGGTCTTTTCCAACCACAGTGATCCTGTGAAATCCCCAGGCAGCACCACAAGGCTCTCTCCGTCCTCATCATGTCCCACCTCAGTGCTGCCCATTTCACAATGACATTTGTATATTGAGTTCTGCTACTTCTAGCCCTACAAACTGGAGATTAGCAGAGCCTGCAGGGTGCAAGCTCTCCTGTTCCAAGCAGAGTGTTGTTATTATGTGGTCAGTTAAGGCATTTGCTGTATGGAGCACTTCAGCCATGCTGTAATCACAGCAGAAGCCATCACATGGTGTGGCTGACTACCGGCCAGAAATTATTAAAGAGCACCTGGGAAAATCCTTTAAACCTTTCAACAAACAGTGTGCAGTCCTTAAAAAGAGAAAGCAGGATTCCAAGCTAGGCTTAGAAAGCTTAGGGCAAACAGGTGGCATTTGCTGCTGAGCAGCATGGAAAGGGAAGAAAGGTGAGAAGGAAAGAGGAGGTTAAGCAACTTTCAAGATCTGGAGAAACAGCCCAGAGCATCTATCTGCTGATAACACAGGCCAGTAAGAAACACAGACTGGGTTTGGTTGGAAAGCCTTCCTTTGACACAATCCCAGCATGCCAGGTGGGAAGGGATCCCAAGGGTCATCTGCTCCAACCTTTCCAGCTGATAGTGGAGTTGAAAGGAGCTGGCCCAGCACCCTGCCAAGCTGAGCCTTCAAACTGCCCAATGGAGGGGACTCCACCACTGCCCTTGGGAGATGATTCCAGTGTCTGAGTGTTCCCATGGGAAACATTTTCTTTTGGAGTCCAGTGGGAATCTCCCCAGCAGTATCTTGCCCCCATCACCTCTTGTCTTCTCCATGGGACTCCTTGTAAAAACAAAGTCTCCATCCTCCAGGAGACACCCTTGATGTGTTGCTCCATGGTAATGAGGTCTTCCCAGAGCCTTCTCTTCTCAAGGCTGAACCAACTCAGCTCTTTCAGCCCTTCCCCATGTGGCAGGTCACCCTTAAAGGCATACCTGGAGTTGAAAGCCTGAAGCAAAATTAATCTCTCCCCCAGCATATTTCTTTCCCAATTGTCAGAGCTGTATTTGTGTAGTTTGTGGAGAAGCAGGTTTCTCCTGCTAGAACATCCAACTGCTGGAGAGGGTCCAGAGGAGGCCATGAAGATGATCAGGGGGCTGGAGAACCTCCCCTATAGGGACAGGCTGAGAGAGCTGGGGCTGTTCAGCCTGGAGAAGAGAAGGCTCCAGGGAGACCTTAGAGCAGCCTTCCAGTACCTGAAGGGGACTACAGGAGAGCTGGGGAGGGACTTGTGACAAGGGTTTGGAGTGATAGGATGAAGGGCAATGGATTGAAGCTGGAAGAAGGCAGATTTAGACTGGAGATTAGGAAGAAATTCTTTCCAGTGAGAGTGGGGAGACACTGGCACAGGTTGCCCAGGGAGGCTGTGGATGTCCTCTCCCTGAAGACGTTCAAGGCCAGGCTGGATGAGGCCTTGAGCAACCTGGGCTGGTGGGAGGTGTCCCTGCCCATGGCAGAGGGGTGGAACTGGATCACCTTTAAGATCTCTTCCAACCCATTCTGTGTATCTATGAACTAGGGTTGTAGAAGCAATCTGCTAAACTTCATCAACCTGTGTTGTTTCAGAACTGCCAGCTAATGCAAAGAAATCTCATTGCCAACAGAAAGGATGGCAATGGCTGGAGCTTGTTTGCTGTAAAGAGCAGAAAATGCTATCATGAATGAGTTGAGCTCATGCCCTCATTTGATGGAGTGCAAACATGGATTTCTACCAGGTCGTTTTTGCAGAGTCATTTATCTGTGTCTAGCTGCACTCCACTCACTCATAATAACTCTTCTCAGCAGTTAGACATTCAGAATTAATTAAACCTTGGGAAAAAAATATGTTAAGCCCTGAGAAAGTCTGAACAAATATGGATTTATACAGCGTTCCCAGCACAGACTGAAACACTACAGTTGCCCAAGCGTGCTAGGGTCCTGAAGCAACCAACAAGACACAAGAATGAGGAGGTAAGAAGGAAAACAAACCCTTTGTTACCAAACAATTCTCAGTGCTAGCAACAGGGGATAGCCCAATGAAGAACTGCAAAGCTGCTTACTTCTAAAGAAGTGCGGCATGATGTTATTTTAGTCTGGAAAAGAGAAGACTGAGAGGGGATCTTATTAATGTTTATAAAACATCTGAAAGGTGGGAGATAAAAAGAAGGGGCCCAGGCTCTTTTCAGTGGTGTCCTATGATAGGGTAAGTGGCAACAGACACAAATTGGAAGACAGAAAGTCCCATCTCAACGTGAGGAGAAACTTCTGGAGCCCTGGAGCAGGCTGCCCATAGAGGTTGTGGAGTCTCCTTCTCTGGAGACTTTCAAGACCCCCATCTGTTGGCATTCCTGTGTGACCTGCCCTGGGTGAGCCTGCTTTGGCAGGGCGACTGGAGACGATCTTCAGAGGTCCCTTCCAACCCCTACCACTCTGTGATTCCATAACATGAAAAGACTCCTGACCTCACAGGCAGAAAACCTTTCTCTCCCACTGTGCCATCAGCCCCACAGAAGCAGACCTTGTACTCAGGAAGAGACACACCTGGTGCCTTCACCTCCACCTGGCAGGAGGGCATGAGCACAGCTGCAGTTCAGCACCCACCCAAGCAAACAAACCACCCAGGAGCCCTGTAATCATCAACCCAAAAAGAAGACGATAGCTAAGGTGTGAGATGCAACACATCCCAGCAAAGTCAATACCTCTGCTTCTGAGCTTGGTGTAAGGGAAAAGGAGCCTGCATTACCCAAGCTAAAGAAAAGCCTGCAAACCCTCTTCTGCCTCTAGAGCACAAGATCCAAAGACCGAGAAGCTAAGTAAAAAGAGAGCAACAGGATCTTACCTACACAGCACAACCACTAACAGTTGTAGACAGTTAAATCAGAGTCATGGAACCATACAACTGTTGAGGCTGGAGGAAAGCCTTGAGATCAAGTCCAACCTCTCACCTGGAGCTCACACTCCCACCACTGCTGCTGAGCCACTGCCACTAAACCACAGCCCTCAGCACCACAGCCACATGGCTTTGAAATGGCTCCAGGGATGGGGACTCCACCACCTCCCTGGGCAGCCTGGGACAGTGCCTGAGAAGCCTTTCTGAGCAGAAATGTTTCCAAGCACCCAAGCTGAACACAGGCTGGCACAACCTGAGCCCATTTCCTCTTGCATGTGAGAAGAGACCAACCCCCACCTCACTGCAGCCTCCTCTGAGGTAGCTGTAGAGGGCAAGGAGGTCTCCCCTCAGATACAAAGAACAAAGACAAAACCTCTTGTAAACAGGATTCAGCAGAGGAGTCCCTCACTACAAAACAGAAGATCAAAACAATCAGTTTTCCATTAGCCTCCTCATTACAACAAATGTTGTTGGGTTTGGGTTTTTTTGCAAGTTTTGTTATCTTGCAAATATAAGCAGCAAGCTTTGCTTTCACAGACCAGAGAATACAGCCACTGTCCCCCCAGCAGATGAAGCAGAAAGGGGCCACAATGGGCACAAAGGACCTTCAGAGATGAACACAGTTAAAGAAAAGACATCTCCCTAAAGAATGTGCTTACAGAAATCAAAATATCTGGGCAGGAAGGTTGTGTGTTGGACGTTCCACACAGATGTCTTTTGGAGATACCTTTGTCTAGGGCAGCACAACAAACAATGCATGAAACTGAAAAGTGGCAAAGAATGAATGAAGAGGGGGAGGGAGGGTACAGTGCAAAGGTACAGAGCAGATGGAACCCCAAGGAACCCCAAGGTGTCACACTGAAAACAGAGAAAATTTAGGAACAGCATGCAGGGAAAGCACCTCAACCAAGGACCTAGTTGAAGACAGCCTGGAGAAGAGAAGGCTCCAAAGCAGCCTTCCAGTACCTGAAAGTAGCCTACTAAAAAGCTGGGGAGAGACTTTTTACAGGGTCTTGTAGTGATAGGATGAGAAGGAATGGATTGAAGCTTGAGGATGGGAGATTCAGACTTGAGATTAGGACAAAATTCTTTCCAGTGAGGGTGAGGAGACAGTGGAACAGGTTGCCTGGGGAGCTGTGGATGCCTCCTCCCTGGCATCAGCAACCTGGGCTGGTGGAGGTGCCCCGGCCCATGGCAGGGGATTGGAACTGGATGATCTTTAAGGTCTCTTCCAACCCAAACCATTCTATGAATCTATGTTCTTCTGAGGCTCACTTTAAACTTCAGAACATATCAGAAGTATTTTCCATATTTTGTCAGCCACAGCCTGCAAGTCGAAAAGGTCTGTGTGAGGTTGTGCACAGTCACCACCTCTGTAGAAGACCTAAGGCTCTTTTAGTAAGAGGTGGGTTTTTAAAAGCGTCATTATTTCTAGCAATTAAGATATTAACACATTCCTCTCTTTATTTTGGGGGGCAGGAAGGATTCTGTTTCACCCTTGTTGGCAACCAGCTCTTCTGTAATCCTGTAATTTCTAGGACCTCCTGGGCAAAAGCCATTTGTTTAAACTCTCCAGAGAAGATTTCCTACAACACAAAAGCTTCTGCACTGACTTTCACGGTTTTACAGGAAGTCTTTAGCTGAGCTAATATTTAGGGGCAAATTTCCTTTGGCACTGTTTGAAGCTTTTTTTCCCCCCTTCTCTCAGAGCAGCTTTTCTTGCCTGCCTGTTATTCCTCAGAATCAATAAACACCCAGCCAAACGCTGCCAATATTTCATTAGGGTCTGGACTAAGTTTCCCATCAAACTTCAGGAAGGAAGTTCTTTCCCTGTAAACAACCAAACTCCAAACAGACCAAGAGCAATCTTCACCTGCTCTAGGACTGAAAAACAATCCCAGGCATGCTTTATGTCAAAAAAAAATCAGCAGTGTGCACACCCAACGTGCTTTCCTCCCCTCTCTTAACAGCTTCCTCGCATGGCAGATGAGGACAGCAGGCAACGAAACCCCAAATCCAAACGAGGGGTCACACAGGCAGCACGCTCCCAAAGAGACACTTGACAGGCTGCTGGCTTCTCCTCTATCCGTGAGCTCCTTCTGCACGACACTGAGACCGCTCCTGTGGGCTCTGGAGCGCTGCCTTCCCACCGCCTGCGTGACTCAACCTTTTTTTTTTTTTTCGGTGCATCCTCCAGCCAAGCGCCAGCGACGGAGGACTCCCCGGGCCCCGAGCCGCGCTGACACCGGCCCCGAGCCAGCAACTCCCTGAGAGCTTTCACCAGCGAACTGCAAGCGGAGAAACGTCAGGATTTGGGAAAGCCAGGAGGATTTCATCAACGACCGTCACAACTTGGGCTTTGCACAGAAGGCAGCGCTGCCGGAAAAGCCGGTTCCTAAAATGAGGGAAGCAAGCAGCCGGTGGCTGCGGGGCTGATTTTCGGCGTCAGGAGCCTGTTTGCCTTGCTGACCCCCAGAGAAAGAACGGCAGATCTCCCCTCGGAGGCTCTCCCCTGGCTGGGCTTCCGTCGAACCTGCCCTGAGCGCGGGCGGCCCCCGCAGCCGCGGCGACGAGCGAAGGCGGCGGGCGGAGACACCGGCGCTGCGGAAAGGAACCACGCCGGGGCAGGGCCACCCCTCGCCCCACCGACAGCACCGGACCGCCCCCTCGCCGGGCCGCGGGGCCCCCCTGGTCCCCGGCACCTCTTGCCCAGTCCGAGGGACGTCTCCCGCCCCACACCGGGACGCGGCGTGGGGCTGCGCGGGGCCGTCCCATCCCGTCCGAGCTGGGGCCGTCCCCAGCGGCGGGCAAGAGGGTGGCGGCGGACGAGCCCACGGCCTCCGCGGGCCTATCCCCTCCCTTGCCCTACCCTGCGGGACGGGCCCGGAGCTCCGGCCCCGCCACCGGCAGCCCGGCCTCAAGCCCGGCCGGCACCAGGAAGCGACACCGCCACGCCGCGCCAGGGCACGCCGCCCTCGCCGCCACCCGGGCCGAGCCTCGCTGCCTTACCCGCTGCAGAATCCGCCGGAGCATAGTGGCGGAGCCCAGCTGCCAGCGGGCGGCCGCGGCCAGGCCGAGAGAGAAGCCGCGGGCCCCCCAGGCAGCGCCGCCCCCGCCCCGCAGGAGCCCGACGCGGCCCGCTCGCCCCGTGACAGCCGCCGGGGAGGCGGCACAGCGCCGCTCCGCCCCGGGGAGGAACCGGTCCGGCCCACACCGGGCGCCGAGGGGAGGGGAAATGAGGGAGAGAGGCCGGAGGTTGCCCGGGTGGAGGATGGCAGGCCGGCAGGGGCTGCCTCTCAGGCTGGGGTGGCTGCGGCGGCGCGGGGGCTGCTCCCCGGTCTCCGCTCCCCGCCGCGGGGGCCCAGGCCAGGGTTCCTTTCCGCCGCGCCAGGACCAGCACCGCGGCTCTCGGTGCGCCGCCGGCTCTCTGCTTTCAGTCTGCCGAGGGCAGCGGGAGAAGGGAGGACGGCGCTATCGACACCCGGCCCTCGCCCTCTGCCGGCACGGCCTGCAGCGCTCTCGTAGCCCGGGGCAGGGAGCAGGCCTGGTGGCTGCCCAGCCCCAACCGTTCCTCGCGTTTCCCTGCTGCTGGCCGGGGGAAGGAAACAACCTGCAGCTGGAAGTCGCAGCTGAGGGCTGACTGCGTGAGGCAAACGCAGCGCCAAGCCTGTCACCCTGCAGGGCTGCAGGCACTGAGGCAAGTCTCCTTAAAGGAGGACTGCTGAAGCAAACTTGCTTGCATAGTTAACTGGAAATTTAATTCTGAAGGACCAGGTGCTTCCTTCAAGCCCTGAACTGAAAAGGTGACCTTGTAGTGTGAGCCCTTAGGTGTTTTTTAAATGCCGGAGAAGAGCATTCTGCTCAAAAAAAAAATACCCCTGCTTCCCAAAAAATACAAAGTACAGCCTCAAAACATCAGTCTGACGAAGACAGAAGCTGTATCTGTAGGTGCTGAGGCAAAAATCCACAGGAGATGTAGCAGGAGAGTTGAGTGGCCAGCAGATTGAGAGGCGATTCTGTCCCTCTGCTCTGCCGAGACCTCACCTGGGGTCCTGTGTCCATCTGTGGACCCCCAACACAAGGACATGGAGCTGATGGAGCAGGTCCGGAGGAGGGACAGGAAGTTGATCAGAGGACAGGCTGAGAGAGTTAGCATTCTTCAGCTCTTCACTTGAGGTACTGAAGAGATTGGCCTGAGCATCAATGCTGCATGTGTGAGGCTGACTGTGGTTTTCAGCTTCTTCACAGCCTGTCCTGACTCTGTGAGAACAGCTGTAACAGAGAGCTGACAACAGGAGGCCAGATCCTGTGCTACAGAAAGCCCCTTCCAAGTCAGTGCAATTACTTGCATGAGTGACAAGCATGTGCACTGATTAAGGCTGCATGGGCAGCATTAATACCAAACCCAAGAGCTCAGAGTCATGACTTCTATCTACTGTTGCAGAACATGAACCTTGTGGAGGTTGTAAAGCTACCCCCAGGAAACTCAAAGACAAAAATAACAGAATTACAGATTCCTAAAATGGTTTGGGTTGGAAGGGACCTTCAAGATCATACAGTTCCCACCCCCCTGCCATGGGCAGGGATACCTCCCACCAGCCCAGGTTGCTCAAGGCCTCATCCAACCTGGCCCTGAACACCTCCAGGGAGAGGACACCCACAGCCTCCCTGGGCAACCTGTGCCAGTGTCTCCCCACACTCACTGGAAAGAATTTCTTCCTAATCTCCAGTCTAGATCTGCCCTCCTCAAGCTTCAATCCAATATCTCTATTAACAACAAAAAAATTGCTCCAGTGATACTTTGATCCACTCACCCCAAGATGGAATCACTGTGTAGAGTGTGCCATGGGGCTTTGTTGGAGTAGCTGGAGAGAACTTAAGTCATAAAGATGTGTGAGATCATGTAAAAAATAAACTTGATCTGAATATGACCAAAATCTGAGCAGATCTGCCACTGAGTCACACAGAGCACTCCTCCCCAAACACCTCAGAGCAGACATGATTCTGCAGAAAGCTGAAAGCCCGCCACAAAACAAACACTGTCAATTTCCACCCTGAAAAGCTGTGGGGTTACCACAGCCATTCTTATCCTGTTACTTCAGAGATGTTAGCTCTTGCTGGCAAGTTTCCTAGGCACTTTCCAGTAAAACATAGAATCGTGGAATTGTTTGGGTTGGAAAAGACCTCTAAGACCACTGAGTCCAACCAGCAACCCAACACCACCAGGGACACAAAACCATGGCCCCAAGTGCCATGGCCACAGGTTTCTTGAACACCTCCAGGGATGGAGACTCCACCACCTCCCTGGGCAGCCTGTGCCAATCCCTGACCACTCTTGCAGCAAAGAAGTTTTCCCTCAGCTCCAACCTAACCCTCCCTTGGCACAATTTCAGGCCAGTTCCTCTCCTCCTATCACCTAAGACTAGGGAGCAGAGCCCAATCCCCACCTCACTGCAGCTTCCTCTGAGGGAGCTGTAGAGAGCAATGAGGTCTCCCTCAGCCTCCTCTTCTCCACACTAAACACCTCCAGTTCCCTCAGCTGCTCCTCCCCAGCCCTGTTCACCAGATCCTTCCCCAGCTGTGTTGCCCTTCTCTAGACCTGCTCCAGCCCCTCAAGGTCCTTCCTGGAGAGAGGGTCCCAAAGCTGAACCCAGTATTCAAGGTGTGGCCTCACCAGTGCCCAGTCCAGGGGAACCATCACTGCCGTGTTTGAACCTTATTGTTACTAAAATGAGATTAGTAACAACTTCTCCCAGCTTTGCATGATCTTTGGTCTGCTGACAATGACCTCCTCAGATGAGCCTGCCCCTGCCCAGCCTTCTGAGGTTTGCACAGCTCCACAGCTGTAGGCATTCTTTGCAACCCCCACGGTGCTGCAATGCAGCAGTGTGATGGCCTGGCCACCTGAAAGGCAATGCTGGGACTTCCTGCAGCCTCCTTCCTGCAAGGAGAAATGCTGTGGCCAAAGCCTCAATGGAAATCACTTCCAACAAGTGGAAATGGATGTTGCTGTCTTGTCATCATGACACCGGTTTCATTTATGGACAAGTATAAAGTGATTTTCTCTTTCTGAAGAGGCTGATCAGAACTGTCTCACACAAGATCTGAATCTCTTTACCCTTTCCTTGGAGGCCAAATACCAGACACAAGTGAAAATGACTCATTTTGTACGCTTCTAACTCTAGTCTCGTGTCACAATCATTTGGACACGCTGTACTCTGCACACTGGCAGCAATTCCAAGCCTGACCTGTGTGATGGACCTCTGGCACTAGCTTCAAAACATTCAGTATCTGCAGTGCTGGTGTGCACACAATGGCCTTGCATCCAAATACAACCACCCTGTGCACACATATTTCATAGATTCATAGAACTGTCAAGGCTGTAAGATACCTCTGAGATCATCAGAGAATCATAAATAGTTGGGGTTGGAAGGGACCTCAAAGCTCATCCAGTTCCAACCCCCTGCCATGGGCAGGGACACCTCCCACCAGCCCAGGTTGCTCAAGGCCTCATCCAGCCTGGTCCTGAACATCTTCAGGGAGAGGACATCCACAGCCTCCCTGGGCAACCTGTGCCAGTGTCTCCCCACCCTCACTGGACAGAATTTCTTCCTACTCTGCAGTCTGAATCTCCCCTCCTCAAGCTTCAGTCCATTCCCTCTCATCCTGTCACTCCCAGCCCTTGTCAAAAGCCCCTCCCCACCTCTCCTGGAGCCCCTTCAGGTACTGGAAGGCCTGAAAATACTGACCAAAAGAAAGATCTTCTGTGAAAATCTTCTCTACAGTCAAAGTGTTTTAAATCTTCTGTGTCTCCTGAGTATGTGCACAGCACACATTGGGCACCAAATCTATTTGATGTCCAATTTCTGCTGTGCACATACTCTGGCTATCATAATTGAAGAACATATGCACATATCTATGGATTTAATAATTGAAGAACAATTAATTCCATATTACAAAGAGCCTTATCAGTTCCCTATCACAATATTTTTACTTTTCTCACTAGGCTTCAGTTTTCACCAGAAGCTTCACAGACAAATCAATCATCAGTCAACTGGTGATGGACAGTACTCAGGTGGACAGTAGCAGACGCAAACCTGTGTGAGGCTCTTCTGACACTTCCTTGGAAATGGCTACATCATTTTAGCCAAAGAATTCCCTGCCTTCTCCCCTCAGCTCCCCACAAGAAGCAGCCAGAGGCATCTATTTAGCATTGAAAACATCTTAGCACTTTATTAATATTTAAGCAAGTATGGAGGAACTGAAAAGCAGCATAATTTAGTGGAAAGAGCTGGGCAGCCTTTTCCTAGGAGCTAATACCTGTGCCCTGCATCATGGAAAAAAGGCCATTTTTCTTTATCAGTCATTCAGTGGGATTGTTCCCTGCCACTCTCTGAAAGGTCATCTCTAGTGGTTAATATATAACTCACCAATGTGTCAGCTCTTCCCTAAAGCATTCATTCAGGCTCTGCAGGGAAAATCCCTCTGATATCTGTGCCAGAGCAAAG
Source organism: Indicator indicator (assembly GCF_027791375.1). Lineage (NCBI taxonomy): Eukaryota > Metazoa > Chordata > Aves > Piciformes > Indicatoridae > Indicator > Indicator indicator. The sequence continues at coordinate 1,348,461 of NC_072023.1, read as the reverse complement.
GTAGCTGGCAGCTGCAGTTCCACAAAACAGGATTTCAGCTGCAGGGCCAGCTTGGGAATGTCTGTCTGCCATCCCTGCCTTGCCTCTGGCTGCTTCCTCACACTCACTGCTGCTCTGCAACTGTTGTTGAGGCTGTGCTGCAAATCAGGTCACTGAGCTGATCCAAGTTAAAAATAATCTTTGTTATTTACAGGGCTGTTCTTCATGCAGTTCCTCTTCTGTCAGAAGGATGGCAGAAACTGCAGTGCTGGTCCCACTGGGACACAGAGTCTGGGGTAGTTCAGAGATTCATGGAATGGGCTGGGTTGGAGGGACCTGGAATATCAGCTAGTCCCAGCCCCCCTGCCATGGGCAGGGACACCTTCCTCTAAACCAGGTTGCTCAAGGCCCCATCCAACGTGGCCAAGGGTCTTGGCCACAAATTCATAGGGAATCAAACTACCTGTAGAAAATTCTTGCTGTGCTGCAAGGCCTGGTCCAGTCTCTGGGTATGCATTGAGCTGAAAGTTTGCTCAAGGCCTCATCCAACACCTTGAACACCTCCAGGGAGGGGGCATCAGCCTGTTCCCGTGTCTCACAAAGTTCTGGTAACATTGACAAGAGGCATTAATAACTCCTAAACTGTACTAGTGAGGCTATTCCAGAGTGAGGCACAATGAGTTCAATGCACAGAAAATGCTGAGGACCAAGCTCTACAACTCCCTGAAAGGTTGTTGAAGGGGAGGGGGTTGGTCTCTTCTCACAAGTCACAACTGATAGGACAAGAGAAAGTGGTGTCAAGTTAGGCCAGGGGAGGTTTAGGTCAGACATGAGGAAAAAATTCTGTACCACACTTCTCACAGGCTGGAACAGGCTGCCCAGGGGAGTGGATGAATCCCCATCCCTGGATGGATTTAAAAGCCATCAAGCAGATGGTGTAGTCATGGCCCTGGGAGAGTTAGATAATGGTTGGACTTGATGATCTTAGAGGTGTTTCCTGGCCATGGAGATTTTGTGAAGTGCTGGCTCAAATGGTGTCACTCTCAGTGAGAAGGGTGGAATGCCATCAGGAGAGTGTGACAATAAAGCACCAAGCATCAGAACCTTCACACAGAGGGACTGTGCTTTGCTGTTAAAAAAACAAATGAAACAGGAGAAGTTGCTCCACACCTGACTGCTGCAGGAGCAGCAGCTATACATGGAGGTGTCAGAGAATGTAGAGAGAGATGTGTGTTCCTCTGCTCTGCCCTGCTGAGACCACAGCAGGGGTATTGTGTCCAGTCCTGGGCTCCCCAGTGCAAGAGGGAACTGCTGGAGAGAGCCCAATGGAGGCTGTGAGGATGCTGAAGGGACTGCAACATCTGTGTGATGAGGAAAGGTTGAGAGCCCTGAGGGTGTTCAGCCTGGAGAAGAGAAGACTGAGAGGGGATCTGAGCAACACCTGAGGGGTGGGGGTCAAGAAGAAGGGGCCAGGCTCTTCTCAGTGGTGTCCTGTGCTAGGAAAAGGGCAATGGACCCAAACTGGAACCCAGGAGATGCCACCTCAACATGAGGAGAAACTTCTTTATTGTGAGGATGAGAGAGCCCTGGAGCAGGCTGCCCAGAGAGGTTGTGGAGTCTCCTTCTCTGGAGGCTTTCAAAGCCTGTCTGGCTGTGTTCCTGTGTGACTTGCCCTGGGTGATGCTGCTCTGGCCAGCGGGGTTGGACTGGATGTTCTCCAGGGGGCCCTTCCAAGCCCTCCCATGCTGTGTTTCTGTACCCCCAGACACACACACACTCACACCCCCTCACACACACACAGAGGTCATCTCTCCACTGAAAAGAAATGCAAACCATGCCACCTCGGGGTTCTTGCTGCCCGGCAAATCCTGCGTGCGGCTCTGATGCCTGCATGGAGGCAACAACCACCAAAGCCCATAGAGGGAGCAGGTCGCTTGCTTTTCCGGAGCCTCAAGCACCAGGAGAGAGAGCAGAGACAAAGGCACGGGAGGAAAAATGCCTCAGGGAGGAAGACCCGGGGCCAGAGCAGTTGCCCTGCGAGCAGCTCCTGCCTTTCAGGGCATGGTCAAGAAGGCTGCAGATCCACATCTGCCGTCGGTTCCTCCTTCCCTCTTCTTGTTCACTGAGAGCCCTGGGGCTGTTCAGCCTGGAGGTGAGAGGCTGAAAGGGGATCTGAGCAATGTCTATCAATATCTGAGGGGTGAGTGTCAAGAAGGGGCCAGGCTCTTTTAGGTGTGAAAAGGGACACAAACTGGAACCCAGGAGGTTCCACCTCAACATAAGGAGAAACTTCTTTGGTGTGAGGGTGCTGGAGCCCTGGAGCAGGCTGCCCAGAGAGGTTGTGGAGTCTCCTAGAGACTTTCCAGACCCACCTGGAGGTGTTCCTGTGTGAGCTGCCCTGGCTGCTGCTGCTTTGGCAGTGGGGTTGGACTGGATGATCTCCAGAGATCCCTTCCAACCCCTGCCATTCTATGATTCACACTTTGTCCTACAAGAAGTCAGGAATCTCTCAGTGTTTTCACCCTTCTGCAGTCACTGGGTTGTCTCTGCACTTCACCTTCTCTGCACATTGAGGATGGAATTTGCTTGATCAGAAATGGAGCAGAATTTCATCTTCCAATACCTGTCTAGAAGTGACAGAGGAATGCAGTAAGAAAAGCCTGGAATTTCCTGATGAAGAAAAGGACTAACTAGAAATTGCACAACTCTATGGTTCAGACATGCAGAAACTGCATCCAGAATGCAATAGGCAGAAATCTCAAGAGTTAGTTATTGTCAGGAGAGGCTGTGAGTGAACTTAGCTGGTGAGCAAAGCAGGGAGAGCAGCAGCACAGGGAGGGGATTCTGCCCCTCTGCTCTGCTCTGCTCTGCTCAGACCCCACCTGCAGCACTGCCTCCAGTTCTGGGGCCCCCAGCACAAGAAGGACCTGGAGCTGCTGGACAGGGTCCAGAGGAGGCCACAAAGATGATCAGAGGGCTGGAGACCCTGCCTATGGGGACAGGCTGAGAGAGTTGGGGCTGCTGAGTCTGGAGAAGAGAAGGATCCAAGGGGACCTCGGAGCTGGCTTCCAATAGCTGAAGGGATCCTGCAGGAAGGCTGCAGAGGAACTTTTGCTGAGGGTGTCTAGAGACAGGCCAAGGGGGAATGGTTTGAAGCTGAGGCAGAGCAGGGTTAGAGTGGAGCTGAGGAAGAAGTTCTTGAGTAGGAGGGTGGTGAGACTCTGGCACAGGCTGCCCAGGGAGGCTGTGGCTGCCTCCTGCCTGGGGGTGTTGAAGGCCAGGCTGGATGAGACCTTGAGCAGCTGAGTCTAGCTGAGAGGTGTCCCTCGTGGGGAGGTTGGAGGAGATGAGCTCTGAGGTCCCTTCCAGCCTGAGCCATTCTGTGATTCTATGATTCTGTGGTTCAGCCTTTCAGATTAAAAGACTCCAGCAACTAAAATAAAGCTTTTGGGGAGCACTGCCCTTCCTAAGATGCTTGCCTGAGTAGTGTAATTATTCTCAGCTTCAAAATTGCAATTACTAATGAAAATAATTGGTGTGCAATCTGTGGCAAAGACTTTATTGATCATCTTGGAGCTGTGAGTGAGTCCTCTTCACAGAATGGCCAGCAGAGTGTGCCCCAGCTAGCTTCCATTTCAGCAACAAAACCTAAGAGCTGACATCAAGCATACAATATTTATACCTTAAAATTAGCCTAAGAGCTTTTCTCCCCACGCACTAAGGTCTAATAATACTTCAGCATTTGTCTCCTGGGGAGCCAGAGCAGGTCTGAGGCTTGCAACATAAATAGTTTAGCAGTCATGCAGCAGTGAAAAAGGAACACTCAATGCCCTGCAACTCCCAGGCACTGCAGCATGAGGCATTAAAAAAAAACCCAAAAGAGCTACTCTTCGTTTTCCTCAGCTAACCCAGGCACTAAGTTGCATCATCTCTACAGGTTTGCCTTTATTTTGGTTTGTTTTCCCTTGCATCATCCAAGAGAGGCCATTAGAGGAGGAGATTCTGCACTGTGATGTGATTCAGCAACTCTGTGTGAAGCAAACATTGTTGGTGCACTAACAAAACACAACTGGCAAGAGCTGTCCTTGGATGGAGCCTGACTGGGAGCAGGCAAGGGGCAATGTAAGCTGAGCCTCAGTGGTCACAGAAGCACAGACTGGAAGGGGTTGGAAGGGACCTCTGGAGATCATCAAGGCCAAGCCCCCTGCCAAGGCAGGGTCACTTAAAGAAGGTCACACAGGAACATGTCCAGCTGGGGTTTGAATGTCTCCAGAGATGGAGGCTTGGGCACAGTGCTGGGCTTCATGGTTTTTTTTCTGTGTTTGAAGATGATCTGCACATAGCTGCTGCTTAGAGCAGGCCAGTGACAACAGAGGCATGACTGTGAGCTGCTGCCTCACCAAGAATGGCTCAGCAAATGCATTTTCCTTTTTATCTGAAGTCCAGGTAGCTTTTGTCCATACCAACACCTGAGGCCAGCCTCTCTGAGTATCTCCCAAGGGCATAGCCACAGAAAGAGCAGAGGAAAAGAATTTAGAAAAGATTGTAGGAAAGATTCACGACATTGAGGGGCTGGAGAAGAGACACTAAGCTGGGGAAGGGTCTGGAGAACAGGGCTGGGGAGGAGCAGCTGAGGGACCTGGGGGTGTTTAGTGTGGAGAAGAGGAGGCTGAGGGAGACCTCATTGCTCTCTACAGCTCCCTGAGAGGAGGCTGCAGTGAGGTGGGGGTTGGGCTCTGCTCCCTGGTCTCAGGTGTTAGAAGGAGAGGAACTGGCCTGAAAATGTGCCAGGGGAGGGTTAGGTTGGAGCTGAGGAAAAACTTCTTTGCTGGAAGAGTGGTCAGGGATTGACACAGGCAGCCCAGGGAGGTGGTGGAGTCCCTATCCCTGGAGGTATTTCAAAGCAGGTGGAAGTGGGAGGTGGTTGAGCAGTGGTGGGTTTGTGAGCTGTAGGCAAATAGGTAGGGCTCTGAGAGTTTCCAACAGCTGCTCCTCTTCCCCTGTGTCCCAAGGTGCTGCCTCTCCTGCTGTGTGTTCCCAGGAGACTGGCTTTCCTCCTGGGACAGCCCTTCACTGTGCTTCACAGTGACTGCAGCTTCTCTGCTCTGCCCTGAGCCTCCCTGGCATTTTTGTCTGAAGCACTGGGGGCATTTGGAGGTATAAAGGAAGGCTCTGGAGCAGGAGCTTTGGGAGGGCCAGCTGCTCACTTTCCCTGGTGTCCATAGCACCAGCAGAGGAGAATGAGCAGAGGAGAAAGGGCAGAGGTGCCAGGGCTTGCCCACACCTGCAGACTTGCTGATTTCCATGTCTGCAGATTTACTCCAGCAGGATAAAGTGTTTGAAAAAGGATTATCTTGCTGGCTCTTGTTTGCCAAAGATCAGCCTGCAGCAAGTTTTTTACAGCTGAGATACAATATCCTGATAGCAATGTTGGTGATGGAAACTCTGCCAGCTCTGGAATGCCAACCACACGCTGCCCACTAGGGCACTGGAAGGATTTTGTTGCCCCAAATGCCTTTTTCTTTTGCAAATGGCAGTATGTTGGGGGGATATTACTTGATGCTTCCAAGAGCAAAGGCTCCAAGCTGCTTAGTGGTTAGCCAAGGCCACAGGCACTATGTGCCAAGGTCCCTGCTGGGGCTTACACAGCACTTCTCATCTTCACATAGAGCCTGGGACCTGCTCCTCACAAGCTGTGGTTGCTGCTGGCTGCAGAGCTGTGAGGGCAGCTCTCTGGTGGCTTGGGGCAGGCAGGGTGGTGGTGCTGGTAGGTGGGACACATGCTGCCTGGCACTCCACTGAAGGAATTGATTTAGGGATCAGCACCCCAGACACTGGAGATATTGTGTCTTTGATGGGTGGGAAACCCTGGGAACAGAGTGCAGCTAGAAAGGAAAACATAGACAGGTTGACTCCCAGTGGTCACTATGACCTAAGGGAGTAGTGCAGGGACCTGCTAACAGGAACTTGGTAAAATTGTAACATCGAAGATGCAGAATTATGGAATCCTTTATCTCTTGCCTGACGCTTGCTTAAGCTTTGGAAAAATATATGTGTTCGTGTGATACTCTCTCTGTAGCCAGTCATGAACTTACAACTGTAGTTTGGACATACCAATGACCAATTACAAGCTGCCTGCTGATATTATGTTAACCTATAGAAAGAAAAAGCTGTGTACAATAAATCGACATCCTGCTTGTATCAGGCTTTGTCCCGTCTCTCGCATCGCGGCACTCCACCTGTTGCTTGCAGGAAAAGCAGCCTGTGCTCTGAGCCAGGACTCCCAGCACATCCCAGCTCAGGCACTCAGCCTTACCCAGGGCTGCCACATGGTGTCTGCTTGGAGACAGGGCTGCTCTGAGAGGCTGCATGAGAAGGATCTCTCTGAGAGAGTTGGGGCTGTTCAGCCTGGAGAAGAGAAGGGGCCAGGGAGAACTTAGAGCAGCCTTCCAGTACCTGAAGGGGCTCCAGGAGAGCTGGGGAGGGACTTTGGACAAGGGCTGGGAGTGACAGAAGGAGAGGGAATGGATTGAAGCTTGAGGAGGGGAGATTGAGACTGGAGATGAGGAAGAAATTCTTTCCAGTGAGGATGGTGAAATACTGGCACAGGTTGCTCAGGGAGGCTGTGGTTGTCCCCTCCCTGGAAGTGTTCAAGCAGGGTTGGATGAGGCCTGGAGCAGCCTGGGCTGGTGGGAGATGTCCCTGCCCATGGCAGGGGGTTGGAACTGGGTGATCTTTAAGGTCCCTTCCAAGCCAACCCATCCTATGGTTCTATGACTGTTATCAAATACATTCAGCAGAGGTTCTGGCCCTGCTGAGCCAGACTCATGGACATGAAGAAACCTCTGCTGAGAGCACTTGCTCCCCGCCAGTGAGCAGCTCAGCTGCTATTCCTGGGTATCAGAGTCCAGCTGGGTGCTTTGGCAATAGATATTTTTAAATAAAGGTTAAAGAACATCTTTGTCTTAGGTTACCTCCAGAAATGTCTGTGGAAACAAACTCTCTTCTTACAGCTGTGTCCTCCAGGTCCTGAAAGGAGCAGGCAGACCAAGCACACGAGTCCCACCAGCACTAAATCTACACCTACCAGCTGGCTGCTTATCTCCACTTCAATCAAACCAGTTCATTGTTAAAGTTTTACAAAGCAAGCCAGCAGCAAGGTGAAAGATGAAGAGATTCCTGAATAATAGATAAGAATATTTTTAGTCAGCTCAGCTGTATTCCTGTGTCTGGGAAAGCAGCAGGAAAAATCCCTCAGAAATGAGCTGGCTGAATTCCAGCCAAAGCAACCCAACCATCAGCCCCCTGGCAGGGCCAGGGGCAACCTGTGGGGTTGAGGTGCTGGGGGGCTACCCATGGGAGGGGGTAGGGCAGAGCTCAGAACAAGGCTGCCAGCAGGGCACTTCTCTAGGGATGGGGACCAGTGCCTCACTGCAAGACACTGAGGTGCTGGAGCAGGGCCAGAGAAGGGCAACAAAGCTGGGGAAGGGTCTGGAGAACAGGGCTGGGGAGGAGCAGCTGAGGGAGCTGGGGGTGTTCAGCCTGGAGAAGAGGAGGCTGAGGGAGACCTCATTGCTCTCTACAGCTTCTGAGAGGAGGCTGCAGTGAGGGTTGGGCTCTTTTCCCTAGTCTCAGGTGATAGAAGGAGAGGAACTGGCCTGAAATTGTGCCAGGGGACGGTTAGGTTGGAGATGAGGAACAATTTCTTTGGTGCAAGAGTGGTCAGGGATTGGCACAGGCTGCCCAGGAGGTGGTAGAGTCCCCATGCCTGGAGGTGTTCAGGAAAGGTGTGGCCATGGCACTTGGGGCCATGGTTTGGTGACCATGGTGGTGCTGGGTTGCTGGTTGGACTGGATGATCCTAGAGCGCTTTTCCAACCAAACAATTCTGTGATTCTCCAGGGACCCATGGGTGGGCCCAGTTTGTGTGGCCCCTGGCAGGGCAGGACTGTGAGGAGCTGCAGCCATTCCTGCTGCAGCATCACTGGGGCAGGAACCAACAGCCCTAGGGGCTGAAATGTGGTCCTGGGCAGGTTGGAGGGAGCCCTGGAGGGGCTGGGCAGGGTCAGGGCTCAGACTGCCCTCAGAGACCTGATGTTGTCATGCAGAAGTGCAGGATTGCTAAGAATGAAGTTCTTAGTCTTTCTGTTCCTACAAATGATGACAATAATATTTCTGCCTCCTTTTCACTCACAGCTGTTTAAGCCCAGTAACCCTGTCCTTAAACTTGCAGCAACTGCAACTGCAAACCTATTGCCAGGGTCATTCCTTCCCATCAGGCTTCCCAGAACCTAGTTAAGTGCAGGGGCAACAAAGAATTTGCAATGCACTGGCAAGGACCTTTCCCACGTGCCAAAGCCTGAAACTACCAGGCTGGCTGATTCCAGCACTGCTCTGCATCCTGCACCCAAGCAAGGATCACTGCTCCACTGTCATGGTCTGAAGAGACAAAGATATTTAAAAGCTCATTTCCCTTCCTGAGCCAGCCCCTCCCTGTCCTCTTTCCCATTTCATGATGATCACAGAGTGGTTGACATCTTTGATCTCCCCATGGATCCTAGGAGCTTCTGAAGAAGCGAAGGTAGAAAAACATCCTTGACTTAAAAGCGTGGGAGATACTGCTTGAAACTGCATCTGCTGAAAGAAAGTGGAGAATGAAGAGTCACAGTGGATCTGTGCCTGGGGTTGGCCCAGCCCAAGAATCCCTCAGAGAATGCCAGGCTGTGCACATGCAAGCACACAAGCAGCAGAGCAGTCTCACACAGGTGCAGATGGTGCAGATCACATCAAGGTGGAGGGTCCCCCAGGTGCAGCTCCACTGCTTGTACAGCTCTTCAGATCCACCTTCTGCAGCTGCCACTTCCCAGCTTCCCCAAAGTGACTGAAAGCTGCCTGCCTGTATCTTGCATCCTTGGCAAACTGCTCTCTTAGCTGCTCCTCACCCCTCTGACTGCACCACAGGACATCTGAAGCTGTGTTTCCATCACTGGGGAATAGTGTCCATGCCTCAGCTGCCTTCTCAGGTGTCTCAGCCTACTGCTAGTCCTTTCTTCCCTAAGCTGTGGCTGAGTTTTGAGTGAACACAACTGCCAAAAAAAGCCCTCCCCCACTTTCTCCCTCTCCCACATCTTCTCCCAGCTCAGCCCTTGTGCTGTACCATCATCAGTATTTGTGTGGCTACAAGGTGAGCTGGATCAGGGAACTAAACCAGATGAAAAAGAACCCCTGGGGACAGAAAATAAGATGCAGTTTCTGCACTATGGCTCCCCACAAGGTCATGCAATCCTTGTATGCAGTTTTGGGGAGGGTGCTGTGAGCACTGGAAGCAGTCAGTGTGAGAGAAGGGGGAGCAGGCCAGCAGCTTTCTGAACAGCTCTGCTGGCCTCAGTGTGCTGCCATGGCTTGGCATTTGCTCTCACCACCATTTGTCCCCAGAAAGCACACAGGAGTCCTGCTCTGAGGAGTAAACAGGCACACAGTTACTCAGGGCTCTTCCTGAACACCCAGTTCTTGGCACAGCAACATCTAATTATTGCCTGCATCTGAGGCTGAGACCATAACTGCCAAAACACAATCATAGAGTTGTTTGGGTTGGAAGAGACCTTAAAGGTCATCCAGTCCAACCAGCAACCCAACACCACCACGGCCATCAAACCAGGGCCCCAGTGCCATGGCCACAGCTTTCCTGAACACCTCCAGGCATGGGGACTCCACCACCTCCCTGGGCAGCCTGTGCCAATCCCTGACCACTCTTGCACCAAAGAAATTGTTCCTCATCTCCAACCTAACCCTCCCCTGGCACATTTTCAGGCCAGTTCCTCTCCTCCTATCACCTCAGACTAGGGAGAAGAGCCCAACCCTCACTGCAGCCTCCTCTCAGGAGCTGTAGAGAGCAATGAGGTCTCCCTCAGCCTCCTCTTCTCCACACCAAACACCCTCAGCTCCCTCAGCTGCTCCTCATGAGACTTTTGTCTAGAGCCTTCACCAGCTGGGTGAAAAAAAGTTTTCTTCTACTAACAATGTGAATGATGTTCTGAAGTCAGCTGCTAGCACTTCAGATGCAAACAGCCTGGTTCCCCTTCATGGAATCATAGAATGGTTTGGCTGGAAGGGACCTCAAGGCTCATCCAGTTCCTACCCCCTGCCATGGGCAGGGACACCTCCCTCCAGCCCAGGTTGCTCAAGGCCTCATCCAGCCTGGCCTTGAACACCTCCAAGGAGGGGACCATCCATGACAGCCTCCCTGAGCAACCTGTTCCAGTTCTCTCCCTTTCTCCAGATTTCAGGACTGATGAAGCTGCCTGATTACCACAGCCCTAGATTGTGAAGGTGGGGCGAAGTCTGGAAACATTTCTATATGTTGCATTTATCAAGGAAGCTTCTGAAAGCAGCTCCCCTCTACATTGAACAGCTTCCAATGAGCTAAAACTAAAGTTTAGCACCTGAAGGGATCCTTCCAGTACCTGAAGGGGGCTGCAGGAAAGCTGGGGAGGGACTGTTTACAAGGGCTTGAGGTGATGGGATGAGAGGAAATGGATTGAAGCTGGAATAGGGGAGATTGAGACTGGAGATGAGGAAGAAATTCTTTCCAGTGAGGATGGGGAGACACTGGCACAGGTTGCCCAGGGAGCTGTGGATGTCCCCTCCCTGGAGGTGTTCAGGACCAGGCTGGATGAGGCCTTGAGCAACCTGGGCTGGTGGGAGGTGTCCCTGCCTGTGGCAGGGGTTGGAAATGGATGAGCTTTGAGGTCTCTTCCAACCCAACCCATTCTGTGATTCTCTGATAAATTAGAGCCAGGAATTCCTGACTTGAGTTCCCTCAGTTTCACTTTTTTTGTCTCCTTTTCTTTCTTGAGAATGAAGTGACACATCCACTGCTGGTATTTCTCAGCACAGCTGTGATAATCTTTTGCAAGACACTCAAAACCTGTGGCTGAGTGCAGGCCTGTTGCTGAATAAAGCTGTGCAGGATACCAAAAATGTCCTTCCCTTGCAACCTCCACTTCATGCAGTCCAGAATTCCTCTTTTCTCCCTAATGGTTTGTGGTGTGAGACAGCAAAGCTGCAAAAAGCTGATGCCATGAGTGGGAGGACTGACTAGAAAGAAAACTATTTTCTGCTTTTGTTGTTTCCAGCAACTGTACAATTAACTCAAATTGTGCCTATCTTCAGTTGTTTGGGGGGGTTGGTGGTTTTTTGCCAGTGGGCTTAATGTATTCAAAGTGAGGCCAGAGTCTGAGGGAACATCACCATTTCCTCAAGAGCCTGCAGGTCAGCTCTCTGCCTGGAGCTGTACAGCATCACTGTGCCACAGAGCTGCTGGAGAGAGTCCAGAGGAGGCCACAAAGATGCTCCAAGGGCTGGAGCAGCTCTGCTGTGAGCACAGGCTGAGGGAGCTGGGGGTGTGCAGCCTGGAGAGGAGAAGGCTCCAGGGGGACCTCAGAGCTGCCTGCCAGGACCTGAAGGGATCCTACAGGAAGGCTGCAGAGGAACTTTTGCTGAGGGTGTCTGAGACAGGCCAAGGGGGAATGGTTTGGAGCTGAGGCAGAGCAGGGTTAGAGTGGAGCTGAGGAAGAAGTTCTTGAGTAGGAGGGTGGTGAGACTCTGGCACAGGCTGCCCAGGGAGGCTGTGGCTGCCTCCTGCTTGGGGGTGCTGAAGGCCAGGCTGGATGAGGCCACCCTGAGCAGCTGAGTCTAGTTGAGAGGTGTCCCTGGGCATGGTGGGGAGGTTGGAGGAGATGAGCTCTGAGGTCCCTTCCAGACTGAGCCATTCTGTGATTCTGTGGTCCCTAACCAGCAACACAGGGGCAGTATCTTCCCAGGTGCTTCCTGGGACTTCCTTCAGGCAGTGGCTGTGCTGTGGTGAGCTTGGGGCCAGAGCTCTGACATACATTGATGGCTGTCTTTGGCTCCAGGCAGTTATGTAGCAGAGATTGGGGAAAGCTGTGCACAAAGCTCTGATCCTCAGAGATCAGCTCTGCTGTCTGGGTAGCTCTGCTCACTCTGGAGAAAGCTGAGCAGGACTTGGCTCTGCAACAAGCACGTCAGCATTTTTAGACATTAAATGGGTTTGAACTCTGGGGACCCTACAGAATGTGCAGTGTGCTGCTGGGCAGTGATGTGTGAGGAAGGCAGAGGCTTGTTTCTAACAGCTCCTTGGCAAAGCCAGTGAGAAGAGCTGCCCTGGAATTTTGCCTCCTGCCAGTTGCCCAGCGTTCATTCTCTCCCTGCTTCTGGCTGGAATAGTGTGGCTGTTGGAGCTGAGATGGTCTCAGGACACAGCCAAGGCACTATTGGTGAGGAAAGGTCCTGGGGTTTACTGAATTGTGTATTTGGGTGGGAAAAGCAGAGAGATTCTCCTGCACAGAAGCCCATCTCCACCTGACTGAAAAGCCAATGTGCTTAGAGATGTGTCTGAGCTTCTCCTAGCTGTGTCTAGTGAAAGAGGTGACACCTCCCTTCAGCACCCTCCTCTTGACTTGATGATCAACTCCCTCCAGTAAAGCCTCTTCTAACCTCATCTCCATTCTGACAGCACTCTCAGGCTTATCTGAACTCACTGAGTTCTCATCCACACCTTCTTGTTCTTCTTACCCTGCCCCATCACTTCACTGGCAGATCCTCTGAATCCCCAACTCTTACTACACTGCAGCCCCTTTGACAGACCCCTGGCAGGCAGGACCACTTCCACAACAAAATCTTTGTTTTCTGCAAGGCAAAGCCACCAGAGGGATTCCAGCAGAGAATGGATTTTTTCCATGCAGTTCATCTAAAATCTCCCTCAGAAATTCCATCAGAGACTCCAGAGCTGCTGGGTAGGCAATGCAGGAACATTTTGCAATATTCAAAATGCTGTGCCAAGGTGCTCTCCATTTTGTATGAGTGGTTAAAAGGGACAGGAACAGGTTAGGATCTCACTGAGCAAGGGGAGAAGAAAAGCAATGGAAGGAAGATTCTCAAGAACTTGCCTCAATGCATCAAGAACTGAAATGGCAGCACAGAGTCACAGAATGGTAGGGGATGGGAGGGACCTCTCTGGGCAGCCTGCTCCAGGGTTCTGCCACCCTCAAAGTCAAGAAGTTCCTTCTCAAGTTCAGATGGAACTTCTTATCTTCCTGTGCAGACATGCACAGGTTGGCAGCACAGAGAGAACACTTCTGCAGCTAAAGACCAAAGGAAGCCCCTTGAAACAAAGGTGCTGGGAGCAAAAGGAAGACTTTATGGCCCTCCTCTGCAGAGCAGTGAACCTCTCCATATCCAAGCTTAGCTAAGGGCTGTGCTGAAGAGTTAAAATGCCATAGACAGACAGGACAGAAGGAGAAGGGTAATGTCCAGTGCAGACCACGTGGACATTGAGCAGCTGATGAATCAACATGAATCAGCCCTGTGATCCCACAGCCATGATGTGAACTGAGGTGGTGCAGCAGCTGACTCAGAGGCACCTTGCATGTCCAGGGTGAGGCAGAGAGCTGGGGACAGTGAGCTGTCAGACAGCCCCAGGGAAACTCATGATGCCTGGGCACCAGGCCCAAGGGGTTTGCCCTCCCTGCTTCAAATATCCAGCACACACCTTGCCAAAGGCTTGCTGGCTTCCTTTAAGAGAGCAAGGCCTCCTTCAGGAGTGATCGGCCTCACCAGGGAGGTCACTGACAACAAGTGAAGGTACAGTGACTATAGGCTGGCTCAGCACACCTGAAGCAGACAGGGGTTGTAGAATGAGGTCTAAATAATGAGATATCTTCATTCATTGGAGCTTTGGATCACAGAAAGCTTCTTAAACCTTCCTTGGAATCATCAGGCACTTGAAGAAATGTGTACAACAGCACGGCAGAGTCAAAGGATGCCTGCAACAGGATTTAAGTTTGCATCACAGAACCAGAAAAGCACTGAGGTTGGAAAGGACCTCTGGAGCCAAACCAGTCCTGTCCCTTGCTCAAAGCAGGTCCATCTCCAACACTGCTTTGGGTCCTTGATCTGTTTTACCTTTCTCTTGGAGCACTTTCCCAGGACTGAGGTTTTGGCAGCTGTGATGCTTTTGCCAGCTGAAGCCATTCCTACTTCCCTTCCAGTCCTGGTTGTCACAGAGCTCTCCCAGCACAAACATTTGTGTAGCCTGGCTAAGGAATTGATTCAGCTGAAATTTAATCTGTACCTCCAATATACTAATCTTTTTTTTTTTTCTGGAACAGCTCCCCAGCCCAAAATACTCTGCAGTGCTACTCACAACTGTGCTAGCATGGTGGAGGCAGAACCAGACAAGGACAAGCAGACAAGAGGAGGAAGGGAAAGGAGGAGGAAAGAGCAAGGAAAATGCCTGACTGGGCCAGGGCTGCAGAGTAATGAATTCTGTGCCAAGCCCAACCCTCAGAGAAGCAAGATTCAATTCCTGTTTAAGCCCCTGCACAACAACTTCCTCTTCTGCACGAGGGGGAGGTGGCTGACTTCAGAGAGTCTGCAGATGAAAGCATGTTGACTATTTTCTAAGTCACTGAAGGTTCTGGGCCAACTCCACCAAAGGCATGGGAAGCAGGTGAAGGAGAAGCAAGCATAAATTTGGCCTGAACAAAAGTATAAAAGAATAGAATTTTCCAACTGAAACAGCCAGAGTGGCTGAGCTGCAGGACCTGGAGAGTCTCCACCCAGCATGTAGTGAAGAGGCACTTTCTGCAGAATTACATCAAGCCTGAACAAGGCCAGAATAAACTCACTTACCTTGGCTCCACCATTCCCATTTTCACAGTATTTCCATATTTGTTAAAAGGATTCAAGATGGGATTCAAAAGAACTGATGAGGAGAGCAGCCACTGATCAGAGTAGATCCCAGGGTAGTGCTGGATTGCTGCAGAGGTGCTGAAGATGCAAGCAACTGATCCTTGTGAGTGCTGCTGCCAACAGGCAAACCCCAGGACATGTCCCATGTAGCACTGGGGGTTTAGTGCAGACATCTGCTTGTGGCCTGCACCAGGGGAGGATTAGGCTGGAGAGGAGGAACAATTTCTTTGCTGAAGAGTGGTCAGGGACTGGCACAGGCTGCCCAGGGAGGTGGTGGAGTCCCCATCCCTGGAGGTGTTCAAGAAACCTGTGGCCATGGCACTTGGGGCCAGGGTTTAGTGGCCATGGTGGTGTTGGGTTGCTGGTTGGACTGGATGAGCTTGGAGGGCTTTGCCAACCTTAAAGATTCTCTGGTTCTATCTGAGCTGGAAGCCAGATCACAGTAGCCTCTCCGTGTAGTTCATGAAGAGTAGCAAACACACCCTTGAAGATAACTGATCCCATCCACAACTGATTACCATTTCCACATAAGCCCATCAGAGCCAAGACTGCCCTGCAAAGCACTACTGCAAGGGTGGTGAGACTCTAGCACAGGCTGCCCAGGGAGGCTGTGGCTGCCTCCTGCCTGGAGGTGTTCAAGGCCAGGCTGGATGAGGCCCTGAGCAGCTGAGTCTAGCTGAGAGATGTCCCTGGGCATGGTGGGGAGGTTGGAGGAGATGAGCTCTGAAGTCTCTTCCAACCTGAGCCATACTATGATAAATATCCCTCATTTTCACCAACACTTTAAAACCCAGGCAAAGATCCTAATCTCCAGTCTACCTCCAGCTTCAATCCATTCCCTCTCATCCTGCCACTACAAGCCCTTGTCAAATGTCCCTTCCTGGCTTTCTTGAAGGCCCTCTTCAGTACTGGAAGGATCCTCTTGAGAAGTCATCTGGTACACAGACTGACATAACCCAAACTCTGTACTGGCAGCACTTCTCACACTTAGTATCACAGAGGCATAGAATCATGGAAGTTGGAAAAGCTCTTTGAGACCATCCAGTCCAACCATCAACCCAACACCACCATGGCCATCAAACCATGGCCCCAACTGCCATGGCCACACCTTTCTTGAATCCTTCCAGGAGCACAGCTGCAGTTCTTTTTAAACAGAGGGCAGCATTCCAAATGAATGCATTCCCTTCCTAAAGTATTAAGAGTAACTTCATTTCCTAGGATTATTGCCTGGATGAGACCTGTATTATTAAAAAGCAAAACAAAACAAAACAAACAAACAAAAGCTGGGGGGAAAGTCCTAATTCTACTTCCCTGCTAAATGCTACCCCACCAATTACTGCCTTAGTCAGGAAGCCAAACTCACCCTGCTCATTAGAAATTCTTTTCCTTCAATTAGGTAATGGAAATAATAACAAATGACTTAAGTGACTAATCACAGCTAAGCAGCTGGGTCTGTATTGTGGATACCAAGTATGCCATGCTGTAAACACGCTCAGGGGATGGGAAGCAGGGGAAAAGGAAGCTGGTTGCACACACTCCAGCAGAGGAACAGGTTGCATTCCCTGAGAGAAATGCAGCCACTAAAGAAAACTCTCTGGGGCTGCTATCAAATCCAGTTCCTAAGTTGGCATTCAG
Organism: Indicator indicator; assembly: GCF_027791375.1. Taxonomy (NCBI): domain Eukaryota; kingdom Metazoa; phylum Chordata; class Aves; order Piciformes; family Indicatoridae; genus Indicator; species Indicator indicator. The sequence goes on along the minus strand of NC_072023.1, from coordinate 1,332,076 downwards.
GAGCTTCCCACTCCAGTGCCTTGCTCGATTTTCAAGGTGAGCTGCTGGCTGCCTTTGTACCATGCTCCTAAAAAGCTTTTTACAAGGGTAGTAGTAATTAGAGAGACCTCAGCAAGACCTACAAGTAGAGTATTTAGATCTGACTTACTTTAAATGCATGCAGAGTAAAAGACCAGACTGAAAACTGATTCCACTGCTTTGAAGCATGTCCCTGAGTGTCACCTGCAGCCTGCACAGTGACTTTTCAGTGTCACAGGATCATTAGTGTGTAGAAAGAAGCTAATCTCTGGTGCATGTTCATGGAATCAAAGAATTGTTTTGTTTAGGAAAGACCTCTGGGGTCACCAAGTCCAACCATGCTAGAGCTGCTTTCCAATACCTGTGTGACCTGCCCTGTGTGATGCTGCTCTGGCAGAGGGGTTGGACTCAATGATCTCCAGAGGTCCCTTCCAACCCCCTCCATCCTGTGACTCTGTAACTGCTCACATCTGCTATACATGGATTTAGATACTGAGAAGGAATGGTGACAACATTTTGTCTCCTCATTTCCAAAAGATGAAGAAGAAAATGATCTGTCAAGGCTCAAACAGCCTTTCCTTCTCAGGAGAACTCCAAACCATCAGCACTCCAAGGGCAGAGAGCACACCCAGCAAGGTGAGCTGCTGAGCTCCAACTGCACCTGGAAGTGCAATAAATAAATGATCAGAACCAGAAAGCTGTCTTGCGTGCTAAGAACACTTCTCCTTGAGGTTTAAATGTAGGGAGGACCATTTCCCACTCTGTGTCACTTTGGATTTGCTCCTGATAAGGCCACATCATGCAGTGGTGGTCTGATGAGCATAGCAAGGAATGGGAAGTGAAAACCAGGTAAGGTCATTAAGGAATCCACTCCTGGGAAATTAAATTAGCAGGAGGTGCTTCCAGAACAGTTTATAGAAGACTTGAGACAATGTAATGGTTGTTTAAAAATGTATATAGGAAGGATTATTGGCATCACCCAGTTTTAAGGCACTTGCCAGGCAAGCAGTTCTCACAGTACTGAGCAGAGAGGGAGAGTTTCATTCCTTGGCTGATCCTTAACTCAGGTGTTCCCAGTTGCCTTTTCCAGGGATTTCTCCCTTTGCTAGCTAGAGCCTTGCTGGCTGCTGTGGAGACTGAGCCCAGAAGACTGGGCTGGCTGAGACATCACAAATGCCTGTCTTAAGTATCTAATGCTGAGGACGTGCTGCCCTCCCCCAGCTGACACTGCATGCCTCTAACAGCCAGTACCAGGCTGGTCGATGGATTAGCACAGAGTCAGATTGCATCAGGTTGGAAGGGACCCTCAAAGCTCATCTTGTCCAAACCCCCTGCAGTCACCAGGGACACCTCCAGCTAGATCATGCTGCCCATTGCCACATCAAGTCTGATCTTGGATGTCTCCAGGGATGGGGCCTCAACCACAGCCCTGGGCAGCCTGTTCTAAGTCTAAGATCTGTTTTTAATCCCCAGGGTTCCTTTCGGGGATTCAGAAGTTTAGGGCCCTGGATGCTCATGTAGAAGGTCACCTACAGAGAGAGAGGATGAGGGGGAAAAAAGGACATCAGCTTCATTGTGCAGGTGCAGTGGGATTATCCATCTCCAAAGAAAAGCTCTGCAGAAAGCAGAGCTTGCTCAGGCCAGTCTCAGAGTTTTGGATGAGTTCCCACTGGAATTGTCCCAAGCAGCAAAGCTCTGAATGGGAGTCACATAAATGCAAACAGATTTGTGCACACAGAAAGCAATCCCTACTTTTAAAGACACTGAAAATAAATTAAATAGACCACCAAAGTCACCTTTAGAAATGATGGGAGAGAGAAAACCTTAAGTAGAAGATGAGAATCCCATCACTTAATGCACTTCTGGAAGAGATTCAGCCCTCTGACACACAGCACATAAGAAGTGACCCAAAACTTACACAACCTTGCAGTGCATGGCCATAGTTTGCAAGGTAGAGGCTCTGGCTGCAGCTCATATAAACATCTCCATGGAAAAACAATGTCTCATCCACATCTCCAAGAGCTACCAAATAAGAAGAAGCAGCACAGAGCTTGACAATTATCATGACAGGAGCTTCATAGCTGCAAAAATACAGCCAGCAGCATCCAGTGTGTGCTGACAGGAAATAGCTAATGGGAGCTGCTTTGCCTTTTATTCAATTGCCTTCTGCCTTGCAAGGCAGCAATCTCACCCCCTGGGTACTCCCCAGCACACTGCTGTGGGGCCCACACTGCTCCAGCTCTGGGAGCACTCTGTGTTGGCCTTGTCATGCAACACCAGGACATGCTTCACATTCTCCTAATTCTTACTTGCAGAGATTCACAGATTGCATTGGATTGGAAGGGACCATCAAAGGTCATCTTGTCCAACCCCCCTGCAGTCAGCAGGGACATCTCTAACTAGATCAGGCTGCTCAGGGCCACATCAAGTCTGATCTTGAACACCTCCAGGGATGGGGACTCCACCACCTCCCTGGGCAGCCTGTGCCAATCCCTGACCACTCTTGCAGCAAAGAAATTTTTCCTCCTCTCCAACCTAATCCTCCCCTGGCACAATTGCAGGCCATTTCCTCTCTTTCTGTCACCTGAGACCAGGGAGTAGAGCCCAGCCCCCAGCTCACTGCAGCCTCCTCTCAGGCAGCTGTAGAGAGCAATGAGGTCTCCCCTCAGCCTCCTCTTCTCCACACTAAACACCCCCAGGTCCCTCAGCTGCTCCTCCCCAGCCCTGTTCTCCAGACCCTTCCCCAGCTTTGTTGCCCTTCTCTGGCCCTGCTCCAGCCCTTCAGTGTCCTTCTGGCAATGAGGGACCCAGAACTGAACACAGTCTTTGAGGTGCAGCCTCATGAGTGCCCAGTCCATGGGGCACAATCCCTGCCCTGCTCCTGCTCCTGCTGCCCACACCATTGCTGATCCAGGCCAGGCTGCTGGTGGCCTTCTTGGCCACCTGGGCACTGCTGGCTCATCTCCAGCTGCTGCCAACCAGCAACCCCAGGCCCTTTTCTGCTGGGCATTTTCCAGCCACTCTGCCCCAGGCCTGTGTGGCTGCCTGGGGTTGCTGTGGCCCAGGTCTGTTATCCACACACTGTGCCTGCTTTTTGCCCACAGTAAATCATTGGCCCTGCTTTTGCCTGTGCACCTCTGCTGGCTCTGATTCCTGCTCCACCTTCTCCCTCTGAGTTTCCTTCCTCAAACTTCCCTGTTGGCTCCCCTTTAATTCCATTCATTAGCAAGGTCAGGAAGGGACAGCATCACAAGCACATGGAAAAGTGTTTCCTCTGCTTCCCATCTCTGTTCCAGATGGCTACAACCATCACCTGGCGGTGAACTGCTTTAAAATGAGACAATGAAGTGTAAGAGCATTAAATTGCTAACCAGAGAGAGACAGACAGCAGAAATTGCCATGTTAGTTGTTATGGATACTTCCCACACCTATAATTAGCATTGTCTGACAATTCCCATTCCGTGGTGGTTTATTTTAGTGCTGAGTGCTTTGCCAGATCTCCATCCTCATAGCTTAAATTTTCCAGCTGGACATCTGCTTTAAGAAACTCTCAGTCCAAACAGTGCAACCATGTGTAAGAATGAATGCAAAGCAAAGCCAGCCCTGCTCACAGCTTACTCCTGGTCACAAATTCAAGGGAAACTTTTTCTTTGGAAAATTTTCTGTGCCTTTGTTTGGGGACAGAAGTTTGAAGCTTAGCAGGAAATAGCCTGGAGTAAGAGAGGACCTTTTCCTCCTGTACACAGGAGGAGAGAAGATGGGGAGGAGAGAGCCTGGGACAGGAATCCTGAGGATTGAATAGAGTGGGCAGGAAAAAGCTGTCTGCAGAAGACAGAAGGGTTGAAGCCAACTAGGATGTGGTCCCCTGCAGAGGAGGCATCTGACATGAAGCACTGCAGAATGCCACTCTGGGACATGGTGGTGGTAGTTTGATGGTTGGACTTGATGATCTTAGAGGACTTTACCTGAAACCATTCTGCTGTGGCAAATATGACAGGGGCAAAGTGACCCCTCTGCACTGGTGAGGACACAGAGGAAGGATGGGAATAGATCAAATTAATCTGAAGACTTCAGATTATTCACATGGGGCATCAGCATCATTGTCATGTTGGTGCAGTCACTTCTTAGTGTTTCAAACCCCAATGAAGTCAGCTTTATATGGTGAAGCATCTTCCATTTACCTTTTAAGTCTTGTGAAGTGGCTTACAACAGATCTGTCACAGAAGAGAAAAAATATTCAACTCTGAGTCTGCAGAACGGAGTTAGGAAAAGGCATTATGAATCTGGCATTACTTTGTCCTCATTGCACTGCAATCTATTTGCTCTCCAGTGCAACCTTTCCAGGCAGGAATACCAACTATTGGCTTGCACAGCCCCTGTAACTCAGGCTTGAGAAGGGCTTCAGCCTCAGGCTTGAGAAGAGAGCCAGTGCCATCTGCATGAGGTTCAGCAAGCCACAGTGCAAGGGCCTGCATCTGTTGGGCCAATCCCAGGCACAGATCCAGGCTGGGTACAGAGTGGGTTGAGAGCAGCCCTGAAGAAAGAGCCTTGGGGGTGTTGGGTGCTGAGCAGCTCCCCAGGAGCCAGCAGTGCCCTCCTGCAGCCCTCCTGCAGCTGTGTGCTGGGCTGCAGCCAGAGCAGTGTGGGCAGAGGGCAGGAGAGGGGATTCTGCCCCTTGGCTCTGCTCTGCTAAGACCTCACCTCCAATCCTGCCTCCAGTTCTGCTGTCCCCAGCAGGAGAAGGACACAGAGCTGCTGGAGTGAGTCCAGAGGAGGCCACAAAGATGATCCAAGGGCTGGAGCAGCTCTGCTGTGAGCACAGGCTGAGGGAGCTGGGGGTGTGCAGCCTGGAGAGGAGAAGGCTCCAAGGGGACCTCAGAGCTGCCTGCCAGGACCTGAAGGGATCCTGCAGGAAGGCTGCAGAGGAACTTTTGCTGAGGGTGTCTAGAGACAGGCCAAGGGGGAATGGTTTGAAGCTGAGGCAGAGCAGGGTTAGAGTGGAGCTGAGGGAGAAGTTCTTGAGTAGGAGGGTGGTGAGAGTCTGGCACAGGCTGCCCAGGGAGGCTGTGGCTGCCTCCTGCCTGGGGGTGTTCAAGGCTCAACACTCAATAGCCTACATTTGGGTCCACTTATAACACACTTAGTCACCAGGTAAGAACTGGACCTATTCATCCCTGGAGGTATTTGAAGGCCACATGGATGTGGTGCTGAGGGATGTGTTTTAGTGGCAGTGGCTCAGCAGTGGTGGGACTGTGAGCTCCAAGCAAGTGGTTGGACTTGATGATCTCAAAGCCTCTTCCAACCTCAACAGTTCTATGGTTCTGTGATTTTATCTGGGCCAAGCAGTGACAAGAAATGATTCTCCAGAACACCAGGGTAGACAGGCACTGCCCAGGTCCTGCCTCCCCTGGGCATGTGTCCTTTAGATTCCTGGCTTCTTCTTCTTCTTCCATTTCCTAACTGCTGTTCCCCTCCTGCCAGGCTCTTGTGGTGACTCAACATCCACGAGAGCTGATGGTCCTCCTTCATCTCCCCCAGAGCTCCCCTTTGGAGGAGTAGAAAGTGAAAGCACCATTTACAACATGCCTTGGCACTGCCTCAGATCCCTCCACCCCTAAACACCTTTTGCTTTCAGAATCCATATCTGGGTTGGACACCAGCACCTATAAAAAGCCCTCTCTTGAGTGCCATCTGTCAATGAGTCTTCAGCAAGGCTCCAAAGCCAGGGCACTGACAGACGCGTGCCAAGGCCCCATGCATGTCAGGCTGAGCACTTCCACCAGCACAGCCCAGCTTATAGAAGTGGGGCAGGAGTCCTCTGTGGTTCCTCAGCCTCTTTTACATCAGCCTCCTATCAGGGTTGGCAGTGGGTGTTGGCTCTGAGCCTTTTTCCATCAGCCAGCCCTGACAAAGGGGAGATCATCTGCCCTCTGCCAGCTTTCATACCAGAGACAAGATGCTGAGTGGCCACAGCAAGTGCAAAGCCTGTGGTGTGATGCAGTTTGAGGTAAGCAGAGCAGTGTTTTCCAGGAAAAACGGCTCCAAATCTCACTGAGCCTAAAGCAAGAGTGAAGGGATTAGGTGACAGGCAAATGGGCTGATAATGAGCATGCTGGGTGCCCCCAGCTCTGCCCTAACACCTGCATGACCTTCAGCTAGTGCTCTCTCTGCTCACCTCCATCCTTTTGCTCATCTTACCTGTTCACAGATTACAGAATGCATCAGGCTGGAAGGGACCCTCAAGGCTCATCTTGTCCAAGCCCCTGCAGGCAGCAGGGACACCTCCAGCTAGAGCAGGCTGCCCAGTGACACAGCCAGGCTGATCTTGAATGTCTCCAGGGATGGAGCCTCAACCACGTCCCTGGGCAGCCTGTTCCAGTGTCTTCCCACCATCCCTGTGCAGAACTCCCTCCTGATGTCCAACCTAACCCTGCCCTGCTCCAGTTTCAAACCATTGCCTCTCATCCTATCCCCACAGCCCCTTCTGAACAGTCCCTCCCCAGCCTGCCTGGAGGTCCCTTTCAGATAGGCAGCTCTAAGGTTTGCCTGGAGCTTTCTCTTCTCCAGGCTGAACAGCCCCAACTCTCCCAGCCTGTCACCACAGCAGAGGTGCTCCAGCCCTCTGATCATCTTGGTGGCCTCCTCTGGACTCTCTCCATGGGGATTCTCAAAGAGATCTGGCAAACATGGGGGAAGGAGGAGAGGGACAGAAGCATCAACAATAGAGTCAAAAAACAAAAGAGGAGAGGAACTGGGAATTCAAACCCAAAATAGAAAAGGAAGAGCTGGCAGACATGGGTCCTGACAGGGAAGAGCCCACCAAGGGCTTAAAAAATTTAAAAATCCCTCTTCCTTTTGAGACATTTTGCAGATGTTCCTCCATTTTTGGGTTGGTTTTTTGGGTTTTGTTTTTTTTTTTTTTTCCAGATCAAAATATTGTCAGCATCAAACCTTCTTCCCAAGACTTTTGTGTTCAGACAGCATTTTCTATCAGAAAACTTCCTGCTGTCAGAATGTCAAGACCAGCTCTAGTCAGCAGCTTGTGTGGCTGAAGGTTACAAACACCATACTAGAAATATTTTCTCAGCCAAGCTGCTCCTTGCTTACCCAGCAAAGGCTGCTGCTCACATCACCACTCCCAAGAGCATTCACCTGAGAGGAGGGAGGAGGCCATCCTGACATGGGCATTGCAACATTTCCCAGGCAGCTTGAGTCATTGTGTGGCCTACTTACAAACAGTTATTCCTGACTTTATTTCATCTTTTCTTCCTTTTGTCTTCATTTTCTAGATAAACCTGGGAATCTTTAGGCCCTCAGCAAAGGTCTAATAATGTTTTCCTCTAAAGGTAATGTGCCCAACTCTCCACTCCTATGCCCACATTCTAAGCTCTGCCTTTGTGCTTTTCCCTTAGAAATTTAAAAACGATAATCAATCCTGCCTTTTTATGTCTGCAGTTTATATACTTTCATAGAATGGCTTGACTTGGAAAGAGACCTTAAAGATCATCTAGTTCCAACCCCCTGCCATGGGCAGGGACACCTCCCACTTAAACCAGTGTGTTGAAAGCCTCATCCAGCCTGGGCTTAAACACTTCCAGGGATGGGACATCCACAACTTCTCTGGGCAACCTGCTCCAGTGTCTCACCACTCTCATAGCAAAGAACTTCTTCCTAATGTGCAATCTAAATCTGCTCTGCTCTAGTTTCAAACCACTACCCCTTGTTCTGTCACTCCCAGCACTTATCAACAGTGCCTCCCCAGCTCTGCTCTAGCCCCCTCCAGGTACTGGAAGGCTGTTCTAAGGTCTCCCTGGAGCTTTCTCTTCTCCAGGCTGAACAGCCCCAGCACCATGTGCCCATCCATCACCTGGCTCAGGTTTGTACTGTTGGGTGACCCAAGAGGGAGCATGGCAGGCAGGAGCAGTCATGGTGCCAAGGCCTGGGGTAATTCCCAGTTCATGTGATTCCCCTCTGGATCACAGGATTGTGACTGGATCTGTAGAAACTGCCATTTGGTGGAGCTCCTTCTGCTTTTCCAGCCAGCACCACCTTTGGTTTGCTGTCCTGCAGGCTGCCTGGTTGTACCTTGAAGGTTCAGCCTTGGTCCTCTGGAGCTGGGCAGTTTCATCACCTTAATGAGGGGTGGACTGGACCACTCCCTGGTGACAATATCTAAACTCCTCAGAAGAGACTGCTCACAATGATTAACAGAGTCTGTTATTCCACTTGCTCAGCGCTGGACCATAGGTTAGCACTCCTCAAACATGTCTTTAGGTTGGAGAATTTTTAGCTACCTGTGGTTTTATAGCTTCCCCAACCTTTGGCCATGCTATGCTTAAGCAATTCAATAAATGACTCCTTCAGCAACAACTGGAGATAGGAAGTAGGCAATAATCAGCACACCTCAAGATCTAAGGGGTCTGCAGTGGAATAAAAGACTTCAATCTGCTCCCAGAGTGACCCTAGAATGCTCTCTTATGGATAAAAAAAAGAAGATAAACCAGTGGTTAAATAGTAGCTGTGCAGGTCTCAGGTCCCTTTGGAGCAAGGCAGTAAGGAGGCAAGAAAAAGGCTTTGCTCTTTCTAGGGAGATGGGAGATCTGAGTTCCACAGTTCCACAGTAACAAACCCTTGGAAGAGACTTCCCATCCTGGTGTTCCACCTTCACCTCCCACCAGCCAAGCACATCCTGCCTGCACCACCACCTCTGACACCCTGCCATGAACTCTGCCAAGGAAGTAGTCTGAGTTCAAACCAAAGCAGAGGTTATTTTTTAACCTGGATGAGTTCCTTGATCTGGTTCATGACTTCTGTGTTGGCTGACTGAGGAGCTCCTTGCAGTGCAGGGGAAGGAAAAACTATGTGAAAGTACTGGGAGAAGGATGGAGGCACTGCCACCAGAGGCCTCACACTATGGCAGCACAACCTGAAGCCCTAACCTCTAAGAGGACTAACCTTTGGGGGAAAAAAAAGTTTTGACCAACCTCTAAGAAAAGAAAATAAGGCCAACTTCTGACATCTTGGTAGGTTTGAATGTGGCACCTTGTTGAGCTACTAAACCCTGCCGTGTCCATGGTGCCGAGTAAAGAATCCTCCAGATTAGAATGGTTTTGAGACTCTTTGTCAAAAATGGGAGCGTAAACAAAAAAATGGGAGGGAAATAAAAAAAAAAAATAGGAGAGAAACCAAAAAGATGGGAGGGAAAATAAAACAAATGCGATGGAAAATGAAACTAATGGGAAAGGAACAAAAAAAATGGGAGGGAAACAAAAACAAAACTGGGAGAGAAACCAAGGAAATGGGAGGAAAACAAAAAAAAAGGAGGGAAAATTTTAAAAATATGAGGGAAACAGAACAACAACAACAACGAGGGAAAACAAAAAGAATGGGAGGGAAAACAAAAAAAATGGTGAAGAAAAGCAAAAAAAAATGGGAGGGAAAACAAAAAAAATGGGAGGGAAACACAAAATTGTTAATGCTTATGAATATCTAAGGGGTGGGTGTCAGGAAGGTGTGGCCAGACTCTTCTCAGTGATCCCCAGTGACAGGACAAGAGGTCATGAGCATGGACTTGAACATAGGAAGTTCCATCTAAGCATCAGGAGGAATTTCTTGACTGTGAGGGTGGCAGAGCCCTGGAGCAGGCTGCCCAGAGAGGTGGTGAAGTCTCCTTCCCTGGAGACTTTCAGCCCTATCTGGTTGTGCTCCTGTGTGACCTGCCCTGGGTGCTCCTGCTCTGGCAGAGGGGTTGGACTGGATGATCTTTAGAGCTTCCTTCCAACACCTACAGTTCTCCTTGAGCCCAGGCACACCCCTGCAGCCTAGGATGATCCAGAAGGAAGAAAACCCCTGGAGGGGCTGCAAGGTGCAGAGCAATGCAGCACTTCAGGTGTGGCACTGTAGGTGGAGCGAGGCTGCTCTGCCGCTGGCCCGGAGCCATCTGCCTGGCCGCAGCTGGGCTGGGAGGCTGCAGCAGCAGGCTGCGAATGCCAGCCGGGCAGCCAGAGCTCTGCACGGCGGCACTGGGACAGTGCTGAAGCTCCCCTGTGGATCTGGTGGCAGCAATCGATCCCTCGTCCCCTCAGCTGGCAGGGCCGCGGCAATCGATCCCAAAGGAATTGCGTGGGGCGGGTTGCTGCCGGCAGTTCCTGCTTGTGCTCCCCCCCGGCCAGGGTTGTTCTTTATTCCCTCTGGATACCAAGGCGGTTCGCAAGTCCTCAGGGTCCATCAGCTTCCCTAATGAGTAAATTAATAGCAGGGAATTCCAGCTGGTAGGACAAAACCCGACACTGGAAAACTGCTGTCCTCGGTGGTTTGTGGTCCATAAAGGGAGGGGGAAAATGCTACAGACATCACAAAATCAGAGAATCACAGAATTATTGAGACTGGAAAAGAACTCTGAGATCATCGAGTGACCTTACACCACCACATCAGCTAAACCATGCCACCAAGTGCCACATCCAATCTGGAGTTGTTTTCTCCTCCAGTTTGTTCATTTCTGTTCAGCTTTGTGATCGTTGCACAAAAAAACCAACAACAAAAAGCCTACAGATACAAATAAAGCAAAATAAAAGGAAGAAAAAGTGAAAATAATGCTAAATAAAAGTAACAAAAAATAAAAATCATACTAAATAAAAGTAACAAAAATTGAAAATGACAAAAAGTGAAAATAACAAAAAAATGAAAACAACAAAAAATTAAAATAACAAAAATTAAAATAACAAATAAAAATAGCAAAAAACACCCCAAAATTACAAAATAATAAAAATAGCAAAAAAATTAAAATGTCAAAAAATAAAAATAAATAACAAAAATTAAAATAACCCAAAAAATGACAAAAAAATGAAAAAGACAAAAAAAGAGAATAACAAAAAATAAAATTAAAAGAACAAAAATTGAAATAACAAATAAAAATTGCAAACCCCCCCTAAAATTACAATAAAAATAAAAATAACCCCAGAAAGTAAAAAATAAAAATAAAAACAAAAAAAATAAAATAGCAAAAAAATCCCAAGAAATAAAATAATGAAAAATCAAAATAACACACAAATCAAAATCAAACCATTCTAAAAGCAAGAAGTTCCCTTCAGAGCAAACTCTGAAGTATTTGGGTTAAAAGAGAGGAATTTCCCTCCTGTGTTGCCCGCCACACTACTGGCAGAGCACAAAAAAGGCCAATCTGTGCAGTGCCAAAATTAAATGACCCTGCAGACATCAAATATTCTCTGACTGTACACTTGAAGAATGAAGCAAATATTTAAGGATCTACATTAAAAGAGGCATGAGAAAAAAATATGTCAAGATCTACTTCTAAAGAGGCATGAGGAGCAAAACCATTTTGTGCCTTTTCTCCATGGTCCTTCCATTCCAGAAGAGGACCCAGCAGTGGGACACGGAGCTCAGGAGACAAGCAGGCAGGTCACAAAGCCTGTGCCAAGCTCTCCACCTGCAGATGCCCAAGGAAGTGCCATGAGAGGATGAGGGCATCAACTGGCTGCTGATTGAGACCTCAGCCTTCTAAGTGACACAGCAGAGACAAGCCAGAGCTATCTGCCACCTGCATCAGATGGTGCAGCAGGCAGGAACACAATGCTCTGGATGCCAGTCAGTGCCATAATGCGGCCAGCAGCTCATGTTCCAGTGTGTCAGATTCCTGCAGTGCCACTGAGATCAGGACAGAAGTCACAGCAAGGTCACAGCAATCTGTCAGCAGGAGAGCTTCAGCCAAGAGCTGCATCCTAAGCCCTGCCTGCAGCAAGATCCTGTGAGGGCAGCAGGCTGCAAGCAGGGGGGGGCTGCACTGGGTAACAAACACCCCTTGGTCTGCACTGCTCAGGGAGCACCTCTTGTGCTGCACTTCAGGGTCTCTCCAGCTGCTAGAAAAAGACAACTTTGTGCTCTTCCATTCATAAAGAGATTTCTCACTGTGCCATCACAGACAGCACCTTATGCCATTCTGCTTCTGATTCAAGTCAGCAGCAGAGGAAGCCTGAGTAAGCAAGCATGGAAAGCCATCACTAGCAGGGATAATGCCATGGCACAACCAACACTTCACCACCAGAGCAAGGATGGGATTGACAACTCTGCTTCAGCCTCACTGATAAAGAGTGACACATGAAGAGAGACTTCCTTTTTGCAGGAATCCCAGCCTGAGGAATTCCAACACCTTGACAGGCTCCTCTTTAGATCATTGAATCATAGCATGATAGGGGTGGAAGGGACCACTGGAGATCATTATCACCATGGACCAGCACATAAAGAGTGGCTGCCAGAAGAGTGGAGACTCCCTCTTCACAAGGGAGAAGACAAGAGGTGATGGGGACAAGTTACTGTTGAGGAGATTCCCATTGGACTCCAGAAGAAAATGTTCCCCATGAGCACAGTCAGACACTGGAATCATCTCCCAAGGGCAGTGGTGGAGTCCCCTCCATTGGGCAGTTTGAAGACTCAGCTTGGCAGGGTGCTGGGCCAGCTCCTTTCTACTCCACTATCACCTAGGCAGGTTGGATCAGGTGATCCTTGGGATCCCTTCCCACCTGGCATGCTAGGATTCTGTGTCCAACCCCCCTGCCAAAGCAGGAGCACCTAGAGCAGGTCACACAGGAATGAAATGTCCAAGCAGGTTTGGAAAGTCTCCAGAGAGGAAGACTCCACAACCTCTCTGGGCAGCCTGCTCCAACCTCACAGCAAAGAAGTTTTTCCTTATGTTGGGGTGGAACTTCCTGGGTTCCAGTTTGTGTCTGTTGCCCCTTACCCTATCACAAGACATCACTGAAGAGAGCCTGGCCCCTTCTTCTTGACACCCACCCTTCAGATATTTGTATCAGTGCTCAGATGCCCTCTCAGCCTTCTCTTTCCCTGGCTACTAGATCTACTCAGCAATTCATTTACTACTGAAGAGTGGTAACAAGAATAAATCAGATTGTGGTGAATAATCTGAGACTAAGAATCTTCCCTCTAAATTTTGTCTGCTCCTGCTTACTGTGGTGGACATTTATTGCATGGACCAAAACCCCCACTATAGTAGGAATACCTTTCAACATCAAATGCCTACCATGAAGTTATTAATACAAATCTATTTTTGAGAGGTTAGGCAGAAGGGACAAGCAAAGCCTTCTGAAAATACTGGCTGACTTCAGAGTGTGACATCAGCTCTGCGCAGCTCACACCAGGGTAGGGTTACACCGATAGCTATTTTGCACCCACAGGTCTCATGATAGGTAAGAGTGTGTTACATGATGGTTCCACCTCCAATGGTGTCAGTTTGGGCTTCTTCACCATTGCAGGAGACTGCTCAGCTGACCAGAATCAGGGAGGATGTGACAATCCAGTCCTCACACAGGATGTCAAAAGAAACATCACTTTGAAGGTACCAAGTGTAACTGCACTGATGAAGGTGCTAGGCTGGGTCCCATTCACTCTTCCAGCATTCACATTGCATTATTCTGATCAGCTGTATCACATAATCACAGCATGGTAGGGGTTGGAAGATCATCCAGTCCAAGCCCCCTGCCAGAGCAGGGTCACACAGGGCAGGTCACACAGGAACATGTCCAGATGGGTCTTGAAAGTCTCCAGAGAAGGAGACTCTGCAACCTCTCTAGGCAGCCTGTTCTCACAGCAAAGAAGTGTCTCCTTGGGTTTAGGTGGAACCTCCTGGGTTCCATCTTGTACCTCTTGTTCCTTGTCCTTTCACTGAGAACCACCAAAAAGAGAATTTCTTCCTAATCTCCAGTCTCAGTCTCCCCTCTTCCAGCTTCAATCAGTTCCAACTCATCCTGTCACTCCCAGCCCTGTCACAAGTCCTTCCCCAGCTCTCCTGGACCTCCCTTCAGGTACTAGAAGGCTGCTCTAAGGTCTCCCCAGAGCCTTCTCTTCTCCATGCTGACCAGCCCCAACTCTCTCAGCCTGTCCCCATAGGGGAGGTGCTCCAGCCCTCGGATCATCTTCATGGCCTCCTCTGGAGCCAAAATAGCTAAGCCAGCTGCAATTCACCTTTTCTGCTGCATGCCATGGGACATGTTTAAAATGCAAAGTTTCCAAATGTGATCTGGCTCAGGTTCTTTTTAAATGATTTTGCATCCACAAAAGAGAAAGTGAGGAGCATGGCCAAGCAAAACGAGGGAGGATTGGTTTGGTTGGAAAAGACCTCTAAGATCATTGAGTCCAACCATCAACCCAGCACCACCATGCCATTAAACCATGTCCTAAATTCAAATGCACTGCTTCATGGTGCCCAGGGAAGCAAACCCAAGCACTGCTACAGAGATCTCCACCAGCCAGCCTTCAAACCAAGTATTTGTCTTGTTTCAGCTCTGTTTATTTGGACAAGCTTAGGCTGCCCATTGCATTAAGCAGAGACAATCACAGGAAAGCAGCTTCAAAGCACCTCTGCCTGCTTACCCCTGGCATGCTGTCCAGGGGTTAAAGCAGATGACATGCACCGTGCCATTAACAACTCAGCACCCCGCAGGACCAGCCCAAGTGAGAACAATAGTTCTGATTAACACCAGAAAGAGAGCAGAGGAGCAAGAGAGAAAGAAAGCAAAGCTACACTAACTCCACACTTGGCTTTGTGAAAGAGCACAAAGGGAAGTTGTGTTCACAGATTTTCTTTTGTCTGAAAGTGAAGGAGATTGGACATCTGGCTGCTCCACTCTGTAAAAAACATTCTTTCATATCAGTGAAATCCCAGCATGGACTGACACCCAAGCTGGCTTAGCTACACTTAAAAGATGCTCTCTGAAGGGTGTCTAGCAAAAGGACAAGGGGGAATGGTTTGAAGCTGAGGGAGAGCAGGGTTAGACTGTGGCTTAGGCCAGAAAACCAAGGTTGCCCTAAGCTTGGGGGTTTTTCAGCTGCTTCCATGTTACCATGAACTTCCAGGGATTTCAAGGATGTCAGTAACATCCCTCATCCTTCATTACATCTTCATCTCACCCCATCTTGTCAGCTAAGCAAGTCTCAGAGTGTGGCAGTTTAGGCGGGTGCCAGAGACTTGCCTAGCAGCGGGAGGGGGAAGAAAGAGCCCTGGGGGTTTGGGTTTACCCTCAGGTGGAAAGAAGGGAAGGATTGGGAAGCTTTGGGAATTGTGAGGGGTTCTGTACGCTTTGGGATACTCTTTGCCACTATGCTTTGTAGTTTGTAGTTCTCTGTAGCTTCATCAATTGCTTTTCCGTTTAAACTCTCCATCACTCTCCAATCCATTTGTGTGAGTCTCATTCTTTTGTCCCTTTCGGGGCAAGAGACGATCTGTCTGGCCCCAAACCAGCACACAGAGTCATGGAATTGTTTGGCTTGAGAAAGCCCTCTGAGATCATCCAGTCCAACCATTGACCCTACACCACCATGGCCATCAAACCATGGCCCCAAGCCCCATATATCTGGAACACCTCCAGGCATGGGGACTCCACCACCTCCCTGTTCCAATGTCAGAAATGAACATTTTCCTAATCTCTACCTAGTCCTCCCCTGGCACAATTTCAGGCCATTTCCTCTTGTTCTATCACCTGCTAGTAGGGAGGAGAGACCAACCCCCACCTCATTCTAGCAAAGTCTTATTTATAATGATAAAGCTGAGGGTTTTCTCTGTTAATTTTCAAACTGCCCTTTGCTCCCCCTTGCACTCCCCTCATATCACTACACATCTGCTTGCCTTCCTTCCTGAAGGCCACCCATGCCAGTGTATTCCAGTAAAATCCTGTTACAGGTCACAGCACACAGCCCAAGCTGTGCACTTGCTTTACCTCCACCCAAAGGGATTTTGAATAAATAAATAAATAAATAAATAAATTAACCTCCAGACAATCTGAAAAATCTGAGTTGATCATTTACTGCTGTTAAGCCCTGCAAAGATTGCACTGAGTTGATATGCACAGGCATCTGCAAGAACAGACCTCACCAAAGGCTACTTGAGCAGAAGGTTTCCAACCATTTGAAGGCACACACTGCTCAAACTGCTCTTTTGGTCTCCTTCTCCCCTCATTATTCCTCTCCCTTCACAGATTTCACTCTGTCTTTCTCCCCTGGGTTTGATTCCTCTCTCACTGCTATCACTGAGCCTCAGCTCCCTGCACTGAGTGTGCCCAGCCCATACAAGGACAAATCTGCAGGCACTTTCCACAACTGATTTGGAAACCAATGGAATAAAACCCCAAAAGGCTAGGAACAGGCATCAAGCCTGATCTGAGCATTGCTGCAGAAGGCCCAGTTCAGTGGCACTGGTCAGCAACATGCCAATGAAAGCTGCCACAGCCTCAGCAGCAGTGTCCTACATGCTTTGGTACTTGCATTCAAGAATTATGCAAAGACAGAGGATGAACAAGGGCCTGGTTGATAAGCATGATAGCAAAAATAAGGGGGTTCCCCCCCCAAAAGCAACTGAATTGCCCATTCTGAATGTGACACAGAGCATTTTTGGATGTTGGCTGAGCCCCTTCATTGCCCTTTGAGACACCTCCCCAACAGCCAGGCCAAAAGAGGGAAGTGAGAGGCAGAGGGGGAAGCAGCCACATCTCCCTTGCCTGTTCCCTGCCACACTTTCCTCCTGCCTCTACCAAAGTGCAGAGGCTGTCTCCACTGTTAGCAATTCCACTGCCATTAGCAGTGCCTCCTATGGCATCTGGCCCTGCTTCCCTTTCCCTTGGTGCTCTCAGACTTCCAGCCCTTGTTCTGCTTCCTGATGGACAGCTTTTCTGAGCCTCACCTGCATGTCCTGTCCTGCTGATGGGTTCTTGCTCCTCCTGTCTTCTGATTTTATTGACAAATCATAGAGTCACAGGATGGGTTTGGTTGGAAGAGACCTTTAAGGTCATCAAGTCCAACCATGAATCCAGCCCTGCCAGGTCACCCCTAAACCATATCCCTCAGCACCACATCTCCACGGCTTTGAACCCCTCCAGGGATGGGGACTCCACCACTGCCCAGGGCAGCCTGGACCAGGCCTTGACAGCCCTTTGGGGGAAGAAATTGTTCCTCATATCCAACTTAAACCTCACCTGGTGCAACTTGAGGGAGGAGCAGCTGAGGGACCTGGGGTTGTTCAGCCTGGAAAAAAGAAGGCTGAGGGGAAACCTTCTGGCTCTCTACAGCTCCCTGAAAGGAGGTTGGAGCCAGGTGGGGGTTGGTCTCTTCTCCCAAAGAAGACAGAATTGTTTGTGCTACAATCCAGCAGCTTCCTACTCACTGCAAGATCATCCAATTTCAGAGCACAGTTAGAGGTAGAAAGGAGCTGTTTAAGGGAGCTGTTTCTTGCTATTTATAAGCAAAGGGAAAACAAGATTAGTTAAGATAAAAGCTGGTGAGAGAGAAGGTGCAGCCACAGCCCAGTCTGTTCAGCCAGTCCTAACCAGTCCTATCTGGTAACTGGAACAAACTATGCAGTGCATCATCCTGCTTTGCTCTCCTGTCAACACAATCAAGCAAACTTAGCCACCTGGTGAGGCAAAGCTGTTGTGTTCTCAAAGTATCTGCTGCTGTGCATGCCTGGCATTCCTGCTCCACTTGTGTCTCCTCTCAGTTACTGCAGAGCTGGTGGCAATGTCTGTAGCACTTGGGAAAGGCTTCTCTGCATCAACTGTGCACAGCACTCCAGCTTTGTACTTTATGTTTGATTCTTCTTCCTGAAACTCTGCAAAACACCCCAGAATTTACAGCTCTGAACATTACAGAGATTCTACCTGTCTCTCATCTCAGTTGGAATTGCACCAACACAGAGCTGTTGGAGAGAGTCCAGAAGAGGCCACAAAGATGATCCAAGGGCTGGAGCAGCTCTGCTGTGAGCACAGGCTGAGGGAGCTGGGGGTGTGCAGCCTGGAGAGGAGAAGGCTCCAGGGGCACCTCAGAGCTGCCTGCCAGGACCTGAAGGGATCCTGCAGGAAGGCTGCAGAGAGACTTTTGCTGAGGGTGTCTGAGACAGGCCAAGGGGGAATGGTTTGAAGCTGAGGCAGAGCAGGGTTAGAGTGGAGCTGAGGAAGAAGTTCTTGAGTAGGAGGGTGGTGAGAGTCTGGCACAGGCTGCCCAGGGAAGCTGTGGCTGCCTCCTGTCTGGGGGTGTTGAAGGCCAGGCTGGATGAGGCCCTGAGCAGCTGAGTCTAGCTGAGAGTCCTGCCTGTGGCAAGGAAGCTGGAGGAGATGAGCTCTGAGGTCCCTTCCAACCTAAGCCCTTCTGTGATTGATTGTTCTGGGTACCCCTTCCTGACACAGAGGGGCAGTCAGAGATTCTTTCCAGAGGGAGGAGATTGGTTTGTCAGTGCCACAGCCAGCTGCAGTGCTCTTCTCTAAAGCACTGCACAGCTCAGGGTTATCACCTCAGCCCTGGCTGCACTCAGCAGCCCTACAGAAATAGCTGAAGAAGGATCTGTGCTAGAGGGGAGGTTGTTATTGATAAAGTTCAGCTCCCTAGCCCTTTGCCATACTTGCATGCAGTTTTACATGGGCAGAAACAAAGCACTTATCTTATTAACCCCCATCTTGTGGGAAAGTTCAGAGGAATCCTAAGGTTTTTCTGCCACTTAACATCCACCACCAGCCACTGATGGCCATTGCCCTGTAGGATTATGGAGCAGCATCCTCAGAACACACAAGCTGCACACTGCCAACAGATTGCTCTGTGTCTGCAACACTTCTTGGACCTGTCTGTCAGCAAGGGGAGAGCAGTTAGCACCTAGCCTTTGGGGCCAGCCCTCCATCCCCAGGCTCCACTGACAGGAGGACTTCTTCCCTTTGACAATGGCAGTCACTTGAAGCTATCACATAGCTTTGAAGGTTAGACTTGATGATCTCAGGCCTTGATGGTCTTTTCCAACCTTAATGATTCTATGATTCTATAGCAATATCTACTTAGAACACCTCTCTGAGAGAGCCTGCTAGAAAAGGGGACCAGGAGGTTTTTAATCTCTGCTGAACAGATATCCAGAGATGATCTCCTACATCACTTCTGGGACACTCTGGAAGCCAAATTATTTTCTGGAGTGCCAGAAATAAGTTTTGTATTCATGGTTTTTAAATAAAAGAAGAGATAAAATCCAGATCCCCCTCTTCATGTTTTCAAAATATATTTCACCTGAAGTCATTTTCTCTGTGAGTCAAATCCAGAGGACAGTTTAAGGTGAAGTAATTTCCATCTCCTGGGAACATTACATCACCTTTGTGTACAAAAGTTTGGGCTCTGATCAAAAGGTTCCTGCCCTCACTTCTCAATCCCCTAGCTCAGGTTCCCATTCTTTTCTGCCTGGGTCTGTCAAAATAACCACATCCCCTTCTCCTCCCATGCTACCTGGGTAGTCCTCACAGAACCAAGGGGTTGGGGGAAAGGCCACATGCTCAGTGGGGCAGGTCTGAGGAGAATCACTAAGATCTACCTCCTCCACACCAACAGACAAAGTATTCATACTCACACAGATCACAGTGGTAGAGCAATACCCAGGGCAAGCTGAGCATACCTAACATCTTACAGCAGCCAGAGGAGGAGGGGTCCCAGCCCTTTCTCATATCATTTTCTGTCATCTGGGTTTCCTTCTCACCTTGAGCAGTCTTTCAGTGAACCAATTCATCTCACTAAAGAGTCAGAAAACTGATCTAAAAGATGACATACAAAAGCACATCTTCTACTTTCTGCTGCTTCAGTGAGGTGAATCAGCACACACACTGAAAAAGCACCATGCAGCCAGCAGCAGGAGAGAGAAAACCACAGAATCAGCATGGAATCACAGAATGGGTGGGGTTGGAAGGGATTTTCAAGATCATCCAGTTCCAACCACCTGCCATGGGCAGGGACACCTCCCACCAGCCCAGCTTGCTCAAGGCCTCATCCAGCCTGGTCTTGAACACCTCCAGGGATGAGGCATCCACAACCTCCCTGGGCAACCTGTGCCAGTGTCTCACCATCCTCACTGGAAAGAATTTCTTCCTAATATTCAGTACAAATCTTCCCTCCTCAAGGGATGTGGTTGAGGCCTTGTCCCTGGAGACATTCAAGATCAGACTTGATGTGGTCCTGGGCAGCCTGACCTAGCTGGAGGTATTCCTGCTGACTGCAGAGGAGTTGGACAAGATGCCCCTTGAGGATCCCTTCCAACCCAATGCAATCTGTGTATCTGTCCTTCCCAGTTACTGATGCCTTTTTTCATCCTGATTCAGATAAAATCAGGAGATTGCAGCAGTTACAGATCAACAAAATCCTTGTGTGGTTTTAGGTTTTATATAAGTGAAGCCCTTCTGCATAATAACCAAGAGAAACTGAGATTTAGATCAGTCAAAAGCAGGTTAATGGCACCAGAAGAAGCCTGGGGGAAAGTAGAGGAGCAAAGGAAAGAAGGGAAGTAACAGACAGACCTTGGGCTCCCTACTCACAGTGGGTTCCCATGTCAGGAAAGCCTGAGCAATGTCCCCTTCCTTGGCAGCCTTCCTTCCTCGGCAGACTCAAGGCAAAACCAGAGAGGCATTGCCTCTGCAGGCTCCTGCTTACAAAACAGCTTGAATGTAGCAGTCCTTCCAAACAGCTGTTTGCACTCCTAACACCAGAAAAAAATCCTGCAGCTCTTTGTGTTTGACAACAAGTCCTGACCTCTGCTTTGCAACCTGGCACGTGGCTAAAGCCAGCACGGCACACCTCCGAACCCTTTGGGAACTCCAAGGAATTCAAGCCTGAGTGCTCTAAAATGAAATGCTTCCTGTGTTGCTGCTTCAGAGCTGTCCACTGAGACCACTAAAGAAGGCTCCTCAGCTTTGCTTCATTGCTTGTGACTTTTTCCTGACACTAATGGGTGATGCTCTAGCTCGTGAGTCAGTGCTGGTGCTGAGCTCCTGAGCTGAATCAAGCATGTCCAGCTGGTCTCTCAGGCCACAGCCCAGTCCTACCACCATCTCCCAGAGCACCCCTGAAATGTGGACAGGCAGCAAGCCACAACCCAGCTGATTACTTGGGTACAGCTGCGTCATAGAATGGCTTAGGTAGGAAGGGAGCTCAGAGCTCATCTGCTCCAACCTCCCACCATGCCCAGGGACACCTCTCAGCTAGACTCAGCTGCTCAGGGCCTCATCCAGCCTGGCCTTCAACACCCCCAGGCAGGAGGCAGCCACAGCCTCCCTGGGCAGCCTGTGCCAGAGTCTCATCACCTCCTA
Source organism: Indicator indicator (assembly GCF_027791375.1). Taxonomy (NCBI): domain Eukaryota; kingdom Metazoa; phylum Chordata; class Aves; order Piciformes; family Indicatoridae; genus Indicator; species Indicator indicator. The sequence goes on along the minus strand of NC_072023.1, from coordinate 1,310,936 downwards.
CTCAGGAACTTCTTCCTCAGCTCCACTCTAACCCTGCCCTGCCTCAGCTTCAAACCATTCCCCCTTGGCCTGTCTCAGACACCCTCAGCAAAAGTTCCTCTGCAGCTTGCCCCAACCATTTCTTCTGAGGGCCTCACAGCCCTTCCACTGCTTGCCTTCACCTGTCCATAGCCTCACCACCATAGAAGGACCCAGGGTGGGACTGTGCAAACATCTGCCAGGATGGATGTGCCACCTCTGGCCATATGACACTGCAGGAATCCCAGGGCAGGCTCAGCCTGCGTGTAGCAGGACACAGCCACAGGCTCCAGGGACATGACTCACTTCACACACACCTGCATGTGTGGCACCCAGGGGAGAGGGCAGGGAGATCCTGAGAACATGACTTGTACAGAGCCACTGATGTGACAGGGCAAGGGCCACACCTTTCCTTATCACACAGCTGTCAGGAGCTGTGTGACCGACTCCACAGGCACAGGCACTGCTGCCCCACAGCTCTTCTGCTTGTGGCAAATACCCAAAGAATTTCCTTGCTTGCTTTTCTGGTTTGGCCTCTCTCAGGGGCTAGAGTGGTCTGCACCTCCAAGATAATGAGCTGGTCCATTTTGTTGCACAGTAATGAGGTTCAGTACAAGGCTTCCTCTCATTTTCAACCACTTGATGATGAACATTCTTCACAGAGGCCTGACATAGAATCACAGAATTACAGAACCATGGAACCACGGAATCATAGAATCATGGAATCTTAGAGTCACAGAATCATAGATTCACAGAAACATAGAATCACAAAATCACTGAATCATAGAATCATGGAGTCATAGAATCACAGAATCATGGAATCATAGAATCTTAGAATCATGGAATCATAGAATGATGGAATCATAGAATCATGATATCATAGATTCACAGAATCATGGAATCATAGGTTCATTGGATCCCAGTATCGTGGAATCATAGAACCATGGAACCACAGAATCATGGAATCATAGATTCATAGAATCCTAAACCTCTGTTGAAAAGTAAATCACACAGAGCCCCACACAGTGCCCTTAAAACCATGAACATTCTGCTTGGATTCTGTTTTCTCTTGGGGAAAAAAAATAACATCACAGGGAATTTAAAAGTTTTCTTATATTTTTCTGTAGTTTCGGAAGGTAAAAATCTTTAAATTGATAAAAACCAACAAACCAACAAAACCATGACACAGACAAATCAAAACCTTGTGGATAATTCCCTACCCGTGGAGCAGATGATCTCTAAGGTCCCTGCCAACCTACCCTGTGATTCTATAAAAGAATTATTTTGGTTTACTCCTGAAGTAACAGAAAATTAAACTAAACTTTATGTGCCTTCACTAAATCAGCTAAATCTCACTTAATTTTCTTTTTTCCTTCTGCAGGTTCAGTGTGGATGTTTAGAAGGTATTGGTGCTGCTTGCTTTCATTTCAGACAGAAGCAGTGTGAGCAAAATGCCAGGGACAGTGAACTCATTTGATAAATAAAAGTGTGAGCATGTCCAATATATAAAAGCCCTGAGTTCATATTGGTTCAGCCAATGTTCTTACACCTGTTCATTAAAGCACTGGCAGAGCTTAGTGAATGATATTGGAACAGAGCTGGGTAAAAATAGCTCTGTTGGTCTAACATTAGCAAAAGGATCTGAGCTAACAAGTGACAACATCTTCTGGGCTAAATCACCTAGACTGGATGTTTCCTCATGCTTTAGGATGGCTCAGGATTACTCAGTAGGTTTAAAATAGCTGACCTCTCCTACAGGACTGTCACCTGCTTCTGCAGTCCTGGGTCAAGCTGAAGCTACTCTCCAAGTTTCTGTTACCTACCTAAACCTTTCACTGCCCACCCTGCAGATATTTGTAACCATTGCTCAGATCCCCTCTCAGGCTTCTCCAGGCTAAAGAGTCCCAGGTAAAGACCAACTACAACAGCAGGTAAATGTCAGCTACAACAGCAGCTTCACAGAGATGGCAGCAATGGAATGGAAAAGCTAAGGACCACAATTCTGATTTTTCTGTAAGCCCCTGGCAGACAAACAGAGAACAAAGCTTTCCCAACTTCACTCCCAGGCACCAATCCACAGGTTCCTTGGGGAGGTTACATGATTTCCACATGGCCAGGGAGCCACCTTGTAGCAAGATTGAAAACAAAATGCATCTTTTCAGTTCTGTACCCTGAAAGATCAGGACTGGTCAGCAGATCAAGCAGCTGTCAGGTTGGGGTGGGATTCTGTTTCTCTTTTGAAAGGAAGTACCAAAGCAAGGTTTGGCACAAAAAGGTAGGGACTTCTCTCCGGGGAAGTAAAAACTGAAGAAGAAAACATCTTTCTTTTCCTTCTTAGGAAGTGTGCCTTGATTTTTATTTTTTAAATCAGTATTGGAGCAACACAAAGTTCCACGCACAAAGCAAAAGGATGAAGTTTCTGGGAGGTTTAGATACCAGTCAGTGCCAATTAATTGAAAAAATGATGAGACTCTGTGTGCATGTCTATGGCTGGCTGACCATTTAGCAACATGGGGGCCACCATCAGCATTCCAAAGGACAAGAAGCACTGCTCCTGGCAGGGAAACAGGGAGCACTTCTATGGAGGATTAGGACCTTTGCTTAACTTCTAGTTAAAGGATTCATAGTAAAGATTCATAGAATGGTTTGGGTTAGAAGAGACCTTAAAGGTCATCTAGTTCCAACCCCCCTGCCATGGGCAGGGACACCTCCCACCAGCCCAGGGGCTCATTCAGCCTGGCTTTTAACACCTCCAGGGAGGGACCATCCACAGCCTCCCTGGGCAGCCTGTGCCAGTGTCTCACCACCCTCACTGGAAAGATGGTGAGTGTGATGGACAAAAAAGTCCTGCTGAGAGGTTCCTGAGGGAGCAGGACTCTCTTCTCACCTCCTTCCTTCCTAACTTCCATGAGACATTAGCCTCCTAAATCCTTGTACTACACAGAAGCTGAGTTCCTCACTATATTGGGATCATCTTTCTTGGTTCCAAGTCTCCCACGCAGCAGCACAAAACCCCCTGGACATTGTCTCAGCAAGCATCAGTAAGAGTGACTGCTCTTAGCTGCTTTTGCTCTTCCACAAACAAAAGTGGACTCCAGTACCTGGAATCATTAACAGGCTTAAAATGAGTCCAGTTTAATTTTTAATTATACTTGTTTAAAAATCCCCAAACACGTCTTGACAATGATGCCTGGAAATGGTACTTTAGTTACAATCATTTAGCTGTGTGCAGAGAGCAGCAGGATCCTTTCCATGTCATAACAGCTGCAACATAAAGAGCTGTTCCACATACAGAGCTTTTCCTACAATCCATGTGAGTTTTCCCTGCTCTTTTCCTTTGGCAGAGCATTTAGGAGCAGCGTGGTTTGCTCTTTAGGAACTCAGCTGATCCTCTGTGCTGGGAACTCCAGAGTATGTGCTGCACAATCAGTCCAAAGGTGGCTGATACTTACTGTACAGGCAAGTGCTAGTGGTACAAGTGGGTGGGCAGCATGCCAGCCAAATGCATCCATCAGGCTGTCACCACCTGACTCTTTTTCTGCAGTGACCATGTGGAAAATTTCCCTGCAAACAGCTGCTCAGATTGTAGGCAGGCAACAGGTTGCCTGTGAGCTGCTTTCAACTGTGCACAAAGCTCTGTGAATTTCTCATTTCAGCTGCACGAGAAACCAGACCAGGATGGCCTCCTGGTTTGCATTTGGGCTTTGCTTTACAGTGGCTATTTGCAGAAATTCTGCTGGACCTCCTAGCTCAATCACCAATTAAAAAAAAGGCTTTAACTTCACTGCCCACCTGACCATTCTACAGACAGAAATTCATTCTCTTCCCTTCTGGCTGTTGTTTTTCTTCCTGAAGGGTTCATCCCCAGATGTGAGAAAATGGCCCAGAATGGTGTGACAAAAGCTCAGAGATGTGGGCTGTCAATGTGCTGACAAATCATAGCTCACAAAACTCAAGGCTGGTTTCCAAGAGCACTGAAAATAGGCATTCTGAAAATGCCAGAGTGACTTAGGTCCCTGCTCCTGTGGATATTCAAGGAGACTGAGGCCTTGGGCTAGAGGCCAGATCACTTAAACATTCCTTAACTCCTTTGTATAACATTTCCTTCTGGACAGACCTAGCCTTTGAGAGCTGCCAAAAGAAACAACTGATTGACAGCTGGAAGTAGAACTTAGACCTTCTGAATAAAGCTGGATTCATCATGCTAGACTAGATGTCTGAACAACTCCAGCAGTCAAAGAAGACATCCTTGACCTGTTTAGGATGTCACCTTTAGGATGAGCTGAAACACTCTACAAGTAGCCACTTGTTTTCTCAGGGCCACAACGATGATCAGAGGGCTGGAGCACCTCTCCTACAAGGACAGGCTGGGAGAGCTGGGGCTGTTCAGCCTGGAGAAGAGAAGGCTCCAGGCAGATCTTAGAGCAGCCTTCCAGTACCTGAAGGGGTTCCAGGAGAGCTGGGGAGGGACTTCTGAAAAGGGCTGGGAGCAATAGGATGACAGGGAATGGATTGAAGCTGAAAGAGGGGAGATTGAGACTAGAGATGAGAAAGAAATTCTTTGCAGTGAGTGTGGTGAGGCACTGGCACATGTTGCCCAGGAAGGCTGTGGATGTCCCATCCATGGAGGTGTTCAAGGCCAGGCTGGATGAGGCCTTGAGCAACCTGGGCTGGTGGGAGGTGTCCCTGCCTATGCAGGGGGTTGGAACTGGATGAGCTTTTAGTCTCTTCCAACCCAGACCATTCTATGATTCTATATTTAATTACATTTTGGAAGAAGGAAATAATTGTGGAGAGCTTTGTGAGACTGCTATGCCTGGATGCATTCCTGTGTGACCTGCCCTGGGTGTCCCTGCTCTGGCAGCGAGGTTGGACTGGATGGTCTCTGGAGGTGCCTTCCAACCCCTACCATTCTATGATTCAGTGACACTGAGTTCAGCTCAGCAGAGCTCTGACCAAGGATCTTTATCAACTTTTCCTCTTCAGCCTTTCGCTCAGGCACAAAGATTGTACGTTTTGAACCAAGAAAGTGCCCTCAGTTACTCCCACTGCTTCCTCTTCCTTGCCACTGCATGTGACTCTGCTGACTGTTGCTGCTGATGGTGTTCCCAGTGCACAGAACATTCCTTCACAACTGTTTGTTTATCCTTGCCTTTGTACATTTCCAGATTATCAACTCTGACATTCTGTAGTTTTGCTGAGATTTCTCTCTGTGGTCTCAGGCTTATGGGCTGCAAGTTTGGTCAGAGCTGTAATTGAGGCTGGAGTTAATCAAACACAAAAGCAGTTTTGCATTCTGCTCTGTACAAACACATTTCTATGGCACATTCTCCAACCCTGGGTGTGGTTAGTGTGGAGAAGAGGAGGCTGAGGGGAGACCTCATTGCTCTCTGCACCTCCCTGAAAGGAGACTGCAGTGAGGTGGGGGTTGGTCTTTTCTCCCTAGGATCAGGTGATAGAAGGAGAGGAACTGGCCTGAAATTGTGCCAGGGGAGGGTTAGGTTGGAAATGAGGAAAAGTTTCTTTGGTGCAAGAGTGGTCAGAGATTGGCACAGGCTGCCCAGGGAGGTGGTGGAGTCCCCATCCCTGGAGGTGTTCAAGCAACATGTGGACACAGCCCACTTCTGCAGCCTGTCCAGGTCCTTCTGGCTGGCATCCCACCCTTCAGTCTTGTCATTCCATTGCCATTCATATGTGTTCTTTACTTAAGCATAGTAACCTCAGCCCAGCTTGTAAAATAAATCAAGCAGAGATGCCTTCAGCAAGGCTTCAGAACACTGCTGGCTCACTGGCATGACACATGGGGTCCAGTTCAGGCTGCCAAGTTCTCCAGAATCACAGAATCACATGAGCTCAATTCTTAAATACCCAGAGCATCACTTAAGTTAGTAATAAATACACTGGTTTGCTCTGCTGGGCTAATTCAGGTAGGCTTTTGAGGAATGCTGTGGCCATACTTGAAGAGTTCTTGTTGCAGATTGCTGCTGCTTGTTTGCAGTGCTGACTGCACAAAGGTTTATGCTCAGCAGACACCACCTGCAGGGTTTTTAGTATGGAAGAACTGTGCTCAGAACAGACCCCAGGGACATATTTTCAAGTTACACAATCTGTTTTTCCAGCTGATCCACTGGAGCAGGCTACCAGAGAGGTTCTGGAGTCTCCTTCTCTGCAGACTTCCCAAACCCACCTGGGGGTGTTCCTGTATGACCTGTCCTGGGTGATCCTGCTCTGGCAGGGGGATTGGTCTGGATGATCTCTGGAGGTCCTTTCCAACCCCTACCATTCTGTGATTCTGTGCCATGTCTAAAGGGATGATTTTGATTATTTTTTTATCTGTATACACAAAGTGAATTTTAAGGAAAAAAAATCTCCAAAGTTTCCATTTCAGGCTGCATTTTTATCTGCTTGGTGAGGAAGAATTCATCTGGGCTGTTCCTTCAGCTGCACTACAGATGTGTGTTTAAGACACTAAACAAAAGCACAAGCCTGGAGTAACTATTAGGCAGAAAATGAGGAGGCTGCACCCATCCATGCTCTGCAGACAGAAGTTCCAGATCCTCTCAAAAAGGAGTGTGAGGGTTTTTTTCCTCTCATACTACAGGAAGTTCAGTAGCTGGCACTCTGTTGGTACCAGCTGGCATCTATCTGGGAGTTTCAAAATTAGACTAGATTGAAACAAAATACAAAACCCTGAGGTAAAGAAGCTATCTGGAAACTGCATGCAGATGTGGACTCTGTGATCTACCCAAGGTTAATGATTGAAGGGACCTCTAATCACCAATGAAAGCAGTGCAAAAGATTTGAATGTCCTGCTGCAGGACATGTCACAGGCACCAAGTGTTCAGCAGGACTTTTTTCATTCTTCTGTCCTCAGTAGCCCATCCCAGTCCAGTGTCACTGAGGAAGGCACTTCAGAGGGTGTCCTCCCCCTCATCACGTGCTCAGTCCCTCACAGAATGCACTGCCATGATTGATTCCCTTCCTACACCAATGCCCAGCTTGTTTTTCCAAGCTGCCTCTTCTGTTTGCAGTAAATGCTAAGCTGTGCCCTGGCTGATTTAGTTCCCTGGATCTGCTCTCTCCAGGACAGTTTTCACCAGGAGTCCTTCCAAGGATGTGTCACCCTGAGTTTGCTTTCTATTCAGATCTTCACTAGCTGTTAAAAATCTCACCAGCACAGCTGCTTCTTGCTGTGTGTACTTAATGAACATTGTGCACCTTACCAGAGTCCAAAAGAAGAAAAAGAAGAAAACAGGAAAAGGAAGAGAGCAAAGGAGGTGGGGGGATGTATATGTGTGTGTGTGAGACACTGGCACAGGTTGCCCAGGGAGGCTGTGGATGCCCCCTCACCTGGAGGTGTTCAAGGCCAGGCTGGATGAGGCCTTGAGCAACCTGGGCTGATGGGAGGTGTCCCTGCCCATGGCAGGGGGTTGGAACTGGAATCTCCAAGGTCCCTTCCAACCCAAACCTTCCTATGAATACCCAAAAAGTGGACAAGTTTACAGTTTTTCCCTTCCTGTGAGCAAGCCAGGAGAGCAGGCTCTTGGTTGTTATCTATCACCAATCCCATTCATCACATCATGAAATATTCAGAGATTCATAGAATGGGCTGGCTTGGAAGGGACCTTAAAGATCATCCAGTTCCAACTCCCTGCCATGGGCAAGGACACCTCCCACTGAACCAAATTACCTCTGTGGTAACTGCAGAGAAAATTCATCCTTGTTTTTAGTGTGTATTTGTTTGTTTTCTTTGGTTTATGTTGCCACTGGAATGAATCAAAGAATCTCAGAATCAGAGAATCTCAGAACATTAGGGGTTGGAGGGGACCTCTGGAGATCATCCAGTCCAACTCCCTGCCAGAGCAGCATCACCCAGGGCAGCTCACACAGGAACACATCCAGCTGGGTGAAGTAGGCACATTCTAGATCTGTTCAGTCATTGCCATTGAAGGATTAGCAAGCATGCATGCAAAGATTGTTCTACTTTCCAGCACAGGGCTCAGTTTAGCTCTGTCACAGATTTGCCAACCTCTTGTCAAAATCCTGTTGCTCCTGCTGGGACTGGATCTGATGTTTTCAGAAGGGCAAGGTGCAGCTGGGCAGAGAGATAAAGATAAGGTCACCTGGTTGAGGCATTTGGAGCTAGACTGCACATTGTGAAGGGACCAAGCTGCAGACTTTGTACAAGGCTTTCCTCTCAGCCCTTCACAGCTCTTCCAGCAGAGGATCTCAGCCCAGTGACTGAAGCAGAGCCAGCTTTGAGTCTTGTGACCTTGATGGAGTAGTTTAACCTCTGCCTTTCCTTGTTTGTAAACAAGAATCCCCAGCAGCCCTCACCTCATCACTTTAATTCATGGAGACTTGTGAAGAGCCCTGAGATCCTTGGCTGAATGTTGCTATGGAAACAAGAAGCACGATTACAATGCAGCCATGCAGGAGACTTTTCTGACCACAAGCACTGCAGCACTCAAGCACTTCAGCCCTTCCTTTGAACATGGAGGGGTCCCAGCAGCAAGAGAGCAAGAGCAGCAGTGTCCCACCTCATCCATTTCTGGAGGTGGGAACTGAAGTACAGACCTTACATCTACATCACCTTTGGAGCTCAGAATTGTGCTTTGCTTTGGGTTTCACATTCAGCCTCATGCATGATGTAGATCTAGGGAAGACCAAGGAAAGAAAACTCAGATTTGCATTTCCCTTAACAGAGGTCCAAGTCTGCAGACCATATGGGCAGGGTGACCACACTGCACTTAGCTGGCCACAAACATTTATCCCATCTACCCTTCCTGAGAGACAGCTGTCTGGAGGAGAGGAGGCTGAGGGGAGACCTCATTGCTCTCTGCAGCTCCCTCAGAGGAGGTTGCAGTGAGCTGGGGGTTGGTCTCTTCTCCTTAGTCTCAGGTGAGAGAAGAGGAAATGGCCTGAGATTGTGTCAGGGGAGGGTTAGGGTGGAGATGAGGAAGAATTTCTTGGCTGCAAGTGTGGTCAGGGATTGGAAGAAGCTGACCAGGGGGGTGGTGGAGTCCCCATCCCTGGAGGTGTTCCAGCACCCTGTGGCCATGGCATGTGGGGCCAGGGTTTGGTGGCCATGGTGGTGTTGGGTTGCTGGTTGGACTGGATGACGTTTAAAGGTTCCTTCTAACCTGAAATATTTTATGATTCTATAATTCTATGCTTTCTAGGTGCTTTCTTTTTTCATTGAATTAACAACTCAAACCACTTTTTTCTCAATAATTAAGCTTTTTTTCCTCTGCTCTATAATTATTTATGGCAAATATCCCTGGCTACTTGTTAGACTACTGCAAATACTACTAAAAGTTTAACTGAGGCTATGAAATTTACTATCAGAGCCACAGACTGCACTGGGATGCAAGGGACCCTCAAAGGTCATCTTGTCCAACTCCCCTGCAGGCAGCAGGGACACCTCCAGCTAGAGCAGGCTGCCCAGGGACACATCAAATCTGATCTTCAATGTCTCCAGGAATGGAGCCTCAATCACATCCCTGGGAAACCTGTTCCAGTATTTCACCACTCTCTTTGTGCAGAACTTCCTCCTGATATCCAACCTAAACATGTCCTGCTCCAATTCCTAAAGCAGCCCAGTTTGCAGCTCTACCAAGACAATGCACCTCCTGATCTGCCCTGGCTTTTGACAGTCAGGGAAATGATTAACTTGGGAACTCGTATGGTTCTGCTCATGAATGAACTCTGCAAGAGCCACCTGTACAAGCACAGCTTCAAGCTGTAGGCAGGGCAAACATCAAATGTCCCCAAAGCACCACTATGTTCTCTAAAATATTTAGAGGTCAGGTAAATAAAGGTCTGGAAAAACGTAGGTTCCAAGAGAGCTACGTGTGAGGAGAGCCCTTGACAGCCAGGGGAAGCTGGGCACCTGGAGCTGGTGCAGCACAGCACTCAGCCATGAAATCACTGGGCAACAAAGACACAGTGACCATGTGAACAGCGATGAATACACCCAGCATTGCTGCTCTGCTCACTGACCTCCTGCCAGAGAGAAAAGTGAGAGCTGTGCCAGGCAGCTAAGGAGCAAAAGGTCTAGAGTAGGGAGCAAGGATAGTTCATGTTCTCCCTTGGAGTATTGTGTCCAGTCCTGGGCTCCCCAGGTCAAGAGGGACAGGGAACTACGGGAGAGAGTCCAACAGAGGCTCTGAGGATGCTGAAGGGACTGGAACATCTGTGTGAGGAGGAAAGGCTGAGAGCCCTGGGGGTGTTCAGCCTGGAGAAGAGAAGGCTGAGAGGGGATCTGAGCAATGGTTATAAATATGTCAAGAAGCTGATGCCAGGCTCTGCCCTGGGATAGGATGAGAGGCAACAGGTACAAATTGGAATGCAGGAAGTTCCATCTCAACATGAGGAGAAACTTCTTTGCTGTGAGGGTGCTGGAACCCTGGAGCAGGCTGCCCAGAAAGGTTGTGGAGTCTCCTGCTCTGGAGACTTTCAAGACCCATCTGGATATGTTCCTCTGTGGCCTGCCCTGGGTGATCCTGCTCTGGCAGGAGGGTTGGACTTGATGATCCCCAGAGACCCTTTCCTACCCCTACCATTCTATGATTCTGTGATACCATTCTATGATTCCAAAGGGGAAAAATGCCTGAGAGCCCTTTCTGGGAAAAAAACCCTTTCCTAAAATCCAACCTGAACCTCCCTTGGCACAACTTGAAGCCCTTTCTTCTTGTCCTGTCACTTGTTGCATGCAAGAAGAGACCAATCCCCACTTTCCTACTAAGCTCAAAAAACTCAACACAGGAAGACAGATTTAAACAGTGAAAACTTTAGGCATGGATGAATTCAACACTAAAGGACTCTTAACCAGGAATAATCACTTCCAGACAGCACAAGTCTGCATGGATTCCTGCTCCACTTCCACCCCTCTGAGAATACCAGGGCAAAAAGCTGGGAAAGTCAAAACAGTTCTAAAGTAACCTACTACAAGCAGCATTAGTCAGCTCCAGCATGGGCTTGTAGAGCTGACAGAGTCATCTCAGGCCTCCTTTGAAACCAGTGGAGAGAAAACAGGCATTTAACAAGTGATTCATCTGGTTTATTTTAGACAGTGACACTGGGATGAGATAAATTGTGCAGCAGAATGAAAAGACCCAAGCCCTAGACATGTCTGTTTCCCTCCATACACAATAAATGAAGTCCAGAAGAGGAATTGTCTGTGTTTGGTGAGATCAATCCCACCCAGTAAGCCTATGGCATGCATTCACTCCTCTCTGAGACCTTTTGTTAGAGCTCTTACAGTTTCCATTGATTGCAGACTACCCAGCAACCAGAGCTGCTCTTGGGAAGGCTGAGAGGGGATCTGAGCAATGCTTACAAATATCTGAGGGTGGGGGGCAAGAAGCAAGGGCCAGGCTCTTTTTGGTGGTATCCTGTGATAGGACAAGGGGCAGTGGACACAAACTGGAACCCAGGAAGTTCCATCTCAACATGAGGAGAAACTTCTTAGGTGTGAGGGCGCTGGAGCCTCAGGACAGGCTGCCCAAAGAGGTTGTGGAGTCTTCTCTGGAGACTTTCAAGACCCATCTGGATGTGTTCCTGTGTGGCTTGTCCTGGGTGATCCCGCTCTGGCAGTGGGGTTGGACTCAATGATTTCCATAGATGCCTTCCAACCCCTCCCATTCTGTCATTCTGTGAAAGCTCTCACCTTCCCAAAGCTGTTTTGATATAGATCCCACCAGGAACTAAATCAAATTGCTCAAGACTATTAGGAGAAAAGAGAGACATGAAAAGTGTTGGCTCAGAGAAACTGCAGTGAACCACCTCTAAGGCAGCAAGGTGTTCCAGCAATCCATTTTCAGAATGTGGCAAAGGAAACTCTGCTCATTTCAGAAGAAAATCTGAAGGAACACATTGCCAGGGTGCACTGGCTGGGGCTAAAAATGAGATGGATTTCCTAGGGTAGCAAGCTTGTCAAAAAATAGGGTGAACATCATGACTGCCTTGAAGCCATTCAGTCACTGGTAAGGAAATAGGAGGTGGCCATCACCAAAGTGCCTAGAAAGACCCTGACCCTACCCATTTAAAGATATGACATTCCTGCAGGTAACACAATACTCTCTAGCCCTGAAGGATTAAGTTGGGGCTGTTCAGCCTGGAGAAGAGAAGGCTCCAGGCAGACCTTAGAGAAGCCTTCCAGTACCTGGAGGGGGCTACAAGAAAGCCAGGAAGTAACTTCTTACAAGGGCCTGGAGTGATAGGATGAGGGGCAATGGATTGAAGCTTGAGGAGGGGAGATTGAGACTGGAGAGCAGGAAGAAATTCTCTACAGGGAGGGTGGTGAGACACTGGAACAGGCTGCCCAGGGAGCCTGTGGATGCTTCCTCCCTGGAGGTGTTCAAGGCCAGGCTGGATGAGGCCCTGAGCACCCTGGGCTGGTGGGAGGTGTCCCTGCCCATGGCAGGGGAGTTGAAGCAGATGATCTCTGAGGTCCCTTCCAAGCTGAGCCATTCTGTGACTCTAAGAAGACCCCCACCTGCTGAGGGGTCTGTCCTTGATGCACACATACTTCATGACCCTTTCTCCCTCACTGCAATATTTTTCCTTTCCAAAGCACTCAGCTCCCAGTCCTATGGAGCACACAAAAATACCTTCAAAGTACAAGGCAAGGCAGCCCTCTGACTCTTCAGGTCTTTAAGCTCTGGTGTGGTTCTGGTTGAAAACCCACAAAGTTATTCAAGTTTTGTGTTTAGATCAATAGGGATGGATACTCTTCCCACCTACTTGCTCTTCCCACTTTACCACTGCTGTGAAGAGGTATTTCTGATATCCACCTACAGCAGAGAGAAGCTGGTCTGCAGCAGCCCTTTTAAATCTCACTACTCCAAAAGGCAGTTTCAAATGCTTGTTATGCACAGATCATTCTGCAGCACCTGCTGTTCATGATTTAACCTCTGCCCCATCACCAGGTCAGCTCTGGACATCACCACTCTGAGCAGCATTTCTAGGACATCTCTTATGATAACTGCTAAGACCACACTTGAGCGAGGTCTAGCTGGGCAACACATGAGCTCAGCTATGAATTCAGATGGGGTTGTTTATTGAGCTCATTGCTTTCAAACAGGTGCTTCAACCTCAAGAATTAACAGAATGCCTTAGCAGAGGAGAATTAAACCAGATCTGTTAAAAAACAGCATTCTGGTGGTACATAACACACAAAACAAATCCACATTTTATTACTTAAATGTTGGCAGTGACTGGTAGATAAAACTGAAAGTAACCTGTAACTGTTCTGACTTGCAGGAAGAAGTTCTCCCATTATGGCTTTATTAAGCTTCACATAGGAAATGTAGAGTGGATGGGAGAAGGACATTTTGGACACCTCATGGGGTTCATAGAATCACAGAATTGCTTTAATTGGCAAAGAACTCCAAGACCATCCAGTCCAACCACCAATCTAACATCACCATGGCCACTAAACCATGGCCCCAGTGCCATGGCCACACCTTTCTTGAACACCTCTAGGGATGGGGACTCCACCACCTCCCTGGGTAGCCTGTGCCAATCCCTGACCACTGTTGCACCAAAGAAATTGCTACTACTATCCAATCTGATGTCACTGTAAAGCTCCCTCTCCTTTGAAATGCTACTTAAAGCACAAACCAAGCAGGTGCAGGTCAAGATGAGATTGAGACAAGGAGTTTGGCATTCCTGTAGCAGGTTTTTTCTGGCCCTGAGGGTGGGAGCACAGCAATGGTTTGGGTGCATCTTGGTGGATATTTCCTTGGTGAACAGTACATGAAGAAACTCTAAGTCCTAGTAGTACTGTCTTGAGTATTTTGTCCTTAATTAGAGGCCTTTCTGAGACACTGATGGTGAGCTGTCACTTCTCATTGATGCCTCTGGGACAGACTAAGGGCTAACTCAGGCTTAATGAATATTTAATGTTCTATTCTGCAAGCTTTCTCAGAGGCTACAGCCTTCCCCTCTTCTTTTAAGGGCTGTCATAACACATCTGCACTGCTGTTAAATAAAAGCTGTTTAGGCCTCAAGACATCAAGCTCAGGATGCCATCACTTGGGCACATGAACTGTCTGAACTGGATTTGAAATAATTTTTTTTTCCAGCATTAATAAAACAAGAGGAAATGGCCTGAAATTGCACCAGGAGAGGGTTAGGTGGGAGGTTAGGAAAAATTTCTCTGTTGCAAGAGTGGTCAGGGATTGGCACAGGCTGCCCAGGGAGGTGGTGGAGTCCCCATCCCTGGAGATGTTCCAGAACCCTGTGGCCATGGCACTTGGGGCCATGGTGGTGTTGGGTTGCTGGTTGGACTGGATGACCTCAGAGGGCTTTTTCAACCCAAGCAATTCTATGATCCTATTAAGTATCTCAGGTGGAAGGTGCTTTTTCTGTAAGGAATGGTTTGTATGCCTGAGAACTACTAAATGTGGGTTTTGTCCTTACAAAGAGGATCTATGTAAACTCCACAAAAACTGCATGTGTTTCAAAACCACTTTAAAAAGTGCATTGGAGAAGCTGTTCTGCTCCAAACAAAGAAGTGAGCTTGAAACATTGTTCAAATTCTCCAGAAAGCCTGGAGAATGGCATACAGCTGTGTTCCTGGGACAGGCTGCAAGAGTGGGGGCTGTTCAGCATGGAGAAGAGGAGGCTCTGCGAGAACTCAGAGCAGCCTTTCAGTAACTGAAGGGGGCTGCAGGAGAGCTGGGGAGGGACTTTTGACACAGGGTTGTAGTGACAGGATGAGGGGCAATGGCTTGCAGCTGGAAGAGAGGAGATTTAGACTGCAGATGAGGAAGAAATTCTTTCCACTGAGGGTAGGGAGACACTTGGAGAGGTTGCCCAGGAAGGCTGTGGATGTCCCCTCCTTGGAGGTGTTCAAGGCCTTGAGCAACCTGGGCTGGTGGGAAGTGTCCCTGCCCATGGCAGAGGGGTTGGAACTGGATGAGCTTGAAGGTCCCTTCCAACCCAACCCTTTCTCTGATCCTTTATCTCTGCTTTGAAGAGATGAGCAGTGCTGTATCAGCCATGCACACCAGGTGCTGTGGCACTGGCAGCTGGCAGTGCCAGGCTCTCAAACACCCAAGCTCTCTTCTGCTTTTGAATTAAAATGCTCTGGCAGAACTTTGAAAAGTTTGGCTCATCTCCTAACTTTGATCCACATTGTTACTGACAGCAAAGGATGCAACATGCTCATTGTAGAATCATGACATTCCCTGTAATTAAGATACTGCTGGATGTGGTATCTCTTGGTACAGTGATCCTCTGAGGAGATAACAATACTGAGAGATCATTATTATTGCTTCTTTAGACAGCCATAAGTGTATGGCAAAACACTTTGACATGGAAATCTGTCCTTATTGTCATCAGCAGATGACAGCTGCCACAGGAGTGCAGGACACTCATTCCCTACGGCTGTGTTTGAACTGCCTGCAGAACCAAATGCAACTCTGCATTATTGGTCTGCTCCCTTTGACCTCACTGCAATCACTCCCTCTTCTCATGTGATTTCTCTTCCTGCCATTGAAATATCCAGGAATCCTGTTTCCAAAAGTCAGCTTTATCCACTGGACAGAGCATTCTTCATGGTGCAAAGAGCAGCACTGAGAGGATACAAAACCCAGCTGGGAAAAGGGACATTGATTTGGGGTTTTTATTTTGCACCACACTCAACTGCTGGAAAGAGCCTAATGCAGTAGCAGTGATCACCTTCTGCATATACTGCCCTTAATTTGTTGTCACTGCAAGATCCAATTTGATTAATGAGTTCTATATATCTGTGCATCAGTAACTTTAAAGGCAGCAGCTGGTGGTGTGGAAGCTCTGTTGCAAAGTACACTAAATAATGTGTGGAATCAGTCTGCTCAGTTTTTGCTCTGGGGAAACAAAAGTATAACAAATCTTTACTTTGATCTTCACCAAGGATTCTTTTTCTGGTAGCCACATTTCTCCTGTCCTCACTACAGGTGCCCAGGAGAGGTTGTGGAGTCTCCATTCTTGGACATACTCAAAACAGCTGGACACAGACCTAAGCAACCTGCTTCAGTTCACTCTGCTTGAGCAGGGATTGGAGCAGACAATCCCCAGAGGTTTCTGCCAACCTCAACCACTCCATGAATTCTAAAAAAGAGCTCCACAGATTCATAGAATGGCCTGGATTGGAAGGGATCTTGAGGACCATCCAGTTCCAACCACCTGCCATGGGCAGGGACATCTCCCACCAGCCCAGGTTGCCCAAGGCCTCATCCAACCTAGCCTTGAACACCTCCAGGGAGGGGGCATCCATGACCTCCCTGGGCAACCTGTTCCAGTGGCTCCCCACCCTCACTGGAAAGAAGTTCTTCCTAATCTCCAGTCTCAATCTGACTTCCTCAAGCTTCAGTCCCTAGATCCTGCAAACATTGTCGTTATCATTTCTCCTACATGGGAACAGAACAGAACTGAATTGCCTCCATCTCCTGCTTGTCATTTCTCAGTGTTCAAGTGTTGCTGTCTTTAACTAATCAGTACTAAATGAAGTTAGAGCTCCCATTCTCTCACCTCCTACTTGAAGGTTAGGTGGTTTCAAAAATCTTGTTCTAATTTATTTTAGCCTGCTTCACACCCACATGGTCAGATCCCTGCATTGTTTTGCAGCCTAAATATATTTTCCTATCCCATGCACTTAGAGAGATGTGGGTTTATTTAACAGACAAAACCAAAGCTTTTAGGGGCATTTGTAGTATGCTGTCCATTTCTGTGATCACCCTCACAGTCTCTCCCTGCAGCTGTTCCAGTTTTAATTCATTCTTCATGCACAGAGAAGGGTATAAAAAATATATTAATGCCCTGCCCTCTGTTCTGTCCGTTGCAAACATTTCCCTCAGTCTTTGTGATTGCTCCTACCAGGCTAAATGGGAGAAAGCAATACAACAGAAGACTCAAGAGGCTTACCTGCACTGTGTTTCAAGTCCATACTGTTGTGGGGAGTAGGTGTGAGGCACTTTTCTGCACCCTCATCACACTCACAGGGCTCTGTCACACTGGCTGCAGACACTGAAGTAAGATCTTGCTTGGAGGCAAAAATCAGCTGAAGTCTTTTTATGATGGTTGGATTTCCACCGATGCACATTCTCTGATACTGCAGACTCCTTCTCTCAGGAAATCTTCAGCAGCCTCTGTAGGATGTCCTAAGAAGCAGAAAGATCTCAGTCAGGAGAGGATCTGATTTATAGAGTCATAGATTCACAGAATGGGTTGGGTTGGAAGAGACTTTAAAGATCACCCAGCTCCAACCCCCCTGCCATGGGCAGGGAGAGCTCCCACCAGCCCAGGTTGCTCAGGGCCTCATCCAGCCTGGCCTTGGACACCTCCAGGGAGGGGACATCCACAGCCTCCCTGGGCAACCTGTTCCAGTGTCTCCCCACCCTCGGTGGAAAGAATTTCTTCCTAATCTCCAGTCTAAGGAAATTTGAGTTAGCCCAGCACATACCAAGGTGCTCAGCAGACCAGGAGAGCTTAGTTTCCTCTAAACAAACAGTAAAACCTGCATTGGAAATCAGGCCTAGGAGCAAACCTTTCAAACTTGTTCTCTGCTTGTACCTAGTCCTCTGCAAATACAGAAAAACAAAAAATAAAACAAACAAAAATCCCCTAACTAACTAACCCAACCAACCAATAAAACCCAACCCAACCCAAACAAGTCTGGGTTCAAATTTTCCAAAGTAGCAGAAATGACTTAAGGCTCATCAGTCACTTAGGAAAATGGGACTTGGAAATGGGCTTTGAAATTCCAAGTTTCTAAATTAGAGAAGAGACTGAAACTTAGCTTCAGCAGCAGAGCTGGCCAGTTGGTAAGCCCAAAATAGCCATTAGCAAAGCAAATATAACTCCAAAGAGATGTAATCTGTTTAGAAGAACTTTGGAAGGTAGAAGGTGATGGAAGGAGGGGAAAAGCTAATGCAGAGCTCACTTATAACTTCTGATGTCAATGAAATATGACCCCATGGCATCTTGAAGCTTGGGATATATTTGTTGATGAGATACAAGCTCATCATCTTCTATCTAGAGCTACCACAGCCTGGTAATATCACATTTTTTTCTGCCTACTCTCCCTAAGATTTTGAAGGACAGTGAGGTAAGAGAGTTACAAAACAAAGTGGGAGCAATGACTCTCTTACACTGAGCAACCCACTGGCAGTTTTGTGCTCTTGACTGCTATTTGCAGTTGCATTGTTCTCAAGAAGACTATTTCTGACATTCATGGTGCCATTAATAAGTGAGATCCTATTTTCAACCCCACTGGCACTATCATTCCTCCTAGCTTCCATTTATTGGAGCAAGTATAGAATGTAAAGATAGGTGGGAGGTGACATTTTTTGTTTGAGAGTTAAAAACTAACAGGGTCTACAGAACTAAAATAATTCCCAATGTCTGCCTTTAGTAACCATAATTCCACCCTCAAATACTTGAGGGATTATGTCTGTTGGTGGGAAGGAAGCAAACAGAAACCAAATATTGGGTAGATTTACTGTAGCAAAAAAAAAAAAAAGAGAGTAAAATATCAGTTCAGTGAGACCTTAGCCTCACTTCCTTAGCACATCTTAGCCTGAGTGTCTTGAGGTAAACACACAGTGGGGCCACACATCCTGCTAGTCCTCAGCAAAATGGATTTGCCTTCTTCCTTGGGCATGATTTGTCACTGGCCCCCAGATGATCACAGCCACTCTGAGGAAGGGACACTTACCCTTTGCTGCAGATGCTATTTTTAGAGTGTGGGTTATAAAGCTATACTAAAGCAGGAGCTCCCTTTTACTTGCTAATAAACATAGCCCAACAGCTGAAAAGATTTATTTACAGGCTTCCACCAGAATCCTCCCATCCCCTCACTGCTAAGAAAAACAAGTGGGCCACTGCAGCCTGTCCCAGAACTATTTTGGTACTGGGGGAAGTGCAAGTTCCAAAGCAGTGTGGAAAAATGCCCTGCCAGCTGTTCCCTCTCTCATACAAACATAGGCCTAAGAGTCCTCCCTGATCGACTAAGAGATGAAAGAACTTTCAGATTTATAGATCCATGATTCATAGATTGGGTTGGGTTGGAAAGGACCTGAAAAATCATCCAGTTCCAACCTCCAGCCATGAGCAAGGACCCCTCCCACCAGCTCAGGTTGCTCAAGGCCTCATCCAGCCTGGCCTTGGACACCTCCATGGAGGGAACATCCACAGCCTCCCTGGGCAACCTGTTCCAGTGTCTCCCCACCCTCACTGGAAAGAATTTCTTCCTCATCTCCAGTCTACACATGCCCTCCTCAAGCTTCAATCCATCCCTTCTCATCCTATCACTCCCAGCCCTTGTCCAAAGTCCCTCCCCAGCTCCCCTGAAGCCCCTTCAGGTACTGGAAGGCTGCTCTAAGGTCTCCTTGGAAGCCTTCTCTTCTCCAGGTTGAACAGCCCCAACTCTCTCAGCCTACCCCCACAGGGGAGGTGCTCCAGCCCTCTGGTCATCTTCTGCCTGTCACAGAGCACAGAGATCTCCAGAGGCACAGTCAGTTGTTACCTCACACCAGCTGGCCCTGCTCTACCATCCCAGTTATAAATATCTATCTGCTCTCAAAGCTCAGGCACCTGAAGTCATCAGTGCTTTCTCACCACTGAAGTTAGCCTAGTGCCAGACCTTCTACTGCTCTGCATGCCAGGATCTTGGATTAGCTGAGCATTTCAAGGGCCCAGCTCCTAGAATCATAGCATGGTTTGGGTTAGAATGGTCATCCAGTCCAACCCCCACTTCAGTCACCAGAGACATCTTCAACCAGATCAGGTTGCTCAGAGTCCTGTCCAGCTTGGCCTAGAACACCTCCAGGGAGGGGGCATCCACAACGTCCCTGGACAACCTGTTCCAGTGTCTCACCACCCTCCCTGGAAAGATCCAGAAAGCAAGGCTAATAAAATGCTAAAACTTAAAAATGTCTTGGAATTTCTGAGATTTCGATCCTCACTTTCAGCTCTGATGCAATCATCAAGAGGCTGTGTTGGAGATGGAGAAAGAAGAAGCTCCAACCCAGCACAGCCACCTTCCTGTCACCTACCCCTGAGCACACACCCTACATGGTACTGCTGGAGCGGCTGCTGCCTCCATAGCACTTTCCATACATCCACAGCTGGTTTACACCTCTCCAGGCTCAGGTTTTATCTGCCAATAACTCCTTTCTACCTTCAGTTTCCACCTGGGGATGGAGGGCAAAGGTTGGGAGCTTCCATCTGCAGTCTCTCTCATGTGGGCAGCACCAGAAGGAACCCTTGAAGGCAGAAGCAGCTCAGGAGACATTGATGGCTGCGTTTGCACAGTGCCAGCGAACTTCACGTTGCAGTTCAGAGCTGGGCAGCTGTGGGCAGCCAGGAGGCAGGACACAAATACCAGAGGAAGACCTGGAGCTAGTGCCTGCCACCTTTGCAACAGCTGCAGCTACCAAACACACTCCCACACACAGCCAGGCTTCAAGCATTTGCCTTTTCCTTTTGCTTCTCTTTTTTTTTCTTTTTTCCCTTTTTTTCCTCTTTTGTCTTTCCTTTCCTTTCTTTTTTCTCTTTCCTCTTTTCTTTTTCCTTTCCTTTTCTCTTTTCATATTTTTCTCTTCTCTCTTTTTTGCTCATTTTCCTTTCTCCTCTCTTTTTTTCCCTCTTTTCCTTTTCATTTCCTTTTCTCTTTTTTCTTCTTTTCTTTTATCTCTTTTCTATGTTATTCCTCTTTTCTCCTCTTTTCTTTTATCCTCCTTTGTCTCCTAACTTTTGTCGTCTTTTCTTTTTTTTTCTTTTACTTTTTCCACTTTTTTTGTTCTACTAATTTTCTCTTTTCCCTTCCCCCTCCATTTTCTTTTTTAATAGGAGGAAGGGGAGCATTTAGATTTCATTTCATACAAACATCAAACAGAACAACTGCAGAAGGAAGCAGCTTTCCAAAGCATGGAATCTCTCCTTTTCTCAGATAAAAGTCGTGTTCCTGGTTGCAGAAAGGACTGTTTTTGAAAGGAAGTGAGAAGCAACAGACATCATGCACACAGATCCGTGGCTGATGCAGGAATTGAGGAAAGCTGACACAAGGAACCTAAGGAATCTTTGCTGTGGGCTACTGTCAAAGGAAGGCTCAACTTGACTGTCACAGAGAACAAGCTGTCAGCAAACTCATTGCTGCTGGTGGTCTGAGAGGCAGCTAGCACTGCTCAAACAATGGGTGGGACCAACATGGGAATGGCAAAGGAACCCAAAACATGCTGCTTGATGCCATCCCATCCATGGTCCCTCCAAATTACATTGTTATGCAGCCTAGCCAGAAGCCAGACCCAGATTTGCAAGTGTCCTTAAGCACCCAGTTCCTATTCATTTCAATGGGAACTGAGCTCAACTAGACTCAGCTGCTCAGGGCCTCATCCAGCCTGGCCTTCAACATCCCCAGACAGGAGGCAGCCACAGCCTCCCTGGGCAGCCTGTGCCAGACTCTCACCACCCTCCTACTCAAGAACTTCTCCCTCAGCTCCACTCTAACCCTGCTCTGCCTCAGCTTCAAACCATTCCCCCTTGGCCTGTCTCTAGACACCCTCAGCAAAAGTCTCTCTGCAGCCTTCCTGCAGGATCCCTTCAGGTCCTGGCAGGCAGCTCTGAGGTGCCCCTGGAGCCTTCTCCTCTCCAGGCTGCACACCCCCAGCTCCCTCAGCCTGTGCTCACAGCAGAGCTGCTCCAGCCCTTGCATCACCTTTGGGGCCTCCTCTGGACTCTCTCCAGCAGCTCTGTGTCCTTCTCCTGCTGGGGACACAAGAACTGGAGGCAGGATTGGAGGTGAGGTCTGAGCAGAGCAGATCCCAGGGGCAGAATCCCCTCTCCTGCCCTCTGCCCACACTGCTCTGGCTGCAGCCCAGCACACAGCTGCAGGAGGGCTGCAGGAACGCTCCTGGGGAGCTGCTCAGCACCCAACACCCCCAAGGCTCTTTCCTCAGAGCTACTCTCAACCCAAAAATACTACAGAGCTAATGAAAGCATTATCAAGGCTACCTGCACACCTGTACCTGACTCCTCTCCTAACCTCAAATCTTTATAAAGAGACAAGTTCCAACAGACTTCTCCAAACATGCCATTTAAATGGAAATCTAATTAAATACTTAAATCATAAACAGGAATTGTGTCATGAAATAAAACACTCAGAGTGTTAATTTGGAGCTTACTGGACCCCAAAGCTCCCCCCATCTGTCCAGTCTGATAATCTTTCTCAAGTCCAAATTCTGTCTCACAAGGCCTGGAAAGTTTTCCAGGGACAGATTGTTAAAATAAATATAATTCCTCAGCAAAACTTTCTTTTCTAGGGAAAAGCAAATTAGAAGGAATCCAAGCTAGCTCTAATAACATTTTTGGTGGACTCCATCCCTGTATCAATGCCATTGTAGTGGAACCACACTCCACCTGCTCAGAAGCTGAGCAACAGAACTCCGAGCAGATGGAAATCATGAGGCTAAAATCCAGAGGCACCACAGTGATTTCCTGCTGCTATCAACACAGAAGCCTGCATGCAAATCTCCTGATTGCCCACAAACTGTCCTTGCATGGTTCTCTACATGCAAAACCAAAACAGGCACACATCTGCTCTGCTGAGAGCTCACCTGCAGTACTCTGTCCAGCTATGGGACCCCCAGTTTGATACATGGACCTGCTGGAGTAGGTCCAGAGGAGGCCATGAAGATGATCAGAGGGTTGGAGCACCTGTCCTACAAGTTCTGCTCCAGGAGGGTGATGAGACACTGGAGCAGGCTGTCCAGTTGAGGTCCCATCCCTGGAGACATTCAAGATCAGACTTGATGTGGCCCAGGGCAGCCTGCTCATGTTGGAGATGGAGTTGGACAAGATGACCTTTGAGGGTCCCTTCCAGCCAATGAAGTCTGTGAATCTGTGCCTCTGCCCCCAGCAGAGACTCTGCACAGCTTAAATGCAACCTTCTGCTGGCCTTCTGAGCACTAAGAGCTTCAACTGTTAAACTGCAGACAGCTCTGATAGATCCATTTAGTGCAACAGCAGCTGAAGCACAGCCTGAAACAAACCCATGGGAACAGAAGTGGTCATACCCCACTGTCTCCAAAGCTGGCAACACACTCAAGTCATCATCCATCCTGCTTAGAAGCAGAACAGTGAGCAGTTTGTGTGCCTAGGATGCCTTCAGGTAACGCAGCACCAGTCTTACACTCTTGTAAAGGCTCAGAAAGATGACAATGCCTAACTAGGAGTAAAACCTGGGGGGAACTCCACCCAGCCTGCCCTGCAGACCTGGTCTTCTCTAAAAGATTGCTGGGTATAAGCAAGGTTAAGCCTGACTAAACATACCAGGGGCAAAAGCCAACATTTTGGAAGGAAGCCTTTGGCTGAAAATAGTGGAGAGGACCTTGCAGGGGGGATGTTGACTGCTCTCTCTGCCACCACACCTTTGCAGTGGTCACTTTTTCCACTAAGCTGGCTGAACCCTGCAACCCAAAATACTGTTCAGCTGTTTAAGAGCTCACTATGTGCTGCTACCAACAGCTCCCTTTTAAACTCAACCAGGCATAAGAATAAAATCTAATCACTGTTTACTTCTGACACTGAATTACCTTTAGTAATTATCTCAAGTATTTATTAAGCCCACAGCTAGACAAAATAACTTCCCCTCCTGTTTAGCACAGGATAAAGGATAGCTTGACCAAAACTTCCATCTTTTCCTGCCACAAATGACCAGGTGCTGAAGGAAAGATGTGCACTATCAGAAGAGCTCTTCTATATTGGATTTATACAGTGCCAGAGCAGGAGACAGGCTCAGATAGCAACCTGACTACACAAACATCCCCAAATAAACATAATAAATGTATGTGGGGCTTGAGTGCCAAGTCCAACCAAGCAGATTTCCCTTAGACTGGGAAAGAAGATTGCTGAGATGACCACCTAGCCTTCCAGCCTCGAGGCACCTGTTACTGGTACAATGCAACCACCAACCACTTGGGAACCTTAGACTGAGGGACCTGGGGCTCTTTAGCCTGGAAAGGAGGAGTCTGAGAGGTGACCTCATTCATGTTTATCAATATGTGAAGGGTGGGTGCCAAGGGAATGGAACCAGGCTCTGCTCAGTGATGCCAAACGACAGGACAAGGGGCACTGGGTGGAAGTTGAGGTACAGGAAGTTCCATGGAAACTGCAGGAAGAATTTGTGCACTGTGAGGGTGATGGAATACTGGAACAGGCTGCCCAGGGGGGTTGTGCAGCCTCCCTCTCTGGAGATACTCAAAACCCACCTGGATGTGTTCCTGTGCTCTAGGTGACCCTTGCTCTGGCAGGGGGGTTGGACTGGACGATCTGCAGAGGTCCCTTCCAGCCCCTACCATGCTGTGATTCTGTAAACCTGAGGGGCATCAAAGAAAGTATGACCAGCAGGCCTAGGGAGGATCCATGTTTTGTAGGTTTGGGAAAGGTGCTAACCACTCTGGTTGTGAGGCCAACCTTGCCAACCTCAGTGCTGAGGTGGGTGCAACTTCTGCTCAAATGATGAGCAGGCTACAATGCAGCTGCAGGAAGGATTCATCCTTCTACAAGTCCACACACTAAAGGGATGCACTCCCAGTGCACTGTTCCCTCCTCAGTTTGGAGATTTTCATGCTGGTTCAACTGTTGAATGCCAAAGAAATGTTACAACCATGACAGAACAAATGATGGTAGCCAAAGACACTAATTTCCCTAACACAAAGCAATGAATTTGATGTGTTATTGGCAGAGGTGAGAAAAAGCAAACCTATCCAAGCACCCATTTCTCTGCAGAGCAAATGCTAAACAGAGGACTGTAAGTCCCTCCAAAGCAAACATTGCATTTTTACTAACCACAATAAACTAAGAGTGGAAAAGCAAGTTACATAAAACTCACCAGGACATAGTTATTGACCACTGCAGTTTCTAATCTCAGTAATAAATGTAGGTCAAGGCAACTGGTAAAACTAATTACTCTGTCAATTTTTAAACCTGTTTCTTTCTTCTCAAGGAAAATTGCTCTGCATTGAAGCAGACTTCACTCAAAGTGTAACTACAGCCAGGTGGAAAGTTACTTTTGTCTGAATCTAGATGTTTTGGAACTTCCTCCAAAGTATCTTTGCATCTTGCATTGTGCTGTCAGCTGTGCTTCTCACTTTTATTCATCAGTTCAGAATTACCACAGATAGAACCACAGAAGCTGGGGGGTGGAAGGGACCTTGAAAGGATCACCTACTCCAAACTCCCCTGCCAGAGCAGGATCACACAGGAACACATCCAGGCAGCTTTTGAGTGTCTCCAGAGAAGGAGACTCCACAACCTCTCTGGGCAGCCTGCTCCAGGCCTCTGCCACCCTCACAGGGACAAAGTTTTCCCTTCTGTTCCCCTGGCACCTCCTCTGCTCCAGCTGGCACCCAGTGCCCCTTGGCCTGTGCTTGGACATCCCTGAGCAGAGCCTGGCTCCAGCCCTGCACATCTTTATCCCCAGCAATGAGGGCAGCCCTCAGGCTCTTCTGATCCAGGCCCCAGCTCGCTCAGGCTGTGCTCACAGGGAGATGTTCCACTGCCTGCAGCAGCTCTGTAGCTATGGGGTGGACTTTCTCAAGCAGTTCCCTGAGGTCCTTCTTGAACTGAGGGCCCCAGCACTGGACACAATATTCCAGATGTGGCCTCAGCAGGACAAATGCAAAATCCAGGGATACTCTTGACACAAAACAAACAAAACCCCTCTGAATAAACCAAACCTTTGGTTGCAGGCTGTAGCAGTTCCTTTCAGTGATAAATGAAATGCAGTCACCATTTGCCTCTCAGTATTCATACAGCACAGGAACAAAACAGAGAGCAGTGCATCGCTAAAGAACTGCTGCAAACATGAATGTGACAGCATTGTAAACATTAATTATTTACTGAGGCTTTGACCCATTTCCCATGCAGTTGTTGCTGTGTATAGACAGTCCACATCACTTTTAGACTTAGGAGAAAATGAATTGCTTAAAAAAAAATACAATAACTTTGGAGATTCAACCCTCTGGATGTTTCTAAAAATTGAGGGCCATGTAAGAATCACATCTCTAAACAAAAAAGAAATTGTTTCAAATATTTAATTCCTAGCACAATGAACCTCAACTTTTCTCCAAAAAAAAACCCAACCTCAAAACCATCCTCTCAAAACAAAATCCAAGGTCCAAACCCAGTAAGTCCAACCCCTTCACTTTTTAAGATTTCTCTGTCATTTTTTTGGATTTTAGGAAAAAATTCTGTGTTGCAAGAGTGGTCAGGGATTGGAAGAGGCTGCCCAGGGAGGTGGTGGAGTCCCCATCCCTGGAGTTGTTCAAGAAATGTGTGGCCATGGCACTTGGAGCCGTGGTGGTGGTGGGTTGAGGTTGGACTGGATGACCTGGGAGGGCTTTTCCAACCCAACCAATTCTATTATTCTATTCCTTAATATTTTTCCAGATTCATAATGTTGGGTTTCTTCTTCTGGAATAGGCTGCCCAGGGATGTGCATGTCTTCTCCCTGGGGGTGCTCACAGCCAGGCTGGATGAGACCTTGAGCAGCTGAGTCCAGCTGGGAGGTGTCCCTGCCCATGGTGGGGAGGTTGGAAGAGGTGATCTCTAAGGTCCCTTCCAACCTGAGCCATTCTGAGATTCTAGGATTCTTTTGGAAAACAAAAGCCTAATTAATATAGGGAGAAGCTGTGGGGTTATGAAAATCAAAGAGAGCCCAAATTAATATGCAGTTGATTGGAGTTGTTACCACCTCAGTGGATACGTGGAGGAGCAAACATAAGGGCAGGCAGCCCTCGAGCAGCCTGGCTTCTGCTGCTCTGTCTTCCAGCTTTCCCCTCTCTGATACGTGCAGAACATACCAGCCAGTTTCACAACAGGCAGAGGAGCTGTCTGTTGTGTTCTGCTTTGGCAGCTGAATGTTTTCTTTGCCTTTTGGGGGTGGGAAGCAGGAGTCCTACAGGAGTGCAAAACCTGGCCTGAGCTCAGCTGGTCTTTGGCCACCGCTCTTGTCAAGCATAAACCTCACTGCTGAACTGCCTCCCCCTGCCTGAGAGGTGAAGCCTCCCAAACAAACAAAAAGCTTCATAGATTCATAAAATGGGTTGGGTTGGAAGGAACATTAAAGACCACCTAGTTCCAACCCCCAGGCCATAGGCAGGGACACCTTCCACCAGCCCAGGTTGCTCAAGGCCTGATCCAACCTGGCCTGGAGCACCCCCAGGAAGGGGGCAACCGCCCTGGGCAACCTGTTCCAGTGTCCCCCCCACCCTTTCTTAGAATTTCTTTCTAATCTCCAGACTAAATCTGCTAATTGTATCCAGATTAATCTACTACATCTATCTAAAGATAATTTATAAAGAGACATACCAAAGACTAAAAGATGCTTGTCTTAAAACATAACCCCTGAAACAGCAGTCCCAGGAACAACCCAACGCAAAAGGAGTTCTATCAGAACAGTCTATGAGAAAGAGCAGCCCTGTGGCAAGATGGGCTTTTTTCTGCTGTATGCATGACATCAGTGCACATCTATGCTGTTTGGCATTCAACAAATCCAAGTGCCAGGTGCTGCACTTTGGCCACAACCCCATGCAGAGCTACAGGCTGGGGTCAGAGTGGCTGGAGAGCAGCCAGGTGGAAAGGGACCTGGGGGTACTGGTTGACAGCAGCTGAACATGAGCCAGCAGTGTGCCCAGGTGGTCAAGAGAGCCAATGGCATCCTGGCCTGCATCAGGCATAGTTTGGCCAGCAGGAGCAGGGAGGTCATTGTACCGCTGTACACAGCACTGGTTAGGCCACACCTTGAGTACTGTGTCCAGTTCTGGGCCCCTCAGTTTAGGAAAGATGTTGAATTGCTGGAGCATGTCCAGAGAAGGGCAAGGAGGCTGGGGAGAGGCCTTGAGCACAAGCCCTATGAGGAGAGGCTGAGGGAGCTGGGACTGTTTAGCCTGGAGAAGAGGAGGCTCAGGGGAGACCTCATTGCTGTCTACAACTACCTGAAGGGAGGTTGTAGCCAGGAGGGGGTTGGTCTCTTCTCCCAGGCAACCAGCACCAGAACAAGAGGACACAGTCTCAAGCTGCACCAGGGGAGGTTTAGGCTGGAGGTGAGGAGAAAGTTCTTCCCAGAGAGAGTGGTTGGCCATTGGAATGTGCTGGCCAGGGAGGTGGTGGAGTCACCATCCCTGGAGGTGTTCAAGAGGGGATTGGACATGGCACTTGGTGCCATGGTTTAGATGGTCATGAGGTTTACAGTGACAGGTTGGGCTCGATGATCTTTGAGGTCTCTTCCAGCCTTCTTGATTCTATGATGTATCTGTAAAACTACCTGTGGATAGGGGCAAAGGTGGCAAGGTCAAACACATAAAACCAAAGCAATGTTGGTACAGTAACCGTGCGCTCTGGGTTGCAGTTTCTTTACAGCCTACCTCAGTCCGTTTTCTGTAGTGCAGACAGGGTTATGGATCATCAAACCCATGGGTTTATTCCTCAGCATTTTGAAAGAGCTCAACACAAGGTTTGAAAACTTCAGACTGTAAATTTCAGGTGTTAATTGAGTATTGGTCCTTCTCTCACAAAAAAAAAAAAGTATTCTAACTGGGTATCCATTAATTAAGTACTAAAATTGTCTGTAACCTGAGGCCTGACTGGTGACAGTAAAAAATGAGACAGGGATGTGCACTGACTGGGGAAGAAAATAATCACAGAATAATAGAATGGAAAAGACCTCCAAGATCACCAAGTCCAACCATCAACCCATTTGCTAAGTAGCAAAAGGGGCAGGGGTCTTCTTAAGAAAAATGGTTATACAAGCAATCAACTTGTAAAAGCAAATTAAATTGGGAGTTTCTTCGTCTTTGGGTGTCTGAATTTACAACTTATACCTTTCACAACATAATCCAGTACAGTTGTGCTTCTCATCCATCAGCTTCCACGGTTTTCAGGTGTGACACTGCACTGACCCCTTGCACTTAGCTCACGCTATGAAGAACAGAAGGCCCAAATTTCACCAAGAACCAGAGCAACCAGGGATGCCAAACACACCTCCTTTAAATGGAGAAATGCTTGCAAGCCAAAAGAAAAAACAAAACAAACAAACAAAAGCCCCAAGACCCCAGACAAACAGCAAAAAAACCCAACAGATGAAAAGCTGGCTGGTTATACACCAACAAAATGGTTGAACACAAAAAGAGTGGGAAAAAAAAAAAATAGGTGCTCTGGAAAAACAACCAGAAGTTTAAAGCACATTGGTCAGCTCTAAAAGCACAGAGGAGACTACTGAATGATTCCGATGAAGGAAAAAGATTATTCAATAGTTTGAGAACTGAATGGGACATTCCTCCAGGCTATAGCCACAGACTACCTGCCCTCTGCCAACACGACTAAGCGACCTCTCATGCACAGGTAGTCAGTGCTTTGATGCCTACTTGTAATCCACAGCAATTCAAGGGCAGCAGTACAGGTGGGATATGGACCTGATGGAGCAGGCCCAGAGGAGGGCCACAAAAACGATCAGGAGGTTGAAGCACCTCTGCTACAAGCACAGGCTGAGGAAGCTGGGGTTGCTCAGTCTGGAGAAGAGAAGGCTCCAGAAAGACCTAATAACAATGTTGCAGTACCTGAAGGGAGCTACAAAAAGGATGGAGAGAGACTGCAAAGGCCTGCAGTGATAGACAAAGGGCAATGGTTTGGAATTAAAGAGCAGGTTTAGACTGGATGTTAGGAACAAGTTCTGCTCCATGAGGGTAGTGGAACACTGGAACAGGTTGCCCAGGGAGGTGGTTGGGGATATTTCTGGGCTGCCTCCTTTCCCGGCCCACATACAGCAGCGTCTTGTAAAAACAACTTCTTCCAAGCCGGTTTAATTCACCTCGGTAAAGCTAGGCTCGAGCCACCCGCATCCTCTCTCCACCGAGCCCACAGCAGGCAGAGCCGCCCTACCTCGCACACCTCGGCCGGGCTCCCTGCCACGGAGGCTGCCGGCAGGGACAGCAGCCCTTCCGCGCTTAGAGCCGCGCCGGGCAAAGGCCCAGGGCCGCTGGAACGGCGTCTGCGGCAACCCTGCGGGTTCCGGGGGCCCGCCCGCAGACAGGCTTCTCTGGCAGTCAGCCCACGCCCGCCCCGTGGGGCCACCGGGTCGCAGTAGGCCCGTGAGGCAGCTCTGCCCCACAGCGCCCGCCCGGCCCCATGCTTGCCTTGGCCAGAGGGACCGGAGCGGCGAACACTAAGCCAGTAGCCGTGTCACAGCCCCAGGCCGGCTCCTGTCAAGTTGCAGCACTATGAAGAGAACAAGGCGGAGCCAGCCTCTCCCCGTCTCATACCAGCGCCTTTAGCACAGCCCCCACGCCCAGCAGGACCCCGCCAGTGACTAAGCAGAGCCTCTGCCAGTTCATGACCGGCCTGTTACCTCCCCAGCTCCGCCCGCCGCCGGGACCCGCCTCCCTCGATGCCTGCCGGCGCTTGCGCGATACGGCGCGGCGCGCTCGGGCGCAGGAATGTGCGTTACGGTTAAATAGTGGGCGCAGGGGCGGCCGCCGCGGCGCTCGGGGCCGGCGGCTCAGGGGCGAGCTGGGCCAAGCCGAGCGGGGCGACGGGAGAGCCTCCATGGCGCGGCGCGGTTGCCGAGGTGGTGGCCGCGGCGCTGTGCTGCTGTGACAGGAGATTTGCAGCTTGGATTGATCGTCCTCCTGCCCCACTCTCGCTGAGCGGGGTGGGGGGAGGCCCGCACCGGCGTCCCTGGGCAGGGGGCGCGGCGGCCCTCGGAGTGCGGAGCCGTGGCGGCAGCGGCAGCCGGTGGCAGCCGGCGTGTCACCGCCTCTATGATGAAATTTAAGCCGAACCAGACGCGGACGTACGACCGGGAAGGCTATAAGAAGCGGGCGGCGTGCCTCTGCTTCCGCAGCGAGCGGGAGGATGAGGTGAGCCTGCCGTACGTGGAGGACGCAGGGGACGCTCCGGGCAGGAGCTCCCGGTCCGCTGTCATCCTCCCCGCCCGCCGGTTTCGGGTCCCTTTGTCTGGCCGGGGGGTGAGCGGGGCCCTACTGGGGGGCACCCTGCTGCGCGCACCGAGTTGTGCCTCCCATCCGGGGAAAGGAAGTAAAGCCGCGGAGCCGTGCGGGCAGCCCGATCATCGAAGCCGGGCCGTACCGCACCGGGCTGTGCTGGGCCGGGCCTCTCGCCCACCATCTTGGGGCGGCGCGGGGCGGTGGCGCCCACGTGCGCGGCGGCGCCCTCCTTTGTGCGCCGCGGCGGGCGGCGCGCGGCGCCTCTCGGTGCGAGCGGGGCCGGAGCGGGAGGGAGGGTGCAGCACCCGGGCCCGAGCCGGGCTGCCGCTTGGGAGCCCCGAGGTGTCCTTCGTGTGCCCGTACCGCGCAGAACACCGGCGAGCGTGTAATGGCGCATCCAGGGCAGGGCTGGTGCTGCCCTGAAGGCGAAGCGAGGCTCTGCCATCCTGGGGTGGGATTAAAGAAGAACACCCTTAGCGCTGAAAAAAAAATGGGGTGTTTGCTCAGTGAAAAAAAAAGTAAAATGGTGTTTAAAGGCGTTTCGTGGAGGAGCTCGGGGGGCGAGCTGCCGTTACGGCTGCGGCGAGGCCGGGGCTCGGCTGGGGTTTTATGTTGCAGCAGGATCGGGAGGTGGCATGGAAGTTGTCCTGTATTCCCAGCCAAGGTCAATTGCCCTGGCCGTTATCTGGGAACTTTGCTGATGGTTCCATTGCACAATGCCCATAAAGGCTGTCTCAGGCTGGAAGCATAGCCCTTGCACGGGTTTGGTTCTCCGTTTGTGTGTTTCATAGCTATAAAACAGCTCCAAAGGTTAAGGCTTGGGATTATTTTCTTTCTCTCTGTATCTGCTGGAGGAAGCTGGTGGCCTGTCCAAGCTGCCAATATGGTAAATGTCTTCCTTAAACATCTTCTAAGCAGTCATTGAAGAGCAGTGGACTGACAGCCCAGATGGGGTATTCAGCCCTGAGAAGAGAAGGCTTAGGAATATCTCATCACCATGGAGCAGCACATCAAGGGTGGCTCCCAGGAGGATGGAGACTTCCTTTTTACAAGGAGTCCCATGGAGAAGACGAGGTGATGGGGACAAGTTACTGCTTGGGAGATTCCCATTGGTCTCCAGAAGAAAATGTTTCCCATAAGCACAGTCAGACACTGGAATCATCTCCCAGGGGCAATGGTGGAGTCCCCTCCATTGGGCAGCTGGGAGGCTCAGCTTGGCAGGGTGCTGGGCCAGCTCCTTTCAACTCCACTATCAGCTGGAAAGGTTGCAGCAGATGATCCTTGGGGTCCCTTCCCCAACACAGCAGGGAGAGGCCTGATGTCAAAATACAGACCCTTGAGTTTAGGTAAATGTTTTCTTTGATGGTCTTTTATGTGCCATTCTCTGCCTGGCATAAATACAGCCTTGGGGTCCCACTGATTTATCTTTTCCTCATACTATAAAGGAGAAGGGTGCCCAGCAGGAATCTCACTAGCTCTTGCCTCATCTGGAGTACTACTGGAGAGAGTCCAACAGAGGCTCTGAGGATGCTGAAGGGACTGCAACATCTGTGTGAGGAGGAAAGGCTGAGAGCCCGGGGGTGTTCAGCCTGGAGAAGAGAAGGCTGAGAGGGGATCTGAGCAATGGTTACAAATATCTGATGGGTGGGTGTCAAGAAGAGGCCAGGCTCTTGACAGTGGTAGAACAAGGGGAAATGGACACAAACTGGAACCCAGGAGGTTCCATCTCAGCATGAGAGAAAACCTCTTTGGTGTGAGGGTGCTGGAGCCCTGGAGCAGGCTGCCCAGAGATTGTGGAGTCTCCTTCTCTGGAGACTTTCAAGACCCTCCTGGGCCTGAGTGACCTGCCCTGGGTGATTCTGCTCTGGCAGGGGGTTGGACTGGTTGATCTCCAGAGGTCTCTTCCAATCCCTCCCATTCTGTGATTTTTGCTGTGCCTGGCATTCCTTTGGTTTCAACAGCACCTCTACTACTGCAGCATTCTCTCCCATTTATATGTCTTTGATACTTAGTTTTGGATGCTACTCCAGCTCAAAGCTTTTTAGAGTTCAGACATCTGGGCCACTGTCTTGCTTTCTTGCACCAACTGTAGTTGGAAATCTTTCAGCCCTGCATCCAAATGAATCATAGAATGGTCTGGGTTGGAAGGGACCTCCAAAGGTCATCTTCTCCAACCAGTGGCTGCTTCCAGAAAGAACACTTTCTGAGGCTGAGGGTGACAGTAGCAATTCTGCTGGGCTGTGTGAGAAGAGTGGATGCTGACACTTGCTGCAGGGGAGCACTTTGTGGCATTGTGGATGAGGCTGGCAGCAGGCTGGGCTTTGGCATCGTGCAAGTAAGGTTGGGGCTCTGTCCTTGGAGATATTCAAAGTGAGGCTTAACAGGGCTCTGGGCACCCTGATCTAGTTGAGGATGTTGCTGCTGACTGCAGAGGGGTTGGACTGGATGAGCTTTGGAGGTCCCTTCCAGCCTAGACCATTCTGTGGTTCTGTGAAGTACACTTAAGAGTGAAATGGTTGGGTTAAAACCATGTCAGATTTGGGACACAGGTTAAGCAGTCTCCTCTTTTTCTGGTCATCCTGGTATCCCTTCTGTCTCCCTCAGTTGGACAGGTGTGGTTGCTTTAGCTGGAACCTCATCGTGTTGTGCAAAAGGTCACTGATTATTCTTCTCTAGCTGTATCAGGGAAAAAAAAGGTTGTGATAGGAGCTGTCTTTGTTTGGACAGTGTGATAGGACCTATCTTTATGGCTGTAAACCTGAAGTCCAGTTGGCTTCTGATTTAGTGGTGGTATCTAAGGTTCTTAAGTTGCTCCCACCTTGTGAACTTTCAACTTGTGCCAGAAATTCTTAGTGTACTGCACACTAGATTGACAATTTGTTCTTCTTCACCATGTGTCATTCTTCTTTGCCAGCTTAACCATGAGGTCCCCCGCTGATATCATGAAGCTGAAGCCACACCTCTAATACTGCGTTCAGTTTTGGGTCCTTCACTCCAAGAAGGACATTGAGGTGCTGGAGAGAGTCCAGAGAAGGGCAGCAAAGCTTGGGAAGGGTCTGGAGAACAGGGCTAGGGCAGAGCAGCTGAGGGAGCTGGGGGGTGATCAGTCTGGAGAGGAGGAGGCTGAGGGGAGACCACATTGTTCTCTCCAGCTCCCTGAAAGGAGCTTGGACTTGGTCTCTTCTCCCTAGTCTCAGATGACAGAAGGAGAGGAAATGGCCTGAAACTGTGCTCAGGAAGGGTTAGGTCGGAGAGGAGCAGAAATTCCTTTGCTGCAAGAGTGGTCAGGGATTGGCACAGGCTGCTCAGGGAGGTGGTGGAGTCCCCATCCCCTGGAGGTGTTCAAGAAATGTGTGGCCATGGCACTGTGGGACATGATTTGATGGCCATGGTGGTGCTGGGTTGCTGGTTGGAGTGGATGATCTTAGAGGGCTTTTCCAACCCAAACAATTCTATGATCCTATGTCTCAATTTGGAGACTTAGAGTAACAGTGACTGCTTTTTGTGCTTATCACCCATGAATCTCAGGCCAGTCACTAAACCATTTAATATCTCCATTGCTCATCATGATCTGGAAAAATGTGCTTGCTGTGGCTTCTTGGTCTGTTTCCTATCTGTATTGCCCTTCTTGTGCTGCCTTTGCAGTCTTGTTGCAGCCCCATATTCCAAAGGTGAAAGGGTTGGACCAGCTGATCCTTGGGGTCCCTTCCACCCTGGCATTTTGTGAGCTGAGTTTTATGGAGAGGAAAGCAGCACATCAATTGTGGTAACAAAGGATGGGTTTGGATCAACCGATGTTGCATTTCCATTCATTTTCTGTTTGCTTCTTCATTTCAAACAGAGATGGACTCGAATGCTGCTGAGGCAAAGTTCAGTGTAGTCATTTTGGATTTGATGATCTTCAAAGTCTCTTCCAGCCAACACAATTCCCTGATCCCAGCAGACAGTTTGAAAATCAGTTGCTAAACTCCTGCTCTTCAAATACAGCACCCTGTCCAATTCAACCTACCAACAGTCTGCTGCCAGACTGAAGATTATTGAGTCAGCCCTGCTGGGTGTCACAGCCTGCAAACTGGGCTTGCCTGCAGCCTTGCAGCCTGTCCAAAGCTTCTGCTTTGTATGGAGAGCTGCTGCTGCAGCTGCAAGCATCTGTTTGGGAGGTGGTTGATGGCTGTCCAGATGCATCCTGCAAAATTTCACATTCTCACATTAGGAGGAGCCCTCCAAGGTCATCTTGTCCAACCCCCCTGCACTCAGCAGGGACACCTCCAGCTAGAGCAAGCTGCTCAGGGCCACTTCAAGGCTGATCTTGACTGTCTCCAGGGATGGAGCCTCAAACACATCCCTGGGCAACCTGTTCCAGTATTTCACCACCTTGTGCAGAACTTCCTCCTGATGTCCAACCTGCTCCAGTTTCAAACCACTGCCCCTCATCCCTCCCCAGCCTTCTGATACTAGAAGGCAGCTCTAAGGTCTCTGTGGAGCCTTCTCTTCTCCAGGCTGAACAACCCCAACTCTCTCAGCCTGTCTTTGTAGAGGTTCTCCAGCCCTCTGATCATCTTTGTGGCCTCCTCTGGACCCTCTCCATCAGCTCCATGTCCTTTTTGTGTTGGGAGTCCCATAGCAGGACACAGCACTGCAGGTGAGGTCTCCCCAGAGCAGAGGGGCAGGATCCCTTCTCTCCATCTCTGGCAATGGGCACTGGCAGCACAGAAGGCCAAGGGCTGCCCAGGGCAGCCCTTGGCCTTCTGTGCTGCCAGTGCCCATTGCTGGCTCCTGTCCAGCTTCTCATCCTCCAGTACCCTCAAGTCCTTTTCTGCAGGGCTGCTCTCCCTTCCTTCCTGTTTCTTTCTTGACCATCAAGTGACTCTATTTATAGCAAGGTAGTGCTCTATAGCCCATTTTGGTTTGGATTTTGCAGCCTTCATGCTGTGATCTTGTATGATATATATATATATTTATCCTGGAAGAAGTCCAATACCTTTGGAATTTGGGGGTGTTTTTTGAGTGTTTGAGATCTTTTAGATTGCTGTCATTAAAATATTTCCTGCTTTGGTCTCTCAGTGTTGTCCTTGGGGCTGAAAGGAGATGATGGCTGGATATGAGCTGAAGAGCTGGCATCTTCTGTCCTTAATGGAAATGAAACCAGTAAATTGCAGGCACTGTCTGCCCTCTGAACAACAACAACAACAAAAAGAGATGCTGCACATGAATCATAGAATTGTTTGGCTTGGAAAAGACCTCCAAGATTGAGTCCAACCATCAAACTAAGACCACCATGGTTGGACTCAATGATCCTAGATGTCATTTCCAGCCCAAATTCTGGGTGGAATCTTTACCTCTCAAAGCAGAAAACAATGCAAGCTTTGAAAGCAGCAAAACCAAATAGCAATAAACTATTATCATTATTATCATCATCATTATTATCATCATCATTATTATCATCATCATTATTATCATCATCATTATTATCATCATCATTATTATCATCATCATCATTATTATCATCATCATCATTATTATCATCATCATTATTATCATCATCATTATTATCATCATCATTATCATCATCATCATCATCATCATCATCATCATCATTATCATCATCATCATCATTATCATCATCATCATCACTATCATCATCATCATCACTATCATCATCATCATCACTATCATCATCATCATCACTATCATCATCATCATCACTATCATCATCATTTTCCTAATAATTTGGATATCTAAACCAATTTCCAAAGCTGATTTAATTTTTCTTCCTCAGCTCCCTGCTGTCTACACAAACAAAGGAGGAGCTATTTTTAAATGACTTGAGTATAAAACTTGAGTGCATTCTAATTGTGTTGGCATCTGTACCACTGCTTTCTGTACTTGAGTCTACTACTGAAAGCCTTGCTTTAGTCTTCAGCCAGCAATGCTACACTGTATTTTACCTCCAGGATTAATACTTCCTCACCAAAACAGTGGATAGGGGAACTGACTCAGTGTGAGAAATAAAACTTCTTTTGGGGGATTTTTGTTTGTTTGCAGGGGTTTTGCAGCTAGGCATCTCCTGGGTGCAAGATCTGCACTCTTCACCCTACCACAGGAGCTGTCAGCTGTGATTCTTCAAAGCTTGGGGTGCAGTCTCATGCTGCAGGTGAGCTGAGTGCTTGCTGACATGAGGAGATGTGTTCTGACCAACGTGGCACAGTAGGACAGTGCTGGCTGTTCCTGACGTGAACACTGCACCCTCCAGAACAAAACAAAGTCCTTTAAACAGCCGGAGGAAGGTACTGAGACTCTGCAGCACTACAAAAACATGTTGGCCAAGCAGGAATTGCATGTGAGATAAAATGTATTGAGTAATAACTGCAAGTTCAATCCCAACGTGCCAGGTGGGAAGGGATCCCAAGGGTCATCTGCTGCAACCTTTCCAGCTGATAGTGGAGTTGAAAGGAGCTGGCCCAGCACCCTGCCAAGCTGAGCCTTCAAACTGCCCAATGGAGGGGACTCCACCACTGCCCCTGGGAGATGATTCCAGTGTCTGTTCTGGAGTCCAATGGGAATCTCCCCAGCAATAACTTGTCCCCATCACCTCTTGTCTTCTCCATGGGACTCCTTGTACAAAGAGAGTCTCCATCCTCCTGGGAGCCACCCTTGATGTCCTGGTCCATGGTCATAAGGTCTCTCCTAAGCCTTCTCCAGGCTGAACAATCTCAGTTTTCCTCACATGGCAGAGCTTCCAGTGGCCCTTTTCTGGCCACTTCCCAGCCTTTCTGCATCTCTTTTTGTACTAACCAGGCTGAAAAAGGCTGATGGTTTTCTCCCTGTTACCATATGGCCTTGGAATCAGAAAATCTCCAAGCAAAAATCATTTGCAGGCCTGATTTTGAAGTGTTATTAAAATATCTGCATATGTTTTGTTGCCCTTCCTCTTCAGAATGCTGCTAAAGTTGCACTGCTTGATGGCCAAGCATTGTGCTGCTGCTTTGAAATGTGATCTCTGCTTAAACTGGGGAGGATGTAACAGACAGAGCCCAGCTTTCTGGGCAGCCTTCGAGATGCTGTGCTGCAGTTAATGAGCATTTGGACTCAAGTGCTGCTAATTGTTACACTGGTTCTGTGCTGCCAGGCCACTTCCTGTTCATTGAGGCTAAAGCTTTTTAACATCTGTCATAGCTGGGGGCTGCCTTTCAGTCTGTGGTCTGTAAAA
Source organism: Indicator indicator (assembly GCF_027791375.1). NCBI lineage: Eukaryota > Metazoa > Chordata > Aves > Piciformes > Indicatoridae > Indicator > Indicator indicator. The sequence goes on along the minus strand of NC_072023.1, from coordinate 1,272,716 downwards.
TGCTTTGCTAGAAGCTCTTGGAGCTCTTGGGCTGATCTGAAATTGGCAGTTGTGTCTTTCTGCTCCAGTTTGTGTGGTGCTCACTCCTGTGTGGCTGTGCACTGGACAGGTTGAGTGTGAGCAGGATGCTTGGGACACCTTCCAGTGGAAGGTGTCCCAAGGCAAGGGGGTTGGAAATGGATGATCTTTGGGGTCCCTTCCAACCCAAACCATTCCATGAATCCATGAAATAACTGCAGAAAGAAAGTGGACTATGAGCTGATTTTTAACACAGTTCTAATGCCCTGCAGTTAAAGAAGGTAGAAAGCAAATGATAGTTGAGGTTGTATAACCTCAAATAATTTTCTACCTCTTTGAGTGCTTTATATGAGGGGAAAAAAATAAGAGGAACAATTTTTGGCTGTAATTTGTATTTTACTGTGAGCTTTTGGAATATAATGGCTGCTAGGTGCTTCACAAGGTTCTGTTTGAGCTGAGATCACCCAACAGGCCAAAACTTTGTCTGCTTTCTCCAGAAATGATCATTTTTTTATCTGCAGGCTTAGCATTTAGAGTGAGCAAGCCCAGTGATGCCAGATGCTCTGCATTTCCCTTGGGGGCTTTGGTTAACCATACCTCTGCTGAGCATATCCATAGGTGCTTATTACAGGCAGGCTGCTTGGCAGTTGCTCTCCCTTGCTGCACTCAAAGGTCACTGCTATTCCTGGACATGAAAACAAGGTAAAAACTTGGCTAGGAAGACTTAGTGGAAGAATTTTTTTTTCCACTCCCCTGAAGTTTTCAGCTTGCCTTCCTCACTTGGGAAGAGTATGGAATACAACAGCTTTAAGGTTAGTCTTATGGAGTGAGATTAATGGCATTAAATTTACTGCAGAGTTTCTCTTATGGGGGTTGGACCAGATGGCCATTGGAGGTCAATTCCAATCCAGACTATTCTATGTTGGAAACCTTCTGAAGAAGAAACATCAACAGCAAGGCTCTCTGAGACATGGGAAGGGCAATGGGTACTAACCAGCAGGCAATGAAGCACAAGAATCCTCATTCTTTTCTCTGTAGAGAGATGGGACACAGACTTCTTAGATTCATAGAGTGGTTTGGGTTGGAAGGGACCTTAAACTTCATCCAGCTCCAACCCCCTGCCATAGGCAGGGACACTTCCCACCAGCCCAGGCTGCTCAAGGTCTCATCCAGCCTGGCCTTCAACACCTCCAGAGAGGGGACATCCACAGCCTCCCTGGGCAACCTGTGCCAGAGTCTCACCCCCCTCACTGTAAATAAGAAGTACTTTTGGCACTAATGAGGTTATGATCCAGAGCAGTGTGGGCAGCAGGGCAGGAGAGGGGATTCTGCCCCTTGGCTCTGCTCTGCTCAGACCTCACCTCCAATCCTGCCTCCAGTTCTGGTGTCCCCAGCAGGAGAAGGACTCAGAGCTGCTGGAGAGAGTCCAGAGGAGGCTACAAAGGTGGTGGTGGTAGTGGTGGTGATGGAGTCACCACATCCCTGGGGGTGTTCCAGCAGCCTGTGGACCTGGTGCTTAGGGACATGGTTTAGTGCTGACCCTCCAGTGCTGGGTTGGGGATTGGACTGAATGCTCTTTGAGGTCTCTTCCAACCAGATCTATTCTGTGGTTCTGCCATAAAGCACAGAGGGAAAGACGCTTGACAAATGCTTTTGTCCCAGGGTTAGTGGAGATTTGGGAGAGGTGCCAAAGTGACCTTGCCAGGCTGTAACACTGGAGAGTTTATTCTGTGTGTAGCTGTAAATCCTCTCCAGCAGAGCTGCTGTATTATTTCCATGTGGGTTGGTATTTGATGTATCTGTTTCTGTTTTTAAAAAAGGGTAATTTAAAGCTCACAGAGACACGAACCGAACCCAGCCCAATAAACTATTGATCAGGTGAGACGTAGTCAGCTACCATCTATAAAAGTATCAAATATTCATAGAAGGGTTCTAGAATCCCTGGCTGTTTGCTCCACTGCCAGAACCAGCAACCTGATTTACCCTCTAGTAGTAATTAAGAATTTTATGTTTAGCCTTAACTGAACAATGAGTGCTGATGAAAACCATTCCAGCAAGCTGGGGGTGATTTACTGGGCTGTGACCATCTTTTTGTTCAGCATTGTTGCTAGCTGCCACAGGACTGCAGTGAGTGCTGGTTTCAGCAGCAGCAAATGTGTAACATTGGTGGCTGGCAGCCCCCCAGGCCTGGAGCTCTTTGCAACTGCTCTGTAAGGGTTGCTGACACAGGTGGGGTTTGTAGTGATGGAGATGAAGCTGGGGGGCATCAACAAAAGTGTGGCCAGCAGCTCTAGAGAGGTTCTCCTCTCCCTCTGCTCTGCCCGTGCTGAGACCACACTTGGAATACTGTGCCCCAGTTCAAGAGGGACAGGGATCTGCTGAACAGAGTCTAATGGAGAGCTCTGAGGATGATGAAAGGCTGGAACAACTCTGCTATGAAGAAAGACTGAGAGCCCTGGGGAAAAGAAGGCCGAGAGGGCATCTGAGCAATGTCTATCAATATCTGAGGGGTGGGTGTCAGGAAGGGGCCAGGCTCTGTTTGGTGGTGCCCAGTGACAGGACAAGGACCAACAGGTGTAAGCTGGAACCCAGGAGGTTCCATCTCAACATGAGGAGTAACTACTTTGGTGTGAGGGTGCTGGAGCCCTGGAGCAGGCTGCCCAGAGAGGTTCTGGAGTCGTCTTCTCTGGAGACCTTCAGGACCCTTCTGGATGCATTCCTGGGTGATCCTGCTCTGGCAGGGGGGTTGGACTGGATGATCTCCAGAGGTCCCTTCCAACCCCTCCCATTCTGTGATGTAGTAGAGCTGTGTCTTCTCTGGGAGTCTTTGCTAACATCAAAGGATCCTAGGAAGCTGAAACCTTTGGTTGCAATGATCAGGTTGAGATGTATTTGTATCTCACCTTCCAGACTTGGGCTTGAGATGAATTCTGATACCAGAAAGGTAGTTGATGAGGATTGGGTTTTCACTTTAGTCATCTGGCACCACTCCATACTTTAACCTTTAGGCTGAGGTGCTTGTTGCTAGACTCCAATTGCTTGTCAAGATTGGAGCACTGGCCCCATCCCTTTGCTCCTCACAGCTGTCCTTTGGCTTCAGGGGAGGGTTTATGTGAGTATGGCCTGGAACATGAAGATTGTTACTGCACAGCTGGTTGAGGATGCTTTACTGAGCAGGACTTGGCTGAACCACAAGTTAAACTGCTCTGGTTCATGTAGTCCTGAATCAGGGTCTTACCTTCATCAACTACAGAGATGCTGAGGGGCCTGGAACATCTCTTAGGAGGAAAGGCTGAGCGACTTGAGGCTGTTTAGTTTGGAGAAGAACAGACCAAGGGGATCTCACCAATGCTGATCAGTACTTCAGGGGTGGTGTCAGGAGGATGGGACCAGGCTTTGTTCAGTGGTGCCCAGGCACAGGACAAGGGGTAACAGGCACAGACTGGAACATCACAAGTTCCATCTAAATGTGAAGAACTTTAAGGGTGCTGGAGTCTTGGAGTGCTTGTCCAGAGAGGTGGTGGAGTCTCCATCTCTGAAGACACTCAAAACCCACCTGGGTTCCTGTGTGACCTTTTCTGGGTGAACCAACCTTAGCAGGGGGGGCTGGACTGGATGCTCTCCAGAGGTCCCTTCCAACCCCTACCATTCTGTGATTCTGCTGCCAATTACCTCAAATTTGAGGCAGTGGTTTGCTGGAGCAGTGGCTAAAGTCTCAGCTCTGACTGTTAGAAGGGTTACAGTCACTGCTAGGAGGTTACAGGCAAGTTAAGTGGAACTAAAGTGTCTTAGAGAGGAAAAAAAGAAAAAGCTGCTAAGTTTAGAAATAATTTCAAATTCAATGTGTTGCAGTTTCTGCTCTTACAGAAGAAACCAAATTGGACAATGGCCAGTGAAGTACTCCCCTGAAAACTGTAGTTATGCAATAGTGCAAGCCTGCTGTGCTAACATGACACTTTGGGAACTGTGAAGAAGCTTGTCTGAGACTGAAAATCAGAAGTCCTTTTCTTTTGTTCTAGCTAAAAGGTAGCATTCTGGAAGCATTCTTTTAACTTGTGTGTGATGCCTCAGGTTTCATGCTTTATCTGTATCATAGCAGGGCTCAGGCTGGAAGGGACCTCAGGGATCATCTCCTCCAACCTCCCACCATGGCCAGGGACACCTCTCAGCTAGACTCAGCTGCTCAGGGCCTCATCCAGCCTGGCCTTCAACACCCCCAGGCAGGAGGCAGCCACAGCCTCCCTGGGCAGCCTGTGCCAGACTCTCACCACCCTCCTACTCAAGAACTTCTTCCTCAGCTCCACTCTAACCTTGCTCTGCCTCAGCTTGAAACCATTCCCCCTTGGCCTGTCTCTAGACACCCTCAGCAAAAGTTCCTCTGCAGCCTTCCTGCAGGATCCCTTCAGGTCCTGGCAGGCAGCTCTGAGGTGCCCCTGGAGCCTTCTCCTCTCCAGGCTGCACACCCCCAGCTCCCTCAGCCTGTGCTCACAGCAGAGCTGCTCCAGCCCTTGGATCATCTTTGGGGCCTCCTCTGGACTCTCTCCAGCAGCTCTGTGTCCTTCTCCTGCTGGGGACACCAGAACTGGAGGCAGGGTTGGAGGTGGGGTCTGAGCAGAGTCAACGGGCAGGATCCCCTCTCTATGACTCCTCACTCAGTACTGGAGAACAGAGAACACTTTCAGCAGGTTTTTGTTGCATATCAAAGACTGGATGTTCACAATTTCTCCTTTTGTCACTCCTTACAGCTGCTGGCTGCCCATTAGGTTTGATTTCTGAGGACTCTGATCCAGCTGACTAGGAGAACAAGCTGGTTGCTGAGCAAGCAGCCAGATCCTTGACTTGGGAGCTCTACTTAACAGTCATTTGCAATTACTCCTAGGTGCTGTTGGTGAGCAGTAGCCGATACCCAGATCAGTGGATTGTGCCAGGTGGAGGCATGGAACCAGAAGAGGAGCCAGGAGGAGCAGCTGTCAGAGAGGTGTATGAAGAGGTAATGAAAACACAACTCAACAAACCCAGCTGCTTGCTGCTGCTGCTGTCTCCAGATGGGAATTAAGAAGAAAGAGGGAATTCTTACTTCTTCATCCAGGAGGCCAAAAGAAATGCTGGGGGTTTTCAGGCCTTTCTCCTCAAGTTCTGACTGTCTGTGTGCTTGGGGTAGTCTGCAGCAGCATATTTTAACAGCTATGAGTACATAAAGCTCAAAGGTGGACGGATATTTTTATTAGGGAGAAAATTGTTCAAAATCTGGACTTGGGTTCCACAACTGGGCAAGTGGGAACTTTATTTGACTTGCTGGGAAGAAACCCAAAGCATTTCTTGGGCCTGCTGTAGCACTTAATTTGAACTATATTCAGATAAAATCTGGGAGGAATTATTTCTGTTAGCAAACAGAAGAATAAATAGAGAAATCAGTCCCAATTGATGGTATTTTTATAAACCCTTGAGATCTGCCTCCCATGGTTGTGCAATTCCAAGAGCTGCAGCTCTGGTGGTGGAACTGGGGTATAGTGTGGGGAGGTGAACTCATGAGCTGGTTCCCCAGCCTGCTTGCATTTCACAACCAAATGTCTGCCTGCCTCTACAAACACTGGAAGCTGAGCTGTGACTTGGTGCCAGCTGACAGATCAGAAGAGTGTGGCATGTCTGTGTTGGTGCAGAAAGTGTTTGCCTTGCAGCTCTTCTAGAACTGAAAGGGAGCTAAGCAGAAACATGGAGCCACATCAGAAAGAGAAATAAAACCTTTGAGGAAATTCCAGGTGTAAGGCATTAGGAACTGATCTGCGTGAGCAGTTGAGAGTCCAACAATTAAAAGGCCTTGATGAGCACAATTAAGGCTGCTGATCTCTAAAGGAAAGCACCATAGGTAGAAAGTGTCTTTCTCTGCCCCTGACCTCTAGGCAAAAGAGAGCTTCCAGTCTTGATGGATTAATGCAGCTTCTCACTCTGTTAGGGTACTTCAGATTCAAAAGTCTGAATTTGAACTTGACATTTGTCACTTCCTAAGCAAACTGGGAAAGATAGCAACTGGTACTTGAATAGCTAACAGCCAAGACTTGTAAACCAGATAAATAAGAAAGAGTCAGTCTGTGTTTAGCTAGAAAAGAGAGAAAGCATAAAGGACCACAGATCAACTCTTCATTATTTCTATTTCTTCTTTTAGTTCTTTCTGTCTGTGAAGTGGCAGCTATAGAGCTCTGCAGAGGGTGGATGCATCCTGGGAAGGGAGGGAACCACAGGATTTTGGGGTAGTCTGTTTTCTCAGCCCAGTTGGACCACTGCTAGTCACAACCCACACTCCTATTGTTGCTAATCAGTGTGTACAGTGATCTGTAATTAGCTGTGCTATCCAACAGTTTAGCTTGCTTACCCTTGAGGCTGGTCCTGTTGGGTTGTAGAGGTTTGGGAACTTAAGGTAGGTGCAGCTCACACCAAACGCTGCCTGCTGTTTGGTGTCAAAATGAGATACTCTGTCAGCTGTGCTTCAGTGACCTTCCTCCCCTCTCACCTGGGGAACAGACTGGGTCAGTATGGAGGGCTCTTAGCAGTCTTCAACAAAGTTCCAGCATGAAGGAGCCTCACTGATTTAGAAGTTAATTCAGGCTCTGTGTCCAGCTTTGCTGGGCCAGCCCATTGCAAGCTGCACCAGACACACTCAGCCAAGTGCCTGTGCGTTTGTGAAGGAGGCAGCCACAGGGGAATCCATTGGAAGGGAGCAAAGATGTAGGATTCTAGGAGTGAGGCAGCAAAGATTTAGGTTCCTAGGAAGTAGTAGCACCTCTGGAAAGAGCCCTGGCACCTCCCACTGTCACAGGTTAATGGGTGGAATTTAAACAGCACAGCTCAGGTGAGCACTGGTAGCTTGAGTCACCCATCTGAGCTAAAGCACAGCCCAGGGTGGGTGGTAGGAAAATCTCATCCCCATGTCAGACTAGAGCTGACTGAGCTGTAGTTCTGTGTTTGGTGGTAAAGAAAGGGTGGTCTTGAAAGTGACCTGTCTGCAGTTAGTGCCATCAAAGCTGCTGCTGGGGAACTTTGACCAACAATTGAAAGCTGCTTCAAATGGAAACTGGTCCTGCAGGGCTGCACGCACAGCTGGCACTGCAGTGGGAGCTGTGACCTGGCTCTCTATCACAAATGTTTCTGCCCTGAGAATATTCTGAGGAACACTTCCAAGTCCTGGCTTGGCTGGAGCTCTGCTTGCACATTTCTATGGAGGTGCTGTGTGCTATGAATAAAGGAGAAGGTGAACTGAAGATAGCTAAGGAATGGGCACTGATGATGTATCTTACATCATAAACTTTATGCAAATATCTCTGCTAATGGAAAAGTCCAAGCAGGGTTCACACTCTGCCCAGACACTGAACTGCATGCAAACAGCTAAAGGTTAGACACTTGTGAATGATCTGTTCCCCACTGGATGTACTTTCACATCCACAAGGAGGGGGTAAAGAAGGGCAAATCAGAGAGTGAAAACTAGGAGCAGCTGCTGTTAGGATGTGGAACAGCCCTGCCAGAGCTCAGTTTCGTTCTTGCCCTCAAGACTCCAGGGGAACCTCAGAGCTGCCTGCCAGGACCTGAAGGGATCCTGCAGGAAGGCTGCAGAGGAACTTTTGCTGAGGGTGTCCAGAATCAGGCCAAGGGGGAATGGTTTGAAGCTGAGGCAGAGCAGGGTTAGAGTGGAGCTGAGGAAGAAGTTCTTGAGTAGGAGGGTGGTGAGACTCTGGCACAGGCTGCCCAGGGAGGCTGTGGCTGCCTCCTGCCTGGGAGTGTTCAAGGCCTTGATGCAGCTGAGTCTAGTTGAGAGATGTCTCTGCCCATGGTGGGGAGGTTGGAGCAGATGATCTCTGAGGGCCCTTTCAGCCCGAGCCATGCTGTGATGAATATCCCTCATTTTCACCAACACTCTTTAAAACCCAAGCAAAGATCTATGTAGTTCCATCTGTATGCACTGCAGTTGTTCCATACTCTACCTGTGTGCACCTCAGGTTGATTCCTTTTGCATCCCTAAGCTCAGTTCAAATTAGTGATTTGGGGGTTTACTAAATATTTAATGTGAAGTTCATTTAACTCTGTCTGCCAGTTCAGAGTAATTAAGCTATGCCATGTTCCTTAGGTACAGGAAGTTTTTGCACACCTGGTTGTAGAATAACACAATGGAACTGCAGCATAAAGCAATCCCAGGAAGGTCTTAAACCTCATCTAAATGAGGAGCTCCTCTGGTAATTAATTTGGATGTTGGTCTTTAATTGGGTAGCCTGAGAGAGGGAAATGAGTTGTTTGCACATGTGGTGCTCAAAGAGAAGTGACACAAGTAATAAGGGCTGGCAAGCTGATGGTGTCACAGCATCACAGAATGGGAGGGGTTGGAAGGGACCTCCAACCCCCCTGCCAGAGCAGGGCACCCAGGGTAGGTCACACAGGAACACAGCCAGAAGGGTCTTGAAAGCCTCCAGAGCAGGAGACTCCACAACCTCTCTGGGCAGCCTGCTCCAGGGCTCTGCCACCCTCACAGGGACAAAGTTTTCCCTGCTGTTCCCCTGGCATCTCCTCTGCTCCAGCTGGCACCCAGTGCCCCTTGGCCTGTGCTTGGACATCCCTGAGCAGAGCCTGGCTCCAGCCCTGCACATATTTATCCCCAGCAATGAGGGCAGCCCTCAGGCTCCTCTGGTCCAAGCCCCAGGTCCCTCAGGCTGTGCTCACAGGGAGATGTTCCACTGCCTGCAGCAGCTCTGTGGCTCTGGGATGGACTCTCTCAAGCAGTTCCCTAAGGTCTTTCTTGAACTGAGGGCCCCAGAACTGGACACAGAGTTCCAGATGTCCATCCCTTTAAACAGAAGGAGCACCCTTCCACTCCCTTTTCTTCCTCCACCTCACCAAAAGCTGAGCCTCCTGGTTTGGTTGTAGTTGTAGTATATTGAAATGTCTACCAGGAAACACACAATGGCTCCCAGACCTGTGTGAATGGAGATCCTGAGAAGGAAGAGGCTGATCCTGAAGGTTCCTGTGCTGCAGGTGTGAAAATGGCAATGGTATTGTCTAAGACCTCTCAGAGGAATCAGCTCCAGTGAGCAGATCATGTTTAAAAAATGCTTGGTGTTGCAAACCAGGACTAGATCCTTTAAAAACCAAATCAAAGCCCCTTCCAGCTGAAAAGTTGTGGCAGCAGGTTGAGCTTCTAAAATCTCTGGGTTCTAGAAAAGCAAGAAAGAGCAGGGAGAGTCTTGCACTGTGCCTTCAGGAGTGTGGCCATTAAAGGTCCATGCAACAGATCCCCCACTTAAAAATAACTCTCAAATCTTTCAGGTTTTAAGCAACTTTGTGCTCTGCTAGGCTGGTAGCTTAAAAACTCCAGCTGCAGCATGGCTCTTGCTCCATCTGCAGGAAACAAAAAGCAAGGCTGGCTCACAGCTCAGACTGCAGTGTGCCCAGAGCTGCCAACACTGAAAGGCCTCCAGGCCAGGGAGATCATAGAATGCCTTGGGTTGGATTGGAAGGGACCAACCCCTTGAAGCTGCCTGCTGCACCCCAGCAAGGCAGCATCAAGTGGGCAGCAATGATCTGAGGCTTTGGGGGGTAATATAAAATTACTAAGCCCTCCTCCCAGATTTTCAGAGAGGCTCTACAAGTACCTGAATGCTGCTAAAGCCTGACCAAAGCACCTGAATCCCAGCTAAAAGCCCCCCAAAATAGCCCCAAACCTTCCTAAATCCCACCCTAATCCCCCTAAACCCACCCAAAACACCCCTTCAGTATCTCCTCAAGCCACAACCTCTCTGGGCAGCCAAACCTTGCCTTAAAGCTCAAGCAAAACCTGCCTGTAAGCTCTGCCACCAGAACTCTGTCTTCCACCACTTGTCTAACTAACCCTAGTAAGAGGAGTACACTGATGCAGGAGCCTGGGGCTGATGTCTGAGGGTGCGAAATCCAAAAGCAGATGGTAACTTCTCTTTCCTGTTTGTTTTGTAGGCTGGAGTAAAGGGCAAGCTAGGCAGACTGCTTGGGATCTTTGAGGTGAGCTGTTTCTTTTAACTATGAAATACTCTTTTGAGTTGTTTTTGGTTGTTCTTGTGAGAGTTGATCAACAGCAGACTTCAGTCCTTAAGTGTTACCTGCCTGGGATTTTTTCCCAGCGCTGCTGGCAATGCTACATTAGAGAGGTGGTGTCCTCTGGTTTACATCCTGTGTGAAGATTTGAATAAGAGGATGTCAGAGGACTTGGAATTGTCCTGGAAGGAGTAAATAAGTAAATCTAGAAGTGTGTGTGGGAGAAGTGAAGCCTTAAAGAACTGGATGATCTTTAAGGTCCCTTCCAGCCCATTCTGTGATACAAGTAAAAGCTGAGCACTGCTGGACAGCTGCTAACTTCCAGTGGATGATCAGGAACATCCTTTAGTCCTCATTGCCATTTGCTTGAGTTGTGCCTGGGAGGCTTTAGCTCAGTCAGACAGCAGCTGTGGTCTCACACAACACTTTCAGTGTTGCCACCAGGACTCAGCTGTTCATTTGGTGACAACCAAAGGCAGGGTTTGCTGGCAGGGCTCCTCCAGTGCTGACTCCTTTTTCATTCTGTGGTGGTGCTGGGCATGTCCATGATGAGTTTTTTGGTGCCATTCAATTTAAAGCTCTCTCTCCTCCTTCTACCCAAGCAGAACCAGGACCGGAAGCACAGGACCTACGTTTATGTCCTCACTGTGACAGAAATCCTGGAGGACTGGGAGGACTCAGTCAACATAGGTGAGCCCTGCCTGCCCCAGCTGCTGCTCTGCTGTGGCTTGATGGATTCATGAGGGTCTGGGTGCAGTGGTTTAGGATCTCATTTAATAGTGTTAGTAGCAGTAGTAGGAGTAGTAGTATTAATTTTGTTTTATGAATGTATTGTCTTGTAGCCCAGTCTTTTGTAATTTATTTCTATTTTGTAATTTATTTCTATTTTTGTAGGGTTTTTTTATTCAGTTGTTGGGGTCTCTTCTTTAATTGTGGGGATTTATGGGTCCATTTTTTTAATGTAGTTGTTTTTCTTTTTCATGCCATTGCTTCTTTTCAGTGATTTTTTTCATTTAATCATGGAGACTTATATTTCTTTTTTTAATTATTTGTTGGGATTTTTTTCTATTTAATTGGGGTCCTTAATTTCTTTTTTTTTTCATTTAATTTTTTCCCATTGAATTGCTTTTTTCTTTTTTCCATTTAATTGGTCAGGTTTGTTGGGTTTTTTAATTTGTTGGGGAGAATGTTTGTTTGGGCTTATGTCCATTTATTTGGTTTTGGGTTTTTTTATTTGTTTGTTTTTTCCTTTGGTTTCTAAATCAGAGCAAGCCCTCCTTCTGTGACTGCATGCATGGGCACTCACAGGGGGGTTCCTGCCAGGCAGGACCATGCAGGAAGGCAGTATTCAGAACTGCAATAATAATCATCACAGCCTTCGCTGTAAATCACAGAATTAACCAGGTTGGAGAGGACCTTCAAGATCATTAAGTCCAACCCAGCACCCAACACCATCTGATCAACTAACCCATGGCTCTGAGTGCCTCATCCAGGCTTATTTTAAACACTTCTGGGAACAGTGACTCCAGCACCTCCCTGGGCAGCACATCCCAATGGCCAATCTCTCTTTCTGGGAAGAATTTCTTCCTCTCATCCAGCCCAAACCTCCCCTGGCACAGCTTGAGACTGTGTCTTCTCCTTCTGTCACTGGGTGCCTGGGAGAAGAGACCAACCCCCACCTGGCCACAACCTCAGACAGCAATGAGGTCTCCCCTGAGCTTCCTCTTCTTCAGGCTGAACACCCCCAGCTCCCTCAGCCTCTCCTCACAGGGCTGTGCTCCAGACCCCTCCCCAGCCTTGTTCCCCAGACCCCTCCCCAGCCTTGTTGCCCTTCTCTGGACACCTTCCAGCATCTCAACATCTTTCTTGAACTGAGGAGCCCAGAACACAGCACTCCAGGTGTGGTCTGAGCAGTGCTGAGCACAGGGCAGGATGACTTCCCTGCTCCTGCTGGCCACACTATGCCTGATGCAGGCCAGGATGCCATTGGCCTTCTTGGCCACCTGGGCACACTGCTGGCTCCTGTTCAGCTGCTGTCCACCAGCACCCCCAGGTCCCTCTCTGCCTGGCTGCTCTCAGCCACTCTGTCCCCAGCCTGTAGCACTGCCTGGGGTTGTTGTGGCCAAAGTGTAGAACCTGGTGCTCAGACTTGTTCAGTCTCATGCCTTGGACTCTGCCCATCCAGCCAGCCTGGCAAGGTCCCTCTGCAGAGCCTCCTACCCTCTAACAGATCAAATCCTGCCTGGATGTGACTTATGGAGTAAATCATCAGTCACAGGAACTGCTGCCCAGCATCTGCTTCAAGAGAGCTATCTGAAGGGCTTGCTTGTGAACTGCTTGTCAGTGAGCTTGGGGGAATCTCAGACGTTCCTAGGACGGTTTGAGCTGGAAGGGACCTTAAAGATCATCTAGTTCCAACCTCCTGCCACAGGCAGGGACACCTTCATGCCCATCATGTCTCTCAAGGTCTTTTCACTCCATCCTTTGAGCTTCTAAAGCAGAAGACATGAGGAAAAGGGAGTGATGAGATAGCAACTGCTGCTCTTAGAGATGGCTAACTGTTTTTCTTTGTGGATTGTCCTCATTCAGGAAGGAAAAGAGAATGGTTTAAAGTGGAAGATGCAATCAAGGTCCTTCAGTGTCACAAGCCTGTTCATGCAGAGTACTTGGAAAAACTGAAACTGAGCTGTTCACCCACTAATGGAAACTCTGTGGTCCCCCCTCTTCCAGACAATAACTCCTTGTATGTCACTTCTGCACAGACTTCTGGGCTGCCCTCCACTGTGAGATAAAGGTTTGGATTTCCCTTTGTGTTGCTGCCATCAGGAGGGGAGACAGCTGTGCCCACATCTAGGCACCTGTAACAGTGTCAGCTCCACCTGAGGTCTGTCCATGTGTCAGTGTCCAGCTGCTTTCATCGTGGGGTTTGTTGTTCCTTTTTACCAATGTAAAATATTCTTGCAGCAAACCAAAGCCATTGATGGATTTTTTTTTTTAAGATGCCTTAAGAGGGCCTTTTTTTTTTTTTTTTCCACATAAAGGGAAACTTGAGTCTCTAAATTTCTATACCTGCTAAAATAAAATCTGCCTCTCGGTGGCGTTCAGCTTATTGAAGACTTGGCAGGTCTAGGCAGTAGTTCCCCAAGAGTCCTTGCTTAGAAGAGGAGCTTGAACAACTGGTCTTGGCCTGACCTTTGGTTTGGGACCCATAGCTGCAGTGTTTGGGGCAGTGGAGGAAGAGATGCAGAAGTCTGACTACACTAAAGCACTCAACCACCTGCAGCCCAGCACAGCAAAGGTTTCCCACACTAAGCACTGCTGGCCTCACTTATCCAAAAGGTTGCCTTGTCCTATGCAATCCTCATGTCAGAGAATCATGGGAGGGGTTGTGTTGGAAAAGCCCTCTAGGATCATCCAGTCCAACCACCAACCCAACACCTCCATGGCCACAGGTTTCTGGAACACCTCCAGGGATGGGGACTCCACCACCTCCCTGGGCAGCCTGTGCCAATCCCTGACCACTCTTGCAGCAATGAAATTGTTCCTCATCTCCAACCTAACCCTCCTCTGGCATAGTTTCAGGCCATTTCCTCTCCTCCTATCACCTGAGACTAGGGAGAAGAGCCCAATCCCCACCTCACTGCAGCCTCCTTTCAGGGAGTTGTGGAGAGCAATGAGGTCTCCCTCAGCCTCCTCTTCTCCATCTATTACTGGAGCAAGAACTTTTGTCTTGCAGTTACCAAACTTTCCACTATCATTTTATTTCATCACAGCTGATGAGCTGTCAGAAGACCTCCATGAAAAGCATTGGAGATCCCACCTCCCCCATTGGGGTTATTTTTATCCTCTTCTATCATTTTGATCAGTGTTTAGTTCTAAAACCTTCTCATCTTCAAGGAGAAGCATCCTATGTGGAGTGTTCCTGCAGCCTGCTGTGATTTAAAAATGGTTGGAGGGAAGCAAGACTCACCCAAGGAGCAGCTGCAGGAGGTGACAGAGGTGTTTACTGCAAGCATGTGCTGCGGTGTCTTGGCCAGCAGGAGCTCTACTAGTGGTACCTCTTAGGCTTGGAGACAGCTGGGTTGATATTTACCCTAGATGAGAAATAATTTTCCTCTGTCTTATTCAGAAGTTCTGCTGAAAGCCCTGATTTTAAGTTAATTCTTAATTCTTTTTTTACTGATTTTATGTCAACTGAATTTTAATTTTTTTTTTCTTGTTAATTTCTTTTTAAATTTTTTTGCTTTCATTGAAAGCTTGGCCTCTGGAGAAGAATTTACTTGGAATCCATGAGGCACAGCTGGCAACTTGGAAGTTCATGGAATAGGTTGGGTTGGAAGGGACCTCAAAGCTCATCCAGTTCCAACCACCTGCCATGGGCAGGGGCACCTCCCTCCAGCCCAGGTTGCTCAAGGCCTCATCCAGCCTGGCCTTGAACACCTCCAGGGAGAGGACATCCACAACCTGTTCCAGTGTCTCTGTTCTTCATTCTTTTCTCTTGTTTTTCAGCCAAAAAGATGAAAACTAAACCCACTGTTGGTCTTAATGTTTGTACCATGGGGTGACTCTCAGTGTCTGTGTGTGTGTGGTTTCTTCTCCTCCAAGAACACAATTCAGTCACATCCTACTCCTGCTGTATTGTCTCTGGGATCTAACCCCAACTGTACCTCCTCTCCAGCCAGCCAAAGGAGGGGTGGGGGTAGGCCATGACCTTCTGTCTGCCATGGGTTCTGGGTGAAGCTCGTCCTCTTTACACAACGTTTAACCCTTTTGTAAATAGTCCAACTAGTAAATAGTGGGTGTAAAATGGAAGAGAAAAATGTAATTTAAGCCTTTTGTTACTCAATACACAAACGGTTAACTTCTACTTTTTTAACACAAATTGAGTAAAATGCTGCTATGAATTTTTTTGTGCTGTTACACTTTTTTAGGAGGGAAAAACAAAACAACACAAAAACACACACAAAAAAAAAAGAAAAAAGGTGTTGCCACAAGTTAAATTCCTTAGGAAAACCAATCATGTGCCATAGGGAAGCACAGTGAGAGGCAGAGGGGGCCTGAGCTCCTAAAAGAGGCACAAATGCTGCTGCCACAAGGCATGAGCCACGAAGCTCAGGCCTTCTGGAATGCAGGGGAGGAGGATGCTGTCCATCCCTCTACCTCCCAGGCCAGGGCCCTTCCAGAAGTGGAAAGAACACAACTCTCTGTTCAGCTGCACCTAGAGGGGGAACTGTTACCAACAGCTTCTCCATCCCTGCCGTGCTGAGGTGGGAGGCTGATGCCTCAGTGGTGCACTCAAGTGCTTGATAATCCCAGACTGAGACCTCACAGAATGGTTTGGGTTAGAAGGGACCTTAAAGCTCATCCAGTTCCAGCCCCCCCTGCCATGGGCAGCATTTGCTCAGCTCACTTCTTTAGCTCTGCTCTGTCAAAAGCACTTTTTGGTTTTTGTTTTGGTTTGGTTTTTTGCCAGGTGAAACAGAAGAAGGTGGAGCTGAGCACATTGCAAAGTGGCTGTTGGTTAAAACCATGCCCAGAGCAGGCCAGGCTGCCTCTGCCTCTAAAGCTGCCTTTAGGAGTCAGTCCTTGAGCTCCCTTTTCTGCTCACTTTGAGCAACACTTTAACTGAGCAAACACCTGCAGGCTTTCTTGGAATAAGATAATCTAGAACCTGGGAAAGCTAAACCAAGAATCCAAGAGTTTTGAGAAGAATCCAAAGGTTTGAGTTCTTACAAAACAAAACTATTAAAATTGCCTCTGTCTCCCTTTGAGATTCTTGGAATGAAACCAACCCAAGCTTGTATGAGATTTAGTGTCCTGCATGATCTTCTTTTGTAACTCCTGAATTATGTATTTGATAATAATGTAAAAACTGTACAGTATTGGCTGTTGCGAACAAGCTCAGAAGTGATTGCCTATAAATATTGGGGGTATTCTTTTTTTGCTGGTCACACACATTTGAGCTGTTCAGTAGTGCCAGGTCCTGGGGTTTTTTTTTTGTTTGTTTGTTTGTTTGTTTTTTGTTTCCAGCATTTATTGTATAAAAACCTCTTCAGTCTCTATGCAGCCTTCAGAATCACAGAGTGTTAAGGCTTGGAAGGGACCTTCAGAGTCCATCTTGGTTTGACTTCTAGCCTCCCTTCCAGAGGGTAAATTGAAGCACTTCAGGTATGCTACAGGGGAACAAATGCTGCAGGGTGGCTTCTGTCCCAAGCAGATGGTGACAGAAGGGCTCAGGAGTGCTAAAGGTATACCTAACAGCTGAAGCATTTTGTTGGTTTTTGTTTGTTTTTCACCTGCATCTCTGGTCAGCTGGGCCAAAGCTCTTCCATACAGAGCACACTGGGGTTTGTTCTTTTTTTTTTTTTTTCCCCTCATGGCATAAACTCTGTTCAGATTGAGTTGTCCAACAACATAAAGCAAGGGGCAGGTGATGAGCTGCAGTTCTCACCAGGTCTGCTTTGCAGCCCTGCTTTCTCCTAGCTGTTTGTGAGTTATCATGAGCTAGATGCTGGTGGTAGCAAACAAAATCATGTGGAGCCTGAACGAAGTGCTTTGAAACACCACAAGAAACACTGAGGGGTTGCAGAGAGGCTGTTCAAGTGGAAAGAAAATCTTCTTCTGGTGCTTACTGCACTCCTGACTTAGCCTAGCAGTGGTCTGTCAATGTGCTGTGAAGAAGCCTGAGGCAAACACTGGGTTTTAATCACCAACAGGGGTGGGGAAGTAGGAAGGGAAGGGGTTGGGGAGGGGGGTGTGGGAGGGCAAATGAGACTGTAAACATTTGGAGCTGCTTGCATGGATTTTCTTCAAAGATTGATGTAAGAATTTTGACTTTTTATATTTGAGAACTATTAGAATAAAATCTAAATTAGTCCTGTGGATGATGTAGTTATTGTGTGGCAAATAAATAGTCACAGAATGGAAGGGACCTCTGGAGAGCATCCAGTCCAACCCCCCTGCCAGAGCAGGATCACCCAGGGCAGGTCACACAGGAACATGTCCAGGTGGGCTTGGAAAGTCTCCATAGAAGGAGACTCCACAACCTCTCTGGGCAGCCTGCTCCAGGGCCCCAGCCCCCTCACACCAAAGAATTTTCTCCTCCTGTTGAGGTGGAACCTCCTGGGTTCCAACTTGTGTCCATTGCTCCTTGTCCTATCACTGGACACCACTACAAGAGCCTGGCCCCTTCCTGTTGGTGACTCAGACTCCTCCCCAGCCAGCTGTGCTCTCTGTGCTGTGACAAGGAATGGATTTCTTTTCCTTCAGCTGGACACCACACAACCCCCTTGAGGCCATGTCTAACACCCACCCCAGCTTGGAGAGCACTGCCAGTGCTCAGCCTGCCTTGGCTTTGAACCATCTCCCTTACAGGATGAGAGCTGAGCAGTTGCTCTGCTCCCCTCTGTGAGTGCTGACTGGTGGGCAGCTCCAACCCCTCCTGCTCTGTAACTGACTACTGCAGTGGTGCCTGGAGCCTACCAGAGCACCTCACACAGATTGCATTGGCTTGGAAGGGACCCTCCAAGGTCATCTTGTCCAACCCCCCTGCACTCAGCAGAGACACCTCCAGCTGGAGCAGGCTGCCCAGGGACACAGCAAGTCTGACCTCAAATATCTCCAGGGATGGGACCTCAACCACATCCCTGGGCAACCTGTTCCAGTGTTTCCTCCCATGGGTGGTGTGAATTGGAAGCACCAAGTGGCCCTGGTGGAGTCAGCTAATGGTTGGACTTGATGATCTTGAAGGTCTTTTCCAACCAGGGAGGTTCTGGGAAGGGGGGGATAATGTGTGTCACACAAAAGGAGATCCAACAGCATAGGCTCATTAAGGTCGAAGACCTCTAAAGGTCATCAAGTCCAACCTTCTGCCCAACACCTCCCTGACCAGGGATGGCCTTTTCCAAGAAGCTGGTAAGACTCTGGAAGTTCAGTGTGGTTGGGGATTTTCAGAACTTACCGTCTTCCTTGCACCACTTTTCTGGTCTGAGTGCTGCTGAGGCAGGGAGCCAGGCACTGCCTGCCCAGCTCAGGTGCTGAAGCCAGGGGGTCCACCTGAGGAGGACAATGCTCCACACAAGGAGTGCTGTCACCTCTTAACCTGCCAACTCAGGAGCCAGGGGCATGGCACTGCTTGGGGCAATCTGGAATGCCCTGGACTGTGCACCAGCCACAACCAAGCTCTCAAACCATTTTCTGTCCCCAGCAAGCAGGAGCTGCTGTTCAGAGGTAGCTTGGGAGGGCTGGAGGTCTCTGCATGAGCCCTGTGACCAGTTGCCATTTGCCTGGTAGCACACACTGAGCTTCCAGCAGCTCCCACTGGTAGCCCTGGTTTCCAAACCACCAGTTCTGATGGGTGGACAGCAAACATTTCCTTCTTGCCTGCTTCCTGGGTGCACCTCTGGCACAACCTGGCTTTGAGTAAGGCAAGCAAACAGCCACAGCAACTGAAGAAAAATGCCACTGGAATCATCTTGCTGTGTCTCCTGAGGTCAGCCCACCCTTAACAACAGCCCATGGGGCATGGACACCCCTCCAGAAATGCCTCAGCACCTATCCTGTGCCCTCCGTGTTGCCTCTCACCATCATGAGCAGCTGATGGTAGAACCACAGCAGCACCTCTGAAGGCAGAGCAGGCATTGGGGTTGAGAGCAGCTCAGCTGCTACAGCAAGGAGCACCCTAAGATCACACAGAACTCTATGTCTCACTAGCTTTGCAAGCCTGGCTACAGACCTCATGGACATCTCAACCTGGGTACCCTTTGGGAGCAGAACCAAAATTGCTCCTTCCCAGCAGCTCTAAGGCAAAAGCCCAGCCTACAGCAGCGTGAGCCACAAGAACTCCAGACAGATGAGTTTCCTCCTGTGAGATCATTTCTATTTCCCTCTTAAAAACAAAGGCAAATAAAAATTTCTGGTCCATGCCACCCTTGGATCCATCTCTCAGTCAAGGAAGGCTCACAGGGTGTGATACACAGAAACTACAGGCACTGTGCCTCCCAGTGGGCTCTTCCCTCCCCGGAGCTGTTCAAGGCCAGGCTGAGTGAGGCCCTGAGCAACCTGGGCTGGTGGGAGGTGTCCCTGCCCAGGCAAGGGGGTTGGAACTGGATGATCTTGAAGGTCCCTTCCAACCCAACCCGTTCTGTGGATCTGACTCTGGGTGATCAACAGTGACACCTCCCTAGCCACAGAGCTCTCCAGCTGAGTCACCTTGGGGTACAATCCCTTTTCCTAACACAGGTCATGCAGTGGGTGGTGTTCAGCTGACAGCTTCCAGCACCACCTTTGCAATCAGAGCAGGTTTTACCCTTAGCTTTCTGCCCTGCAGACAAATGGAGAATTGATCTCCTTACTCACCCCTACTCCTTATTGTAAGTCTTGAAGGGAGCTTACAAACCCACCCCACAGGTGAGGCAGTTACACGGCTTGATGCCCCCCTGCTAATGAACTACAGACTTTAAAGTCTTGCTGCATGCTGTTACAGGAAAGGCTGCCATACCTGCTGCTAGATCCATCCCAGAGCCATGGAATGACTCATGGGGTGCCATGCTCATACTGCAACGCTTTGCCAGAGTTTAATCCATCTATCAGGTGGATTGGACTGGAAATTGTCCAACCTGCACACAGGTAGGGAGCTCTTGCACTAGAACAGGCAGATTTAGACACAGGGGGAAAAAAGTAACAAGGAAAAAAACCCAAATCCCAAACCCACCAAGAAAACAACAAACAAAAATCCTACAATCACAGAATGGGTTGGGGTGGAAGGGACCTTAAAGCTCATCCAGTTCCAACCCCCTGCCATGGGCAGGGACACCTCCCTCCAGCCCAGGTTGCTCAAGGCATTACCAGGGGAAGTCATGTTTGACCAACCTGATACCCTGGATGAGGACATCACCAGGTGGACAGATGATGGTAGAGCAGTGGCTGTGGTTTGTCTTGATCTGAGGAAAGCATCTGACACCATCTCCCACAGCTTCCTGGCACCTGTGCTGAGGAAGCACCGCTGGACAGGCAGGCAGTGAGGTGGATGTGAACTGCTTGAAGGAAAAAAGTCAGAGAGTTGTGGTCAATGGGGCAGACTCCTGTGGAGTCCCTCAGGGGTCGGTACTGGGACCAGGACTATTCAATCTATTCATCAGCACCCTGGCTGTGGGCACAGAGGGCACTGCCAGCCAGTTTGCTGATGGCACCAAACAGGGAGCAGTGGCTGACACCACTCAGGCTGTGCTGCCATTCAGCCAGGCCTGGACAGGCTGGAGAGGTGGGTGGGGAGGAAGTGAATGGAATCAACCAGAAGAAGGGTAGAGTCTTCCATCTGGCAGAGAACAACCCCGTGGACTAGTACAGGTTTGGGATTGACCTGTTGGAGAGCAGGGAAAAGGGATCTGGGGTCCTGGTGGACAAGAAGATGACCATGAGCCAGCAATGTGCACTTGTGGCCAAAGGCATCCTGGGGTGGATTAGAAGGCCTGTGGTGAGTAGGTCAGAGAGGTTCTCCTGCCCCTCTACTCTGCCCTGCTCAGGCCACATCTGGAACTGTGTGTCCAGTGCTGGGGCTTTCAGCTCAAGAAGGACCTCAGGGCACTGCTTGAGAGAGTCCATCCCAGAGCCACAGAGCTGCTGCAGGCAGTGGAACATCTCCCTGTGAGCACAGCCTGAGGGACTTGGAGCTTGATCAGAGGAGCCTGAGGGCTGCCCTCATTGCTGGGGATAAAGATGTGCAGGGCTGGAGCCAGGCTCTGCTCAGGGATGTCCAAGCACAGGCCAAGGGGCACTGGGTGCCAGCTGGAGCAGAGGAGGTGCCAGGGGAACAGAAGGGAAAACTGTCCCTGTGAGGGTGGCAGAGCCCTGGAGCAGGCTGCCAGAGAGGTTGTGGAGTCTCCTGTTCTGGAGGCTTTCAAGACCCTTCTGGCTGTGTTCCTGTGTGACCTGGCCTGGGTGACCCTGCTCTGGCAAGGGAGTTTGGATGATCTCTGGAGGTCCCTTCCAACCCCTCCCATTTTGTGATTCTTCTCTAGCTCAGTCTGGTGAAAAAGTTGACTTCTGACCCAAGCTTCAAGCATGTCACAAAAAGTCCTGGGAGGGACAAGAGCAGTTACTGAGCACTGAGAGCACTGTCTGTTGGAAAATGTAGTTTTAATAGATATTCTTCATCTTACATTAGAGCACAATAAATACACCACAGTCTAGAGACATTTCAGATGACACTGAAGTAAAAGAGGGAGAAAACCAAGACCACAGAACCGTAACTGCTGAACTGCCTGACTAAACACTCCCTACTGCAGCCACTACAAGCTCACACACTTCAGCTTTGCCCCACCAACACCTCATTGAGCCTTTTTTTTTTTTTCCCACTCTCCTCCCTTTTGTTTTTCTGAGGGAGAGGAATAAGAGAATAGGAATAAAAAATTTAAAGGGAAGCAAAAAGATGGGTTCCCAGGAAAGATGCTGGATTCCCAGACAAGATGCAGACACAAAAAAAACCAAGGATGAGAAGGGAGTTTTTCATCACTTCCCTTCCCTCCACTGAAGCAGCTTTGTTGCTATTGAAGCAGGGCAGTTGCTCAAGCAAGTGGCTTACTAATACTTGTAGAGAAAACCAGTGGTAAGAGGCCGTAGTAAGTGGTTAAACAAACATCAGATGGTACACAAGCTGGTTGTAACTGGTTCTACACACTGGTGGTTTGTGTTCACAGAGGGCAGGGATTGAAGGAGTCAGAGAAGTGTGCAGCCTAACAGCTGGCAAGGAGCAGCAAAGAGGAGTTGTGCAGGTACCCAACTGTCAGTGCTCTCAGCCTCCTCTTGGTTCTGAGTAGTTCCATGGGAATGCACAGCAGTGATTGCTACAATGCTGGCGGCAATGGTTACAGCAGAGACTGGTGTCTAAAAGTCACTCCAAACACGATTTCATATTAGATTGGCCAGGTTGAGGTCACCCACATACCACAACTAATAAAAAACCCAACAAAGTCAGCAAACAGAATCAAAAACTAAGAACTTGCTAATTCCACCTCTTGCTGTTTAATCTGTCAGAGTGATGAAGAGAAATGGTCACTTCTGCTCTTTTTTTTTTTGAAGCTAGGATTGTCACATCAGAGAAAGGAAAACACAGCCAAAAGAAACTGTACAAAGGCCAAAGTAGAATAACAAAAAAATATTTTACTAAAACATAAGATTTACAGGAGGGTTTGTTTCCAGACAAGCCATACAAAATGGTCACAAGCTTTTTTCTGGGAGGGGTTTCTTGTTTCTACACTCGACAGCAGAATCACAACATTATTAGTGGAGGTGATGGATCTTTAATGTTCCCAGTTGGTGGTGGTGGTGTTCAGACAATGAAGCTTGTCCACCTACAGCATCTAAGTTAGACTGGGCTAGAGGGAATATTCTAGAACTGGTTAGCTGCTTTTTACCAATGCAATTAGCATCACCATAAAAAAAGACCAAAAAAAGGGAGGAGGAGCCCACAAAATTAAAACAAAAAAAAGCCCTGCAGCTAACCCTTGCCTACCTTCATTCACAGTGCTTATACTGAAACCAGGGGAGGGAGGGAAAAAAACCAAAACTGACTAAAAGCAGAGATGTGCTGCTGCTTTCAAACAACTTCACAACAATCCAGATGATGCTTCTAGCCTCTGCTCATGCGGTACAACAGTGAATTAGGACAAGACACAGATTTGCTAATGTGCATTTAATCACCAAAGGACTGGAGATGGTTGGGCTTTTATTCTGTCATGGTTTTCTAAGACTGTGTCCATTAAATGCAAACAAAACACCAAAAAAAAAAAAAGGAAACAAACAAAAAAACCAAGGAAGAGGTCTTGGCAGAAGAGGAGAAGTGATGCACACTTGATGTTGAAAGCAGGTTTAAATATTATTCATGGCATATAGCCTAGTCCATGCTCTGGCTGCAAAGGAAGAGGAAAGACATTTAGGCAAAGGTGCATTTGGCAGTTTGCAAGGCTGCAAGATCACTCTGATGGCACTGCTGCAAGGACACAACGAGTGCTACTCTGCAGAGCCCAAGGGCACTTCACACAGGTCTGGGATTCTTTATGTTCATTTGTTTTCCAGAGAAGTTTCTGAGATCTGGGTCTTTTTCAGAGCAATTTGTTTTTTCCTGTCTTTCAGGGCAGTTCCTGACATTTTTAGGGTATTTTCAGGGGAGTGTCTTTGTAGTTTGTTTGTTTTGTTTCAGTTTGGTGGTGGTGGTGGTTTTGACTTGGTTTGTTTTTCCAGGGCAGTTTTTGAGATTGTTTTGGTTCGCTTCGGTTTTTGTTGTTGGTTTGTTTTTTTTCAGTGCAGTTTCTGAGATTTTTGGTTTGGGTTTTTGTTTTCAGGGCAGTTTCTGGGATTTTTCAGTTTGTTTTGGTTTGCTTTTTTCAGGACAGTTTCTGAGATTTTCATTTATTTGAAGCACATGGGTAATAGTCACATACTGAGCACTGGCATGGGCAGTGATTTAAGAAAGACACTGAGGCACTGGAGCAGGTCCAGAGAGGGGCAATGAAGCTGGTGAAAGCTCTGAAGAACAGGGCTGTTGAGGAGCAGCTGAGGGAAATGGGATTGCTCAGTCTGGAGAAGAGGAGGCTGAGGGGAGACCTCGTTGCTCTCTACAGCTCCCAGAAAGAAGCCTGAAGCCAAGTGGGGGTTGGTCACTTCTCCAAAACAACAAGGGATATGACAAGAGGAAATGGCCTCAAATTGCACCAGGAGAGGTTTAAGTTGGATATTAGAAGAAATTTCTTGACTGAAAGGGTTCTGAAAGACTGGAACAGGCTGCCCAGGGAGGTGACTGAATTAAGCACCCTGGAGGTGCTTAAAAGAGGTAGAGAGGTAGAGATGTCGTGCTGAGGGATGTGGTTTAGAAGCAGATTTGGTAGAGTCAAAGAATGGCTGGAATTGATGATCTTAAAAGGGCTCTTCCAACCAAAACCTTTCTATACCCAATGTGGCCAAAACAGAGCACTGCAGGCACATGCAGGTTACATGGACTGCGCCTATTTGCAGTAACTGTTTCTGCAAGTGGCAGACATAAAACAAGGGGTCAGGATTCACAACCCCCAAACAATTAGTAATCAGCTACTTACTAAGGGGAAATAAAGAAAATAGTGTCAGATACATCACCTGTTTCTATGGCTTGGGCTTCATTGGTCTTCCACTGCTCAGCTACATCATTTGCTAGAGGATCATCTGGATTTGGAGCACTTAACAAAGCCTGGATTGATAGCAGAACTGTACGGATCTGCAAAGCTGGGGACCATTTATCTAAGGAGACATTTACAGCAGTGTGAAACACCAGGTGCACCATCATCTACACACACAGCAAGTTCCCCTCTCCCAGATTAAAGCAGCAGCAGCAGCAAGGTATTCTTCAACAAAACCCCTTTTTAGGGTCAATATACAATTGTCTTGTACTTAGTAAGACCAAAGAGGAAGAGGCAACACTTACCTTTCAAAATGTCTAAACATATTCTTCCCAGCTTGTCTACGTTAGGATGATAAATTTTGGTCATGAAACGTACTTTTGGAGCTGCCATGGGGTATTCTTCAGGAAGGAATAGTTCAAGTTTAAATGTCCCACCCTCAAAGGGGGAATCCTGTGGGCCTGCAATGACCACATGGAAGTAACGTGCGTTGCTCTCGTCCGGCTCCGCCTTGATCCCGGGGACAGGCTCTGCCAGCAGGCGCTGGGTTTCCTAGAAGGAGAAGCAGCAATGTAACAAACACAGCCTCTCCTAACAACTCAGATAACTGCTTTGAAAACAAGCACAAACTGTTCTAGAAACAGACACAAACCAGTTTAAAACCCAGAACTCAGTAAGAGCTGCTTGCCTACATCCACAGAAAAAACGATGGACAATTCAAAGAACATTTGCAGCAAGAATCACAGCGTGGGTCGGGTTGGGCTGCAAGGGACCTTCAAGATCATCCAGTTCCAATCCCTTGCCATGGGCAGGGACACCTTCCACTACACCAGGTTGCTCAAGGCCTCATCCTTCCAGGGAGGATGCATCCACAACCTCCCTGGGCAACCTGTCCCAGTGTCTCACCACCCCCACTCTAAAGAATTTCTTCCTAACCTCCAGTCTCAATCTGCCCTCCTCAAGCTTCAATCCTTCAATGACCCTGAAGGTCTTTTCCAACCTAAATGCTTCTCTGAGTAACACAATTTAATAGCTGGGCTGATCTCAGCAGTCCCTAGCTCCCACTCAGCCACTCTGGTCCTCAGACCACCTCCCCAGCACTACCAGTATGCTGACTGTGACCACACCAGGCGGCCAATCCTGGCTTAAAATCCTCCGGAATCAGCAGTCTTCTGGCAGCAGCATCAGCACTTCTGCTTCCCAGCCTGGCTGAGGGAGCAGAGCCTGGCTCGAAGATGCAGGTTCTACCACTAAAATCCACTTGACAACAAACAATGCGAGTGTCCATGTAGGAGAAAAAATGACCTTCCTGATGAGGCATCAAGTCCTGCTGAAGGGGCTGCACCACTACTAGGACCTCAGCACATTCAGACAGCTCTTGATGACCTGGATGTGGTCACATTGCTGTAAAACCCCTCAGCAAAGGGGAGGGCAGAGGAAAGCAGTTCTGCTGAATACAGCTACACAAACACTGAGGCTGCTCAGAAGCCCTAACAGCCCCCTGGGGAATGTGAATATTAGATGAAAAACGCGTTAAAAGCAAGGGTGCTTCACTTCCTGCCCTCTGCATGGAACCCCACCACATAATGGAAGCTGTTTTCCAACAGAGATGAAGAACACTTGCAAGGTATCGGTGAGGGAACTGCCAGGAGCTAATGCAGCCAGCATGCTGAGAGAGCAAGCACCAGGCTTGACACAAAATGACAGCTCATGGAATTGTTTGGGTTGGAAAAGCCCGCTGAGCTCATCCAGTCCAACCACCAACCCAACACCACCATGGACACCAAACCATGGCCACAGGGTTCTGGAACACCTCCAGGGATGGGGACTCCACCACCTCCCTGAGCAGCCTGTGCCAATCCCTGACCACTCATGCAGCAAAGAAATTGTTCCTCATCTCCAACCTAACCCTCCCCTGGCACAATTTCAGGCCAGTTCCTCTCCTTCTATCACCTGAGACCAGAGAGCAGAGCCCAACCCCCAGTTCACTGCAGCCTCCTCTCAGGGAGCTGTAGTGAGCAATGAGGTCTCCCCTCAGCCTCCTCCTCTCCACATTAAACCCTGCCAGCTCCCTCAGCTACTCCTCCCCAGCCCTGTTCTCCAGACCCTTCCCCAGCCTCCCAATGTCCTTCCTGGAGTGAGTGGCCCAGCTTGAAGCCAGTACTCCAGGTGCAGCCTCACCAGTGCCCAAGCACAGGGGCACCATCCCTGCCCTATTCCTGCTGGCCACACCATTGCTGATCCAGACCAGGATGCTGTTGACTTTCTTGGCCACTTGATCTCAGAGTACCCAGAGGAGCCTTTATTTATCTATAAATTTCAAAATAAAATAATAAATAATGTGGTTTGCAATTAATGTTTTTATAACAGAGCAGTTCATTTTTTCCTCATGGGAATTTCCATCCAGCAAGTCCTGTTCCAGAAGAGGACTCCACAGTGTTTCTTACTAGCTCTCCTCTAGCACTCTGAATTAATTTTCAGAAAAAAGACTTCAAGACATATTTTGGGCTGTAAAGCATTGAATGAACTATCTCCTCCTGCCTTAAGCAGTTATCTCTACTTGTCACACTCTGCAGTGTTTATAGATTGAGAGCTCCTCTTGCTCCTGCTTTTACTCCACGTTTTCCCACTTGATGTCATCATTTCCACTGACTGAGACAGATCCTAAAGCCCAAATGAAGACACATGGCAGTCAGTGCTTACCAGCCCCCACCAGAGCACTGCCATTCACAACTGGTTATACCCCCCGTCAATTTCAGCTTTCTCATTTTTAATTAAGTGGTCACAAACCACAGAACTGTTGAAAGTATTTTGACAAGCAAAAGCAAATCTTTTCTTATTAACACAAGTGGCCTGAAGCAGGATGACAGCTGATATGGATGGGACAGATGGTGAAGCTGACATCCTGCATTGCTGCTCTTCTATGAACACATTACACTGAAAAAATAATTGTACCCAAAGGAGGAGAAGCTCTCAACCTGTTTTTTACTGTAACCTGTGAGGGCAAGAAGCCTCCAGAAAAGAGAGTACTGTGATTAAGGATGGGATGGGGTACCATCCAGATGGACCTGGACAGGATGGAGAGGTGGATTGAGGAGAATCTCATGAGGTTCACTAAGGCAAAGTACAAGGTCCTGCACCTGGGTAAGGGCAATTCTCAGTATCAATCCAGGCTGGGTGTGAGGAGATCGAGAGCAGCCCTGCAGAAAAGATTTTGGGGGTACTGGTTTTAAACACCAAAAGACTTTGTCTATCTCCCTTCTTGTTATAAACAGTCATTTGGCAACCTTTTGTAGTGCTGAGACTACAGAGAAGCATCTTTGTGACTAGCAGCTTTATTCTACTACCTCAAAACAGAGATCATAGAATGGGAGGGGTTGGAAGGGACTATATTTTAAAAGGCACAATACCACATCTTTCTGCAAAGCCTCAGGGGACTGACTCTTCCCTTGCACTTTCAGCAGCTCACTTACTAGCTCAGTTCTCTCTGCAGTACTCAATCTACCTTCAGCATCACCTGCAAACGTGGAGGTTAGACCCCAGAAGCACTTCTAAAGAGGATGTGGTAGACAGTTTCAGACTCCACAGAAGATAGTGCACATTATAGTGTTTCCAAAAGAAATGAGACTTAAAATGAAAGCCTCTTGCTTCATTTACACCATTCTGTGGTTCTGTGAACTTGGAGGGTACCATACATCTCCACTTTTGTGGGAGAAGATGTGATGGGGAAAACAGGTGTCCTGATTGCTCATCAGTCTGTTCAATATTTGCTTCCTAGAGGAGATCAGACACTGGATGCCAAGTTATAGATTCATAGAACGGGTTGGAAGGGACCTTAGAGACCATCCAGTTCTAACCCCCTGGCCACAGGCCCAGGTTGTTCAAGGCCTCATCCAGCCTGGCCTTGAACACCTCCAGGGAGGGGCATCCACAACCTGTTCCAGTGTCTCCCCACCCTCACTGGAAAGAATTTCTTCCTCATACCCAATCTAAATCTAGCTTCAATCTATTTCCTCTCCAGGAAGATTTCTAAAGCAGATGAAAGATCACTACCAAAAGCAAAATGATTTTAAGAACAAGCTGCACTTCAAATTCCACTCTCAATGACTGAAAGTTAGTGCAAGTCCTTTAGCTCATTCTTCAAGGGCTTCAGCTGTCCCATTTACAACTGAATCAAAATGCTTTTCTCCCCACCGTTTCAGCCTGGTTCTCAGTCCTTCCTGATGGACCTCACTTCCATATGTACCTCCCTCCACCTTTTCCTTTTCTCACAAAATGCAAGGGTTTGCCCAAGTGGAAGCCCTGACTCAGCAGCAGCAGCACCAATTTGTCCAGTCCCTGTTCCAGGCACCCCTATCGTTTGCAAAGTCAAAGAACAAATGAGATCACAGAAGTGATTTGGCTTAAGAAATAACTTTTACTGCAGAGTGCTGAGCCAAATCACTTCCTTGGTCCAAGTTTAACACAGCAGCACAAAAACTGGCGTGCCAGCACAGCCCAAGCTAAATCTGCTCAACATGGACTGCAGCCTAATCACTTTGAGGACTTCGACTTCATCTAATGTGCAGAAGGTGTCTTTATGTCTTGTGCTGGCTCTCTGCAACTTCAGCATTTCCATTCACACTACATCACAGAATGGCTTGGGTTCGAAGGGACCTTAATGATCATCCAGTTCCAGCCCCCTGCCATGGGCAGGGACCCCTCCCACCAGCCCAGGCTGCTCAAGGCCTCATCCAACTTGGCCTTGAACACCTCCAGGGAGGGGATATCCACAGCCTCCCTGGGCAACCTGTGCCAGTGCCTCACCCCCCTCACTGCAAAGAATTTCCTCCTGATCTCTAGTCTGAATCTCCCCTCTTCTGTCTTAAAGCCATTGTCCCTCATCCTATCACCCCCAGCCCTTGTCAAAAGTCCGTCCCAGCTCTCCTGTAGCCCACTTCAGGTACTGGAAGGCTGCTCTCCCTGGAGCTTTCTCTTCTCCAGGCTGCACTGCCCCAACTCTCTCAGCCTGTCCCCACAGCAGAGGTTCTCCAGCCCTTTGATCATCGTCAAGGCCTCCTCTGGAATCCCCTCCAACACTTCAATGCCCTTCTTATGCTGGGGACTCCAGAACTGGACTCCAGGTGGGGTCTCACCGAAGCAGAGGGGAAGAATCACTTCACTATTCCTGCTGGTCACAAATATTTGGCTCCTCTCTTTACTCTGGTAACAGGAAACCCTTGCCAGTCACTAGTGCCATTATATTCCAACTACATCTTAACAGCAAGGATTCATTTTGGGGTATGAAATAGCAACTAAAGGGAGGAACTTAAAGCAGACTATCAGCACGGGACAAGCCATAATTCCTTGCCAAATAGCAAAATCTTTCCTGTTCTGTCAGAGCAGGATAAGGAGGAAGATCACACTTATCTCTTCCACCAAGAACTGCTCAGTTACACACAAGAAGGTAAACCACAGGCATGTGTTAGCTTTGATTTTTGAGGGCGAGGCAGTAGGAGAAAATGAAACATCAGTCAAACCTGTCTTCTACATTGAGAGATAAAACCGCCTCAAAAAACCACAAACACTTAATTAAAAAATTTGTAACTGGAGGTGTTCAAGAAACCTGTGGCCATGGCACTTGGGGCCAGGGCTCAGTGGCCATGGTGGTGTTGCACTGCTGGCTGGACTGGATGATCTTAGAGGGCTTTTCCAACCCAAACAATTCTATGATTTTGGCACAAATATTTTTACAGAGTCTATCAATTCATTAGCTATGATCATGTAAAGATCTGGCTATAACCAGTTTGTAGTGATAGGATGAGGGTCATTGGATTGAAGCTGGAAGAGGGCAGACTGAGACTGGAGAGTAGGAAGAAATTCTTTCCAGTGAGGGTGGGGAGACACTGGCACAGGTTGCCCAAGGAGGCTGTGGATGCCTCCTCCTTGGAGGTGTTCAAGGTCAGGCTGGATGAGGCCCTGAGGCCTGGGCTGGTGGGAGGTGTCCCTGCACATGGCAAAGCAACTGTATGATCTTTAAGCTTCCTTCCAACCCAAACCATTCCATGAATCTATGCAAATCCACTTACAGTGAAAGAGGACAAAGGTACTCCAGGTAACAGCATCTCCCCAGATTAAAAAAAAAATATAATCCATAATCTCCCCAACTCTTGGAAGATCATGATGCCAAACAACACTGGCCTGAAGGGGGGCATTTTTAAGGTCAGCATCACTATCCCCTGAGAATGACCTCATTCCTGAATTTTCCACAGCAGATTACAGAATTTTGGAACTATGAAGCTGAGATCTGATGCAAATTCCTAGAGGATTATCTATGCACTAGCACAGATCAAGCTTTTCACGGTGCATCTCCAGCTATAGTAAAGCAAAGCATCACTAAATTCACTACCAGCAGAAACCACTCCTGCAATTCCACTGATGGAGTCACAGAATGGGTTGGGTTGGAAGGGAGCTGAAAGCTCATCCAGTTCCAACCCCCTGCTATGGACAGGGACACCTCCACCAGCCCAGGTTGCTCAAGGCCTCATCCAACCTGGCCTTGAACACCTCCAAGGAGAGGACATGCACGACTGCTAAAATCTTCCTCCCACATGCAACAGAGCCCATGCCAGCTGGTTCAAAGATGGACCCACCACTGGCCAAGGCTGAGCCCATCTGGTCCATCCAGAGGGACCTTAACAGGCTGGAGAGCTGGGCACAAGCCAGCCTTAGGAGGTGAACCTCCAAGACCAAGTGCAAGGTTCTGTAGCTGGGTCGAGGCAATCCCAAGCACAAATCCAGGCTGGGCAGGGACTGGCTGGAGAGCAGCCCTGAGGAGAGGGACTTGGGGGTGCTGGTGGAAGAGAAGCTCAACATGAGTTGTCAATGTGCACTTCCAGCCCAGAAAGCCAACCAGAGCCTGGGCTGCATCAGGAGAAGTGTGGCCAGCAGGTCAAGGGAGGTGATTCTCCCCCTCTGCCCAGCTCTGGTGAGACCCCACCTGGAGTACTGCATCCAGTTCTGGAGCCTCTATTACAAGAGGGATATGGACATGCTGGAGCGTTTCCAGAGGAGGGCCACCAGGATTAGCAGAGGGCTGGAGCACCTCTCCTATGAGGACAGACAGACTGAGAGATGGGGCTGTTCAGTCTGGAAAAGAGAAGGCTCCCAGGAGACCTTCTTGTGGCCTTCCAGTATCTGAAGGGGGCTACAGGAAAGCTGGGGAGGGACTTTTTAGCATATCAGATAGCGACAGGACTGGGGGGAATGGAATAAAGCTGGAAGTGGGGAGATTCAGACTGGATGTGAGGAAGAAGTTCTTCCCCATGAGATTGGTGAGAGCCTGGAATGGGTTGTCCAGGGAGATGGTTGAGGCCCCATCCCTGGAGGTGTTTAAGGCCAGGCTGGATGAGGCTCTGGCCAGCCTGATGTAGTGTGAGGTGTCCCTGCCCATGGCAGGGGGGTTGGAACTGGATGAGCCTTGTGGTCCCATCCAGCCCTGACTGATTCTAGGATTCTATGACAGCATCTCTGGTATTGAGAATGGACAAAAACTGCTAAGCAATGGCAGCCAGAGAGAGGAGTTAAAATATATGAGAACCAACTGTGCAGACACCAAGGTCAGTGAAGAAGGGGGTGCTCCAAACACTAGACTAAATTCCCCCACAGCCCATAGTGAAGAATAGGTTGGAAGAGGCTGCCCAGGGAGGTGGTGGAGTCATCATCCCTGGAAGCGGTCAAGAAACCTGTGGCCATGGCACCTGGGGACACGGTTTAGTGGGCCTGGTGGTGTTGGGTTGATGGCTGGACTGGATGATCTTGGAGGGTTTTTCCATACCAACCAATTCTGTGATCCTGTGGAAAGGGTTCTTTATCCTCTGGGCCCAAGCCTCCTCCTCAGACTGCCTCCCACATTTCCACAGAAGACCTGTCCTGCCAAACCTCAGGCTCAGCCTATCCACTCCTGCTGCCACCACAGCCAGCCTATGCCATACTAGCTGCCTGGCAAGAAAACTCAGAGGGCTGCACAGTCTATGTGCTATCTTCCTACAACAGTTGGGGAGGCAGGGGGAAGGAATGCCAGGGTGGGGTGGAACTAGATCTTCAAGGTCCCTTCCAATCATTCCATGAATCAATGAATAAGGTGTTTTAAAGGTGAACAGTCCGAAAACGCTCCAAAAATTCCCAGAGTGCTCACCCTTCTGCCAAAGGCAACACAGGAGGTGCAGTGACATTAGAAAGACCAAAATACAGCTCCTCTGACAAGTGCCAAGGGACAGCAGTGTCTGGAAGGAACAGGGTTCATGCCTAACCACCAAAGAAATGCAAAATATCACAAAAAGGTGTTGAATTTAAAGCCACTCTTTATTTTTTTTTTAATCCAGGAAGCTAAAAATAGAAATATCAGAGAAATCAAAAAGTAATGGTGACTTCAATTTTCACCTGGAGACATACATCCATGCCCCAGAAGCCCATAGCTTCCACAATAAAATGGGAAAGTTCAAGTCAGCTGCCAGTAATACTGATTAAAAACATCTACAAAGTTTCAGGAATTGCAGACTATATGGCTGACTTCTGTTTTTTAAAGCATGAAATGCTGGTTATACTAACCCCTAACAGAATGCTGGAGGCACCTATCACCACATACACCATTGGAGTCTCCAGAACACCTCCTGGAAATTTTAGTCTTTGAAGGAGCAGTTCATGAGTCAGCAGTTCAAATGATACCCAGATCCCTGCAAACCGCTGCAAGCAGGACCTCCCTGGAAGCAACATGGAAATTCACAGAATGCACTGGGTTGGAAGGGATCCTCAAAGGGCAGCAGGGACACCTCCAACT
Organism: Indicator indicator; assembly: GCF_027791375.1. Taxonomy (NCBI): domain Eukaryota; kingdom Metazoa; phylum Chordata; class Aves; order Piciformes; family Indicatoridae; genus Indicator; species Indicator indicator. The sequence continues at coordinate 1,239,686 of NC_072023.1, read as the reverse complement.
ACAGCAGGCTGCCCAGGGACACATCAAGTCTAATCTTGAAAGTCTCCAGGGATGGAGCCTCAACCACATCCCTGAGCAACCTGTGCCAGTGTCTCACCACTCTCTTTGTGCAGAACTTCCTCCTGATGTCCAACCTAACTCTGCCCTGCTCCAGTTTCAAACCATTGCCCCTCAACCTATCCCCACAGCCCCTTCTGAACAGCCCCTCCCCAGCCTTCCTGCAGGTCCCCTTCAGATATTGAAATACAGCAATAAGGTCTCCCTGGAGCCTTCTCTTCTCCAGACTGAACAGTCCCAACTCTTTCAGCCTGTCCTCATAGCAGAGCTGCTCCAGGCCTCTGATCATCTTGGTGGTCCTCCTCTACCCACTCCATCAGGTCCATGTCCTTCTTGTCCTGAGGGTCCCATAGCTGCATACAGTACTGCAGGTGAGGTCTCACCAGAGCAGAATAGGAGAATCACCTCTCTCAACAGCACAGAATCTCTCAGGCATTAACTTGCTACCATGTGGGGGAAGAACTCAACACCTTGATAATTTAACACTGACAAACCCATTAAAAAAAAAAGAAGGAAAAAAAAAGGAGTCTCAGATACTGCTTCAGATGGCTTACTTCATGATATGAGCAGCTGCAGTGATTGTAACATGAGTGCTCCTTAACAGCTGTCTGCAGTCAAGACACAGACCTGGACATGAAATCATGAATGATGAGATCACTGCAGTAGTGAAAGCAGCAGGGGGGGAAAAAAGGATTTGCAAAGCTGAGACTAAGCAGCACTGCCCATCCCATTCAGACACAAACTGCACTTGACACAGCAAGGAGGTGGTTTGAATGTCAGCCAAAGAAAGGAAAAAAAAAAAAATCAGATGCAATTCAACTCCTTCCTCAACTGGCACTACGTGCCTTTGCAACACTGGAGAGAATCAGGGCAGTAAGTGAGGTGAAAAATCGCTGAGTTTATTTACTGTGCACACTGCAAGGGCTCACTTTTGAATGCTGAGCGGTAAGAACAGAGTTTACAGCACCAAAGCTAGACATCTCTGTAACTGTGCCTCACCATATTTTGATTTTATCTTACATCAATACATTTTCTTGTTAAAATGATTCTCAGAGGACCCTTGGATTTTTTGAGTACTGAAGAAAATAAAAATACCTCTTCTCTATTTGCTCTGTTCACAAGATAGATTTTCCAATTGGATCTTTAAAGACCCAAAACTATCATAATTTTCCACTCACTATTTGTGATGTGCTAACACTAAGCCAGAACCCTACAGCAGAATCCCAGAATGCCAGGTTGGAAGGGACTCCAAGGAACATCTGCTCCAACCTTTCTAGGTGATAGTGGAGTTGAAAGGAGCTGGCCCAGCACCCTGCCAAGCTGAGCCTTCAAACTGCCCAATGGAGGGGACTCCACCACTGCCCTTGGGAGATGATCCCAATGTCTGACTGTGCTTATGGGAAACATTTTCTTCTGGAGTCCAATGGGAATCTCCCCAGCAGTAACTTGTTCCCATCACCCACTGTCTTTTCCATGGAGCTTCTAGTAAAAAAGGGAGTCTCCGTCCTCCTGGGAGCCACCCTTGATGTGCTGTCATGTCTTGAGCTTACAGATCATCCCCCTCCACTTGCCTCAAGTCTGCCTTTCTAACCAAGTAATCTGAGGGCAAAAATTTGAATTTGGGGCAAATACTGGACATACAAAGCAGAGCTCTCTGCTGAGACAAGGAAAGCTACTGCTCTCCTACTGAGCTAGATGAGAGCCTGCACACAGCCAGGGCTGCTAGTCAACCTGAGAGCCAGGCCATCTGCCAGCAGTCGGTCAAGACCAGGAACGACAACTGCATTTTGAGCAGTTCACTGGATTCTGTACTTTATTACAGTCCATAGATGCACTCCTGTCCCCAGCCAGCCACTGACAGGCCCCTCTGATGACAACACAAAGGCTGCATGTGGAGAAGTTCGTTTCCTGACAGTAACTCAAGCCATTTATTCATCAAATTTATTATTGTGCATTTGGGGGGGGGGGGGAAATCAGATCTTCCTGTTACTGGAATTACTTCACCTTCTACAGCTCCTTCCTTTCCTAGCTCTATCTTCTATTTCCATTTTCTTTCAAACTCACACCAGCAAGAGTTCACTCCCTTCGCCTGAAACAACCAGCAATAGGAAACTTAACTCTAACATCAAGAATGGCAGGACACAAAAGGTCAAAACTCTTCTCACTCGAGACTCCCAAAGACTCATGTAGGCATTTCTAGGTCTGCACCTCTGCAGTTGCCAGATTTCCAAGCATGACTTTGCATGTTTTTGAGGCTGTAGTCATGAGGCAGATTCTAGTCCTGGACCATATGCACATCTGGCAGCAGCAGAGGATCTAGAGAATTGGTCATCTAACACAACCAACCAAAGATTCAAAAGCTCAAGAACTGGCCACCTAACACAACCAATCTGAGATTTAAAAGCCAGAGACTAGCTGCAGCCACCTGCACTTCCATGCATACATGGATATACAACCCATCATACACCCTGCCCTGTAATAGAAAATAGCCCCCCAAAGTCTTCAGGGTGATCAACCAGAGGAAATCTGGAGTTTCTAGATCTCTCTTCTGCTGTCCTTCACCTCCTCTCCTCTAAGAGAAGAAACCCTTCCCTGTCATCAGACATTTTTGAAGTGAGTAGCGTGAACTGCTCCAGGTTCTCTAGAAAAGCACAAAAAACCAGAAGTGCCAAGAACCAAATTCACACACAAGTGGGGGCACTTCTTGGCTGTATTCGGGAGAATTGTCAAGAGCTCTTGAAAAAAAAAAAAAGCAGCAACACAGACACCAGCATCATGACTGAGCTCTTAGCACAACTCTGTGATGAACAGCATTTCCTCTGAATTATGAATCAGTGTTCCCTCTCACACCTGAAATACATCCAGCTTTGCATGCTGTGCACTAAGGCAGCTGGACGAGTGGCAAACTCATGCTGTAAGATTTGTCTTCGTTATTTTTCACTGCTTACAGCTCTGAACAGCAATCATGTTTCAGTCTGTTTCACACATGATAAACACTACTCCTGCCTTTTTATCTCATCTCCATTACCTATTAGATAACAGTGGATTTTCTCTAAGAAATCAGGTTATTTTTTTCATCCACTATTTAACATTCTCTACTCAGGTGTATTTCAAGGGCTGCCAACGTTGCATGTTCAGCCAGGAGAGCTTTGCAGTGTTATAAATTATTTGTGTGATTTGTTCACTTCACAGGTGCTTCTTACTTGTTGAAGGCTGACAAACCTTACTAGAATCACTTAGCGACTTTTATAAAGGGAGTCATCACCAATACGAGGCCTTCGATTCGCATTCCTGCAAATTACCATGCTAGCTACAGAACCAAGCTCTTTCCATAGCTTCCACTGCAGCTGTATCTCTGCTGAGCCACTCCAAATCTTTCAAGTCTAAAGCTGAAATCGCAATGGGAGGGCCAGCTGAAAATACCCCAAGGTTGACAGTCCTTACAAAGCTTGGTAAACGAAAGCGTCGAAGCAAGACGCTGAACCACGTACGGGCCGACGGCTCAGGGCGCAGGTAGCAGTCACCAGCCTGGCCTAATGTACGCCGGTACGGATGACCCTGACGTACAGCTGAAGCCCCGGGTTAACGATTCGTTGCGTTTTATCTCTTCTTGCACAAAAGGAGGAACCCGAGCACTGCATCCCCGCCGCGCTCCTCCAGCCCAAACACTGCGAGAGCTGTGCCAGGGAGCCGGGGCCAGGCAGGACGCCGCGCTGCCCGTCTGCGGTGTGGCCCCGGCGAGGAGCCACACCGACGGCGGAAAAGGATGGGAGTGCGTGCCCGCCGCCTTTCCAAGCTCCGCTCCTTTCCAAGCACCCGACGGACGGCGACACCGCAGGCTGCAAAGCGCCGGCGTCGCCCGGGCGGTTACCGCCACAGACGCGGGCCCGTTCCCGCTCGCCGCCTCCGGCTCGCCGCGAGGGCCCAGCCGCTCCCCACCGCCCGCGCACGCCGCCGCCGAGCCCAGGAGCCCCCACAAGCGGCGACAGGAAACGGTGGGGAGATCAGGTCTGGCGCGGCCCACTCGCCTCCCTCCCTCCCTCCCTCCCTCCCACGGCGGCCAGGCCCGGCAGAGAGTCGCCCCCTGCCCGGCAAGCGAAAAAGGAGGCCTGGGAGCGGCCCATACCCCCGCGCAGCCCCGCTCCCAGGCACCGGAAGCGGCGCCAAACCCGGCCCGGCCCAGCCCTGCCCGCCGCGCGGAAGCCGGCGCGGCCGCCCCTGCAGCTCCCCGCGGAGCGGGCAGGGCGCGGGGGTACCTTGATGATCCTGCGGGGCAGCCCGGCCATCTTGTCTCCTCGCGGTGCAGGCTCGCGGGCTCGCCTCGACTCCGGGCTCGCACACAGCCGGAAGTAGTCCGCACGGCGCTTCCGGTAGCACCGCCCCTCGGCGCGGAACGCCGGGCAATGTAGGCCGCGCCCGCTCCGCTCCGCCACCGCCCATCGGTGCGGGGCGCCGGAAAACGTAGGCTGCGCCCGCTCCGCCGCTGCCTCTGGGCTCCGGCAGCAGCCTCGGCTGAAAGGGGGTCCCACTGCCTGTGGTCAGGAATGCGGCGGAGGAGCCGCTGTGGGGGACACCCGGGAGGTGTGGGGGCCGTGAGGAGGGGGCTGCTGCCCGCACCTCTGCCCGAGGCCGCGCCTTCCCGAGCCAGCCGTCTACCATTCACTTCTGCCAAGTTCTGCAGCTGAGGTAGGCAGCGGCCTCTGCGGTACGAGCTGGCAGAGCCCAGCTGGCAGAGCTGCTTATGGTCCCTCTGATTTACCCCCTCCATGATGCGCCCCAAGTCTCTGCAAAGGCGGAAGCCTATTTGTAATAAATCTGTGGGGTCATCACTCAACAGTGACAAAATTGAAGCTTTTGTCAGTGTTCCGTGTGCACTGTAATGGTCCAGTGTGTACCATTTCTTGATCTGAGGCAGTGTGCCACTCAACCTGCCACAAAGATACTGAACACAGCTTTGTCTTGATAACACCTGGTTAGTGAACCTCCCTTTTTAGCAGAAAAAGAAATATTGTAGAAGCTAAAGTATAGGATTACCACACAAGTGTCCTAGGATGCTGCTACAGCTGCATGATAATGGTAACATCCAGCACTGTGCATTATTAGTGATGGGAAATAAAAACACAGAAAGACAAAGCACTTTGATGTAGGTTACCAGCACAGCCAGGAATAGGAACCTGTGTACTGTGACCCCATGTCAAATGTTTCTCCTAGTGTAAAAACAGGAATTCCAGGTGATCTACACAATTTCTGTAACTCTAGTAGAATGGACAGTTCTCTGACACTCAAAAATGTGGGCTCTGTAACATCACAAGACACTACAAACATCTCTATATCCTAGCATTTCAGCATTTACAGAATGAACTGGGTTGGAAGGAAGAGGCCAGCTTGTCCAACGCCCCTGCACTCAGCAGGGACATGCCCAACCCCATCAGGTTGCCCAGAGCCCCATCAAGCCTGAGCTTGAACACCTCCAGGGATGGGGACTCCGCCACCTCCCTGGGCAGCCTGTGCCAATCCCTGACCGCTCTTACACCAAAGAAGTTTTTCCTCATCTCCAACCTAACCCTCCCCGGCACAATTCCAGGCCATTTCCTCTCCTTCTATCAGCTGATGCTAGGGAGCAGAGCCCAACCCCAACCTCACTGCAGCCTCCTCTCAGGGAGCTGTAGAGAGCAATGAAGTTTCCCTCAGCCTCCTCTTCTCCACACTGAACACCCCCAGCTCCCTCAGCTGCTCCTCCCCAGCCATGTTCTCCAGACCCTTCCCCACCATCTCTGGGAACTCTTTTGCTCATCCTCAACCCTTTAAGCACCAAGTTGCTCTCCCTTTTTGGATGTAACTTTCTCTGAAGTTACTGCAACCCACATGAAGTGCCACACACCAAGAGAAATGCACAAAAGGACAGTTTCTGCATGAAGGTTTCATCGTTAACACCCCCCTAACACCCCCCTCGTTCTGCAGTGGAGACAGATGAGTTCATTTGCATACATTAGCATGTGAAATGGATGTGTTTAGACGTGGACCTTCAGCAAAATGTGGTCCTCCTGGTTACATACAGAACTATTTTTATTGTGGATTTTTCTCTTTTATTTAATTGTGACAACCTGTTGCCACTACTAAACCAGACCTTTTGTCTAAATGAGACCCTTTTGGATACTCAGCACTTTCCCAGTGCTTACTATCTAACCTAAACGGGTGAAATGCTGAGCTCTAGAAACAAACAAAAAAAGCTGCAAAGAAGCAAAAAAAACCCCAACCAACCCTCCTTAGGTAACGCTGGATGTTAGCCTGGTTTTCTCCTAGCTTCACAGATACTGAAGTGTCTACAGCACGTTTGGTGGCTTAGAATAAACAATTATTTAGTAAATATTTAATAAACAATTGAAATATATTTAAAAAATTATCTAGGCTGCTAGGGCCCTCCTCCTGGGGATGCAGAGTGTCTTTTTGTCTGATTCTGCTGACAGCAGCCTTGGTAATTTTCTGCTTGGTTGCTTCTGGGTTTGGGTTTTGGAAGTTTGGGGTTGTTTTTTTTTAGATAGATGAGATCACATAAAAAGATGTGAAACCTCTTCCACATGACTAGAGCACAGCTTCCCACCCCCTGCAGGAATAAATATTTGGAAAGCACAGGATTCAAAATGTTCTTTGTATGGGCATTTGATGTCATGTGGAACGGAGTATCCCTTGGGGTCAGCTCTCCAGTTGTGTCCCCTTCCCAACTTCTTGTGCACCCCTAGCCTACTGCTGGTGGGATAGTGTGAGAGGCAGAAAAGGCCTTGACTCTGTGTAAGCACTGCTCAGCAAGAACCAAAACATCCCTGAGTTATGAGCACTGTTTCCAGCACAAATCCAAAACAAGCCACAGCCTAGATGGTGAAGAAAATGAACTCTGCCAGCCACAAAGCAGCGCAACCATTAAACATAAGGCAATGCTATTAAACACATGAAAAAATCATTGAAACCACTTCAAAAAAGGTAAAAGTTTCTTGGAGGACTTGGGAGGGGAGACAGAGAGGAGAAAAGGAGGAAAGAAAGGGTAGATAAAAGTAGGTTTTCATAGTGCTGCAGATGTAGTGTGGCAAAACTTGAAGAGTGTTTCAGCAACCTTTTTCTTTTTCTTTCTTTT